>NC_140590.1:51559273-51964904 GCF_964204655.1 Triturus cristatus | reverse complement strand
TAATGTGACTGGACAGTGAATGGAGGGTTCTGTAATCTGATAGCAGAGTTCATCACCTGTAATCCAAGACTAGAGAGCGGGGTCTTCTACAACCTGACAAGGGGGTGTGTGATCTGTAATCCAAGACCACAGAGTGCAGGGTTGGGCTGTAACATAACACGAGTGTGTGTGACCTTTCAACTCAAAGAGCAGAGTGGAGGGCTCTACTGCAAACTGACAGGAAACTGCATGCTCCGTAATCCATGTACTCCAGGACAGGGGAGTGTAACCTTGCTGGAGAGAGCTCATGACCAGTAATCAAAGACATGAGAGTGAAGCGGGCCTTTGTATCCTGGCGGGATAGTTCATGCTCATGGGTTATCCAAGATAGGAGAGTGCAGGGGCCTTCTATAACCTGACGGGAGAGTGAATGTCCTGTAATTCAAGACATGAGACTTGAGGGCAATTCTGTAACCTAACAACTGAGTGCATAACCTGTAATCCAAGGGCCCGATTCACAGAACTAACTTAAGACAAAATCCTAAACTTACTACCATTTTGGTATTCACAGAAGGCACTTACTCATTTTGGTATTCACAGAAGGCATTTACTCATTTCAGTATTCACAGAAGTTAGGAGTCCTAACTTTAGGACTCCCAAATGCCTTCAGTGAATACCGAAAGTCTTAAAATGAGGATTTTTCTCAATTTAGTAGTAGTAAAGTTAGGACTCTTAACTTTAGGACTCCTAAATGCCTTCTGTGAATACCGAAAGCCTTAAAATTAGGATATTTCTCAGTTTAGTAGTAGTATAGTTAGGACTCCTAACTTTAGGACTCCTAAATGCCTTCTGTGAATACCGAAAGTCTTAAAATTAGGATTTTTCTCAATTTAGTAGTAGTAAAGTTATGACTCCTAACTTTAGGACTCCTAAATGCCTTCTGTGAATACCGAAAGCCTTAAAATTAGGATTTTTCTCAGTTTAGTAGTAGTAAAGTTAGGAGTCCTAACTTTAGGACTCCTAAACTGAGAAAAATCCTAATTTTAAGACTTTCGGTATTCACAGAAGGCATTTAGGAGTCCTAAAGTTAGGACTCCTAACTTCTGTGAATACCGAAGTGAGTAAGTGTCTTCTGTGAATACCAAAATGAGTAAGTGCCTTTTGTGAATACGAAAATGGTAGTAAGTTTAGGATTTTGTCTTAAGTTAGTTCTGTGAATCGGGCCCTAAGAGCGTAGAGTGTAGGGGTCCTTTGTAACCTGACAGCAGAGTTCATGCTTGTGAGTCTTCCAAGACAGAGGAGTGGGGGGTCTTCTATAACCTGATAGGAGAGTGTAGCACCTTTACTCAAAGTCAGGAGAGAGGAAGGTGCTTCTGTAACCTGACTGCAGAGTGCAGTACCTGTAATCTAGGTCCGGACAGTGGAGGGTTCTGTCTTTACCCTCAAAAAAGACTGCATGATCTGTAATGCAAAACATGAGAACAGAGGTTCCTACTGTAACATGAAAGCTGAGATCTTTGTCTGTAACCTAGGACTAGAGAGGTCTTCTGTAACAACAGGAGAGTGCATGATCTGTAATCAAAGATGAGACTGGAGGCTTCATCTGTAACTCAGCATTAGAGTACATGATCTGTAACCCAAAAGAGGCGAGTGGAAGGGTCTCCTGTAACTCAATGGAAGAGTGCATGATCTGTAATCAAAGATGAGACTGGAGGCGTCTTATGTAACTCGACGGAAGAGTGCATGATCTGTAATCAAAGATGAGACTGGAGGCTTCATCTGTAACTCAACATTAGAGTGCATGATCTGTAACCCAAAAGAGGAGAGTGGAAGGGTCGCCTGTAACCTGAAGCTAAGTGAATGATCTGTAATCAAAGATGAGACTGGAGGCGTCTTCTGTAACTCAACGGAAGAGTGCATGATCTCTCATCAAAGATGAGACTGGAGGTGTCTTCTGTAACTCAAACGGAAGAGTGCATGATCTGTAATCAAAGATGAGACGGAAGGCGTCTTCTGTAACTCAACGGAAGAGTGCATGATCTGTAATCAAAGATGAGACTGGAGGCGTCTTCTGTAACTCAACGGAAGAGTGCATGATCTGTAACCCAAAATAGGAGAGTGGAAGGGTCTCCTGTAACCTGAAGCTGAGTGCATGATCTGTAATCAAAGATGAGACTGGAGGCGTCTTCTGTAACTCAACATTAGAGTGCATGATCTGTAACCCAAAAGAGGAGAGTGGAAGGGTTGCCTGTAACCTGAAGCTAAGTGAATGATCTGTAATCAAATATGAGACTGGAGGTGTCTTCTGTAACTCAACGGAAGAGTGCATGATCTGTAATCAAAGATGAGACTGGAGGTGTCTTCTGTAACTCAACGGAAGAGTGCATGATCTGTAATCAAAGATGAGACTGGAGGCGTCTTCTGTAACTCAACATTAGAGTGCATGATCTGTAACCCAAAAGAGGAGAGTGGAAGGGTTGCCTGTAACCTGAAGCTAAGTGAATGATCTATAATCAAATATGAGACTGGAGGTGTCTTCTGTAACTCAACGGAAGAGTGCATGATCTGTAATCAAAGATGAGACTGGAGGTGTCTTCTGTAACTCAACGGAAGAGTGCATGATCTGTAATCAAAGATGAGACTGAAGGGGTCTTCTGTAACTCAACCGAAGAGTGCATGATCTGTAACCCAAAATAGGAGAGTGGAAGGGTCTCCTGTAACCTGATGCTGAGTGCATGATCTGTAATCAAAGATGAGACTGGAGGGGTCTTCTGTAACTCGACGGAAGAGTGCATGATCCGAAATCACGGATGATACTGGAGGGGTCTTCTGTAACTCGACGGAAGAGGGCATGATCTGTAATCAAAGATGAAACTGGAGGGGTCTTCTGTAACTTGACGGAAGGTGCATGATCTGTAATGAAAGATGAGACTGGAGGCGTCTTCTGTAACTCAACGGAGGAGTGCATGATCTGTAATCCAAAAGAGGAGAGTGGAAGGGTCTCCTGTAACCTGAAGCTAAGTGAATGATCTGTAATCAAAGATGAGACTGGAGGCGTCTTCTGTAACTCAACGGAAGAGTGCATGCTCTGTAATCATAGATGAGACTGGAGGCGTCTTCTGTAACTCAAACGGAAGAGTGCATGATCTGTAACCCAAAAGAGGAGAGTGGAAGGGTCTCCTGTAACCTGAAGCTAAGTGAATAATCTGTAATCAAAGATGAGACTGGAGGCGTCTTCTGTAACTCGACGGAAGAGGGCATGATCTGTAATCAAAGGTGAAACTGGAGGCGTCTTCTGTAACTCAACGGAAGAGTGTGTGATCTGTAATCAAAGATGAGACTGGAGGCATCTTCTGTAACTCAATGGAAGAGGGCATGATCTGTAATTAAAGATGAGACTGGAGGCCTCTTCTGTAACTCAACGGAAGAGTGCATGATTTGTAATCAAAGATGAATTTGGAGGGGTCTTCTGTAACTCAACGGAAGAGTGCATGATCTGTAATCAAAGATGAGACTGGATGCGTCTTCTGTAACTCAACAGAAGAGTGCATGATTTGTAATCAAAAATGAGACTGGAGTGGTCTTCTGTAACTCGACGGAAGAGTGCGTGATCTGTAATCAAAGGTGAGACTGGAGGCTTCAACTGTAACTCAACATTAGAGTGCATGATCTGTAACACAAAAGAGGAGAATGGAAGGGTCTCCTGTAACCTAAAGCTAAGTGAAAGATCTGTAATCAAAGATGAGACTGGAGGCGTCTTCTGTAACTCAACGGAAGAGTGCATGATCTGTCATCAAAGAGGAATTTGGAGGGGTCGTCTGTAACTCAAACGGAAGAGTGCATGATCTGTAACCCAAAAGAGGAGATTGGAAGGGTCTCCTGTAACCTGAAGCTAAGTGATTGATCTGTAATCAAAATGAGACTGGAGGCGTCTTCTGTAACTCAACGGAAGAGTGCATGATCTGTATTCAAAGATGAATTTGGAGGGGTCGTCTGTAACTCGACGGAAGAGTGCATGATCTGTAATCAAAGATGAGACTGGAGGGGTCTTCTGTAACTCCACGGAAGAGTGCATGATCTGTAATCAAAGATGAGACTGAAGGGGTCTTCTGTAACTCAACAGAAGAGTGCATGACCTGTAATCAAAGATGAGACTGGAGGTGTCTTCTGTAACTTGACGGATGAGTGCATGATCTGTAATCAAAGATGAGACTGGAGGAGTCTTCTGTAACTCCACGGAAGAGTGCATGATCTGTAATCAAAGATGAGACTGAAGGGGTCTTCTGTAACTCAACAGAAGAGTGCATGAGCTGTAATCAAAGATGAGACTGGAGGGGTCTTCTGTAACTCGACGGAAGACTGCATGACTTGTAACCCAAAAGAGGAGCGTGGAAGAGTCTCCTGTAACCTGAAGCTAAGTGAAATATCTGTAATCGATGACCAGGGACTAGTGGGGTCTTCTGTAACCAAACGAGAGAGTGTGTGATCTGTAATCCAAGAGAGGCAGGTGCACGGGTCTCCTGTAATCTGAAGCTGAGTGCAAGATCTGTAATCGAAGACCAGAGATGGGAGGGGTCTTCTGTACCGAACGGGAGAATGTATGAGCTGTAATCCAAAACAGGTGGATGGAGTCGTCTTGTGTAAGTGAAAGAAGAGCTCATGCTCTTGAGTAATCCAAGACGTGAGACCGGAGGTTTCTTTCCTAACCTGACAGGGAGGGTCCATGGTCTGTAATCCAGAACAGAAGAGTGGAAGGATCGTCTATAACTGGCAAGAAAAGTAATGCTCTTAAGCAATCCAAGACAGGAGAGTAGAGGGTGCTTCTGTAATCTGACAGGACAGTACATCATTTGTAATCCAATATCGAAGATTGGAGGGGTCTTCTGTAATCTAATAGGTGAGAGCATGAACTGTAATCCAAGACAGGAGAGTGGAGGGCTCTTCATGACATGAAGCTGAGTGCATGATCTGTAATCGAAAGACAGAGATTGGAGGGTTCTTCTGTACAGAATGGGAGAGTGCATGCACTGTAATCAAAAATAGGTGAGTAGAAGGGTCTTCTGTAACCTGACAAGAGAGCTCATGACCATTAATACGAGATCAGAGAGTGGAGGGTTCTTCTGCAAGGACAGGAAGGTTTGTGTTTTTGAGTAATCCAAGACAGGAGAGTGAAGGGTCTTCTGTAATATTACAGCTGAGTAAATTATCTGTAATACAAGACAGAGGAGTGATGGGGTTTTTTATAACCTGAGAGGAGAGTTTATGACCTGCAATACAAGACTAGAGAGTGGAGTGGTCTTTTGTAACCCACACTATAGTGCATGATCTGGAATTCAAGACAGGAGAGTGGAGGGCCCTTTTGTAATATGAAAGCTGAGCGCATGATCTGTAATCCAAGACAGGAGAGTGAAGGGTCTTCTGTAATATTACAGCTGAGTGAATGATCTGTAATACAAGACAGGGGAGTGGTGGGGTCTTCTATAACCTGAGAGGAGAGTTGATGGCCTGTAATACAAGAGTAGAGAGTGGAGTGGTCTTTTGTAACCAACAGGATAGTGCATGATCTAGAATTCAAGACAGGAGAGTGAAGGGCCCTTTTGTTATATGAAAGCTAAGCGCATGATCTGTAATCCAAGACAGGAGAGTGGAGGGCCCTTTTGTAATATGAAAGCTGAGCGCATGATCTGTAATTCAAGACAGGAAAGTGGAGGAGACTTCTGTAACCGTGACAGGAGAGAAGAACACTCATATATGTAGATGCCGGCACTTTTCGAATGAAGAGGAACCTGTGAAAAAAGGGTCACAGGGATCCACTGGCCCTTGTCACAGTAGAGGAATCTTGTGTATCAAAAAACAAAGAAAGAACCTACATAGCACCACTTGTCTGGGTCCAACAATAGACTCTAGACTCAACTCAGTCTATGGAAGCAAGACAACAAACCCACAAACTAACACTGGATGCTAAGGAGAGCCCGAGGAGGAGTGTCGTGAGTCTACACATACCCCTTCTGCTGTTCCACCCAGTAGATTCTCTGGGTGACCCTTAAGAAAGTGGACTTTCATTATACCTTCCACCGAAGCGCACGTGGGCCGGAAAAACGGTGTACCCCCTTACAACACAGCAAAGGGCGAACAATACGGTTCCTTTTCTGTTCCATTTGGACAGTGATTGTGTTTTAGGTTGGGAGTGGAATGGGTGATTGTTATGACTGTATGAGAGTGTCTGTGTGAGGAGAGAGTGGAGTTGCATGCATGGGGGTATGAAATCAGGTTGTTAGCAACCATTTGCTGCATGCTTTCTTTAAATGACTGCCTGGTGTGTTGTTTGAGGTGTGCATACCCGCAGGATCACATTCAATTTGGAAATAACCAATAATAACTTAAAAAGATTGTTTTATGTATTGGATCATGTTGTATAATTGCATATATGTATTGTGTGTATCTAGGTTAGACTTGTTTTCTTTTCTACCAAGGAAATGCGTTGTATAGCACTGCTTGTATAGAATGTTTTCACTTATTGTGGGAGGTCTAAGTTGATTGTGAAGAACAATATGTACAAAAAGACCACACATTGAAGAAATGAATATTTAGTATTAGAATAAAATAAAAAGTATCATGTGCCTTACACAAGGAGGATTTTATTCATAGAGCAGTTGTGAGCTGGTTGCCGCCCTTGTAAAAGTAATACAAGCCTGATGGCACTGCCCACTTTGTTCATAGGTTTACTTCCCCTGTGTCCTAGACTTGAAACCAGCCTGTAGAGGGCACCCTCCTGCCTCTGTTGAAGCCCTGACAGGAGAGCGCCAAGACAGGAGTGCTGAGTCTATTCTGTAACCAACATGAAAGTTAATGCTCTTGAGCAATCTGAGACTGGAGATTGGTTCTAGAGTCTTCTAGAATTGGGCAATACCATAACCCTGACTGTATAGGACGGATCTGAGGCTCATACTTGGGCGAGCGTGACAAACAACCAGAGAAAGTGGAAACGCAGAGCACACAACTAACAAAGGAGCCGGCCTTTCCTTGAGCTCGACCTGTTGTTATTCACTCATAGGTAGAGGCAGCACTCTCGTCTCCCACAGTCCACCAATGATTCTGCCTTAAGAAGGCAGGGCCGCCTGCCATTGGCTGCTTGTACTTAGTGACCGGTTAAGAGGTGGGGTCAGGCATCTCCTTACCCAGCAGGTCCACCTGCCATTGGCTGCTTGTACTTAGTGACCGGTTAAGAGGTGGGGACAGGTATCTCCTTACCCAGCAAGGCCGCCTGCCATTGGCTGCTTGAATCTTGGGGCAGGTTCAGAGGTAGGTGTACTGTACCACCTCCTCAAGCACTACTGAGTGGTATTGTCATGTGTCACACGCATAAGTCCAGGTTGTGGTTGAGTCCAACATTCTGCATGGTGTGCATTAAAAGTGCCCCGCATTCCGTCTGCAGCGCGCGCGGCTGCGCTGAGAACCACCGTCTGCTGCCTCGTGAGTGAGCAATCCCGCCACCAGAGGATTGCGACCGGCCCTTGTGCTTGTGACCTACGGCCGGCTCACCGAACGCAGTCAGAGTGGCCGCGCCACCCTAAAACATCCCAGGCCGAACACAGGACACAGTGCATACAAGGCGCACGCGACCGTGGCCCAACCACCGCTGCCGAAAGGCACGTGGGTGTCTCAGGTTTCCCACGTGCTACGCACACTCCAAATGAGCCAGGCAGCACCAACCCAGTAGCAATGCAGCGCTACGCCTGACAGTGCACAGAGAACAAAAAGAAAAGAGAAGCTCAACAGCTGTGGGACCATGTGGGGGCAAACAAAAGAGAGGCACAGTCTAGATTCCACAAGGCCCTTCACATCATTAGACTCTGATCACTCCACTGTCACTAGGACACAGTCAGCCCCATTATTTGCCACACTATAGAAGGGTAGGGTATTAAACTGACTCCCTCGGACTGGTGGCTGTATCACACCATCCACGAGGTGACAGAGCTCGTGCTGCAAGGTGACACCGAGGCTCCACCAGTGCATCAGCCAAAGCCCTTACTTTACCATGGCGAGGCCCCACACGCCTCCAGATTGATTAACTACCAGGCGAGAAACATGTTGACCGCACAATAGAGTGCCCTACCTGAGACATAATCTCAGACATGCGCCTTTGTTTCTTTAATTCAGGGTGGGAGACCCATTGATTAAAATAGTTTTTGCTGGTACTCCCTGACCTGTTTTAATACTTTTTTAAGGATATACACCTTCACACCTTCATCTACACTGATCAGGCCCCTCACCCCCACGGCACCAAATGGCATTTGGAATAAAAGATCTCCGCCAAAGAGCCCCTCATAGGGAGCCCGTCAGGTATTACAGCGCCGACCTGACGAGGACCAGACCATATGATGAAGCATGACACCTTGCCGGGTGTGTGAGGGCCCTATATTCCAAGAGGAGGTATGCTCATCCTCCTTCACTTCCTGACCACACAGAACCAGTTTCCTCTTGTCTCAAAATTAGGAACAGTATACCTTTTGTGTCTTCATTATTGTTAGGGCATGTATGCTGGACCTGTCTAAAAAGCCCTCAGTCCCTTCTTTGTGATTGGGTGCCCCACGACACCATGGCCTGGATTCTGGCTATAGAGCCGTTTGTTGTCGGCTGACCGGTATCAGTACTAGCGCCAAAATGGAACCTCTGGGTGGAGCACCTAGAATACTATTTTGAAGGGGGCAAAATCACAGTGGAAAGGTGCAGGGCCATCCTATTGCACCTAGGTGGGAAAGACATTAAAAAAATAAACAAAACTTTGGTTGATGTGACACCCAAGTCATAAGCTACATTATTCCGAGCACTCAGTGCAAACTTTGAGCCGAGCGGCAAACAAGGATTATGAAAGATTTGATTTTCAGCAAGCCCATCAAGAGCCTGAAGAATCACTTGACACATACCATGGTCGACTGAAAGAGTTGGAAATCACCTGCGGTTTCCATGACAAACATGATGAAATATGGGGGCTAAATAATACAAGGCTGCTCATCGGTAAACTGAGGGAGACCGTTCTTCAAGAATCAGAAAAATCGCTCCAAGGCATTTTGACCCTAGGACGGTCAAAGGAACTTTTTAAAGCCAGAGCATTACACATGAAGGCCGCGCTCCACATGCCAATCAAGACTAAGCAAGTCAACGCCGTACACCCGTGCAACAGTCTGGCGACTCAGGAAAATTGGAAAGACTGTGGATACTGTGGGGGACCACCTCACAAGCTGAGTGATTGCCCTGCCAGAGGGAAAAGCGGATCCGCCTGCAGAAAATATAACCATTTTGCAAAACTCTGCCAGTCATAAGAGAACAAACCCCAAATAAAAAGCACTCACAACAAGCCAGAGGACATGGAAGAATACACTGCCTACACTGTATTTGATGTAGGGGCTGCTTGATCAGCTTGCCGCCCACTCCCACAATGCCAAGTTAAACTAGGACTTCACAAAGTCATTGCCGCCATTGACACAGGGGCATCCATCGAACTAATATCAGTGGGCACCCACCGCAACCTAACCAAACCCCCAGAATTAAAGAAAGTGAGAGTAAGGGTATTCACATATAGACAAGCACTACCCATACCTCTGCTAGGGTGCTTCAAATTGTCAGTAATCCACAAGGAAGAAAGTGTCAACACTACCATATATGTAGCAAGGTGGCATGCTAGTAAGCGGGCAGACAGCAGAAGCCCTAGAACTGAAGTCCTTCACCCTTTGAGTACAAGAGGAAGAACTGTTCACTATTTTTGAAGAATTTCTTCAAAGCCATAGGCAAAGAGGGAAAGAGGTCAAACTCCATATCAACCAGTCCAGTCAGCTGGTAGCCCTGCGACACTGACACATCACCTTTCATCTCTGACCGAAGGTTGAGGAAGAGCTGGAGAAACTAGAACAAGCCGACATTATCAACAAAGATGACAGGTCCCACCCCATGGGTCTCGCAGGTCGTGTTCATTAAAAAGCAGAAGCAACCTGGGGAAGTTCTCATCTGTACGAACATGAGACTTCCCAACATCGCCATCAAAATGGAATGCCACCTGACTCCCACTATGGACGACATCCTTGGGGAGCTCAGCGGAGCAAAATGATTCTCAAAAGTCAACCTTCGCTCGGGATACCATCAGTTACCACTCCGCCGAGTCAAGGCACATCACAACCTTCTCAACGCACGTTGGACTGTGGAGGTATAGCTGCCTTAACTTTGGCATATCCAGTGCCACTAAAGACTTCCAAAATATGATCCAGGAAATGCTCAGCAGTCTGCGGGGGGTCATCAATGTCAGCAATGGCATCCTGATATCTGCCAAATAAATAAAGGAACACCACAAATACTTTTGCAAAGTCCTCAAGTGGATCGAAGACTCTGGACTCACTCTCCATCTGGAGAAATCTGAGTTTCTGATACAAATAATCAGTTTCTTTGGGTACACTTTCTCAGCCGACGGAGTAGCTCCAGACCCCGAGAAGATGCAGGACGTACAAGAAGCACCGAAGCCCACCAACATATCTGAAGTGCAAAGTTTCCTGTGCATGATAAATTACTGTGGGAGGTTCCTCCCAAACCTCACCAGCCTCACACAATCCCTCGGCGAACTCACCAAGGTAAATGACTCATGAACACGGAGAGCAGAACAAGACAACAGGAGATATCTCCCTGTCCTATTTTGATCCAAAGAAACTGACGAATAGCATGGTGTATTCCAGCCCAAAAGGACTCGGTCTGTCCTCACCCAGCAACGGCGACATGGAGGATGGATGCCTACGTTAGCAAGTCCCTCACGGAGACCGAACAGCGATATTCACAAAATGAACAAGAGGCTATCGCCATACACTAGGACTACAGACATTTCCATTTATACATGTATGGCTACAGTTTGGTTGTCACCACGAACCACAAGCACCTGGTACTCCTATTCCAAAGGTCAGCATCCAAGCCAACACCTCATATTGAGAAATGGCTGTTACAAGTCATAACTGCTTGTCAAATGCCTGCCAGGCACCACCAATCCAGCAGATCACCTCTCCCGCCATCCCCACACTGCGACCCCCAAGGAAGCCGAGGAGGCAGAAAAGACCAAATAGTATGTCGGATACATTGCAGAAAGGTCCCAACTGGTCCCGTTGTCACTTACCACTCTCCTGCAAGCCACCCAAGAAGATAAATGCATACAACTGGCAATAGCTGTGATCCAGTAGGGTGAGGGGAGAAACCTGAAAGCATACCTGTCACAGGGGACCCCAGAGGCAAAGAGGGTCCTGGAATCTCTGTTCAACGTCCACCAAAAACTCTCAATAGATGACAGTGGGTGCTTGCTCAGAGGACCCTGCCTAGTGACCCCCACCAGCCTTACCAAACTAAGCTGTACAGCTGGCCCACCACGGCCACCAGGGAGTCGTTAAAACCAAGAAAAGGCTCTGCACCTAGGTCTGGTTCCCTGGCATGGATGAAATGGTGGAAGCCACAGCAAGATCGTGCCAGTGATGCAAAGTGGCCGGCTACCTGGAGGCTCCCCCTCCGGTGCTCACAGAGGAGGGCCCCAGCACTAATGGGAGGGTGCCAGTATAGATTTTGGCCACCTGACAGACAGGAGACACTCCTTAGTCCAAAAAAATGACTACACCAAATACCCAGAGGTTGAATTAGTCAGGTCGCAAATGGCCCCAGAGGTCAAAGCAAAAAATTGAAAAGATAATTACCAACCATGGTCTCAAACATTCTGTGAACCGACAATGGACCACCTTTCCAGAGACAAGAATTTGCGTATTACCTCTGATCCTGTGGCATCCAGCACCGCAAGACAACACTGCAATGGGCCGCAAGCCAATAGAGAGGTGGATCGATTCATGTGAACTCTAAGCAAAGTAATTTGCATCGCTCACGCCGTTCAGCAACCAATAGAGAGAGCGATGTATGGATTGCTATGTGAATACACTCAAACACTGGCCAAGCCCCAGGGCATGCCAGCATGGGCATTTCATCATCAACACCAACCCCCTCTGCCCAAAATGGGTTCCAAGCCCCATTGACAATGGCAGAGTTCTCAACAAGAGGATGGCTTCCAATCAGCGGGCCAGCACCAAGCGAAGGGCTCAGCCTTCCAATATCCAACTGGGAGAATCAATCTTTGTCAAGGATCGGCATCCCGGTAGCAAGGTCTGGCTGCCATTTGAACAGAACCCCTGGATTACGGTGGGACGCCAGGGCACAATGCTCACAGCACACCAAGGTGATGAAGAGATCACCTGCAACGTCTCCTTCTTCAAGAAAATCAAGAGAACCCTTCAGGGAACTGCCAAACCAATTGCTGACTATGGAGGCAGAAGTGTGGGCGCCATCCTAGCCCCCACCCACAGCACGGCCAAGATGTCTCAGGGTCATGACGAGACATGCCAAACTCCATACTAAGAGAGGGTTCTCAGAGTAATCCCTCAGAGAAAGAGTCCTGTACCCTGAGGTCCCCAGGACAAGTTGACCACCCGAGGTCCAATTTGAAGGGCAATCCAGTGCCCTCTACCCACCTGAAAAACGTCCATGTTTGAGGACGCTAAGAACCTGTGGGTGACCATACAGGCACATGATCGCAACCAGTAGTGTGGTAACGTTACAAACTGTGTGAAATGCTATGTATTTTTTAAGTTTGATGTTATGCTTATTAAAGTTGGGGAGAAATGTGCTGTATCACCTTGTCAAGCGCTGCGGTAGGTCTTCGTATGTGTCAACCGAGTACAGCTGGGTTTTGGTTGAGTCCAGCGATCCGCACAGTATACATTTAAAAAGTGCAGGGGTGTGGCTGGAAATTGCAGTCATGCGCCGGCATTGTTGTCTCATTATTGAGCCCCGCATTGCCACGCCATAGCCCTAAGGTAGCACAACACTACAGCAAGGTCAGGTATCTCCTTACCTAGCAGGGCTGTCTCCCATTGAATGCTTGAATCTTGAGTGCAGGTTCAGAGGTGGGGTCAGGCATCCTAATACCTAGCAGGGCAGCCTCCCATTGGTTACTTGAATCTTGAGTGCAGGTTTAGGGGCGTGGTCAGGCATCTCCTTAACCAGCAGAGCCGCATCACATTGGTTGCTTGAATCTTGGGGGCGGTTCATGGGCGTGGTCAGGCATCTACCTACCGAGCAGGACTGCCTCTCATTGGCTGCCTGAATCTTGGGGGTGGGTTCAGAGGCGGGTCAGGCATCTCCTTACCCAGGAGGGCAAATCACATTGGTTGGCTGAATCTTGGGGGCAGGTTCAGAGGCAGGTCAGGCATCTCCTTACCCAGCAGGGCCGCACCACATTGGTTGCATGAATCAAGGGGGTGGGTTCAGACAGAGGACGGTTAGGCATCTCCTTACCGAGCCGGGCCGCCTGAAATTGGTTGCCTGAATCTTGTGGGCAGGCTTAGAGGCAAGGCCTGAACGAGATGCACATGCACTTGAAGGTGGGGCTAACTGGACCTCTCATCTTCCAGGGATCTTACGCACAGACACAGATACCATTAACAGCTGTTGCTTCAGTGGAGTGGAAAATAAATTTAGAGTGTGGGTTGAGTGCTCATAACAGGCTAAATGTCACTCCTGGTGAGAAGAACTAAAACGTGAACTTTCAATGCAAGTCTGTTCAGAGATTTGCTGCGCATAGAGAAACTCCTGGATTCTAGAGTCACTCGGAAGCAATCCTACTCAGAGGACTTGCTTCTATGGACCTCTTCAGTCCATACCAGGGGCTGCTTTGAGCACATCGGAGTGCACATGAAGAGATGTTTGTGTGATTGTATTTGTTTTATGTTGTTGGTCATTTCAGTGGTCTCTTCTCGTGTCGCTCTTGACCGTGAAAGTTGGCGATGTCACCGAGTAAGTTAATTAGTTCTAATTCTGAAGAATTCTCCAAACGTGAGAGCTCTAGGCCTGGGCGGTAAATTCCGTTCCGCTCGTGGAATTTGCGGAATTTGGGTAATTTCGCGTTCCGCGGAGAACGTGGAATTGCCCAAAATTCTGCATTCCGCGGCTTCGTGGAATTTTTTGCTTGTTTGCGTTCTCAAAATGCGTGTTCACAAGATATTTCCCCCCCCGAGCACGCAAACAGCATTCGCGAACAAGAAAAAAGCATCGCGAACAAGCAATTCTGCGTGTTCGCGGGATTTCTGTGCGCTCGCGGAGATTTTTTACCGTTTCGCGGAGCTTTGCATAGCGCGACTATGCAAATTCCGCCCACCACTACTGCTGTGCGCTGCTGAACATCATCCACTCTGTGTCCTCCCAGTCCATATAATGCAGGTGTTATCCAGTGGTGTAAGAATAGCCCCTACAGCCCCCACGGTGCGCGGGGAGCGGAGCTCCAGAGGGCCCCCTCCAGCACTGTGCACAGGCAGAGGGCCCCAGGCCTGAGAGCTCCTGACTGGGTCCAGAGCGTGGGGGTCCCTCTCAATGTATTTTGCAGGGGGCCCCTTCAAGTTTTGTTATGTCACTTATGTGCGAGACCTATTAATAAGCAGACAGAATGAAATGTAAACATGTTTCCACCCTAGGTGGAGCCTGCTCAGAAGAGGCCGCCCACCCACCACTGCTTCTTGCTCTATTTCTGTGGCCTTAGGGCAGTTACCGGTGAGTGGAATTAATATATTGCAATTGTCTGATTATTTACCAGTAATCTTCATTACTCCGAATCCTAGTCTCCCTGGCCATTCTCCGATACCTGCCCCCCCACCCCGCTCCATTGGTTTTACCCTTATGGCTATCGAGGTACTTGGTATTTCAGGACGTGTGGTAGGTGGCGTGCCCCTTGATGACTCCCAGGGAGGAGGCGGGGCTTAACTCATAGACTGCGTATAAGTATCTGTTCTTAAGTTAGTTTTAGGGTTAAGGTAGGCAAAGCCGGTGTGTGTAACAAGGCGAACCCCACGTTGAAAGGACTGGAATGAGGAAGGTGCACAAGAAGTGAATGTTTTTTTCTTTTTTTTCCATGGGTTTGATGTGACTGCTGTCACTCTTACCTTGTGGGGGCACGGGCGCTCCACAGCGCCTAGAGTCACTTGCTCCTGTTTGTGTGGGATGAGGGACTTTTATGGGATGTGCGTGGCACTGAGTCCCTCCCCCCCGCCTCCAAGATTAATTATTTGCCTAAATTCCCAGGATGTTGAGCTTAAGCTGGGATTTGAACCTGGTTTCCCAATTCTAAGGTCAGCAGCTCTGTCTGCTAGACCACATCTCTTCCTGTGTTATCCACACACAGACCGCCTCAGCGAGTGAACCAATGTGTCTTGTCACCCAAACAGTAATTTCACAATAGAACCAAAGGAAAATGAAAACAAACGTTCTGAATTAGGACTCCGCCCGTCCCTAATGATATATATATATATATATATATATATATATATATATATATATATATATATATATATATATATATATATATATATATATATATATATATATATATATATATATATATATATATATGACAGTGTATATGAAGTACCATGGTAGCAAACACAACAGAGGGATGCTGGCACTGGACTGGCATAGAATGTAAAGAGGCCTCATTCCTTTTCTACAGAGAGGCCAAGTCTGTAGGGGCATGCAAACACCAGATCTTTACACACCTGTACGCAGTCTGTGTTGTACTTTCTACACACCTCCTCCACTGACATCTTGTGTTCAGTCTGAGGGAAGGAGACAGGAATTCATTAGTGAAAATTTCACTCCATACGGTGATGTTCAAGCACTGCACTCATCACTAGTGTACTCACTCGCCATGTATGGGCTCACTGCACTAGTGCAGTCAGGCACCACCAATCACCCCACTCTGCATGCATGTACTCGGTGCACTGGTGCAGCCAGGCGGCGCCAACCATCCCTCTCTGCATGTGAGTGCTCACTGCACTAATGCAGCCACCAATCACCCCACTCTGCATGCATGTACTCACTGCACTAATGCAGCCAGCTTGCACCATTCATCCCACTCTGCATGTATGTACTCAGTGCACTAATGCAGCCAGGTGGCACCATTCATCCCACTCTGCATGCATGTACTCACTGCACTAATGCAGCCAGGTGGCACCATTCATCCCACTCTGCATGTATGTGCTCACCGCACTAATGGAGCCACGCGCCACCAATCACCCCACTCTGCATGCATGTACTCGGTGCACTAGTGCAGCCAGGTGGCGCCAACCATTCCTCTCTGCATGTGAGTGCTCACTGCACTAGAACAGCCAGGCACCACCAATCATCCCACTCTGCATGTGAGTGCTCACTGCACTAGTGCATCCAGGCGCCACCAATCATCCCACTCTGCATGCATGTACTCGGTGCACTAGTGCAGCCAGGTGGCGCCAACCATCCTTCTCTGCATGTGAGTGCTCACTGCACTAGAACAGCCAGACACCACCAATCATCCCACTCTGCATGTATGTACTCAGTGCACGAGTGCAGCCAGGCAGCACCAATCATCCCACTCTGCATGCATGTACTCGGTGCACTAGTGCAGCCAGGCACCACCAATCATCACACTCTGCATGTGTATGCTTACTGCACTAATGCAGCCAGGTGGCACCAATCATCAAACTCTGTATACATCTACATAAATCCCACCCTGTATGAGTACACTCACTCTGTACGAATACACCCACTCTGTACGAATACACCAAATCGGCATGAATACAACCACCCCAACCAAATACACCCACTCCCTATTAATACACCCACTTTGTATCAATACACTCACCCTGTACAAATACACTCACCCTGTACTAATACACCCACTCTGTACGAATACACCCACTCTGTATGAATACACTCACTCTGTATGAATACAACCACCCTGGAGGAATACACCCACTCCCTATTAATACACCCACTTTGTATCAATACACTCACCCTGTACAAATACACTCACCCTGTACAAATACACCCACTCTGTATGAATACACTCTGTATCAATATACCCACCCTGTACGAATACACCCACTGTGTGTCAATACACCTACTCTGTATCAATACACCTCCCCTGTATAAATACACCTACCCTGCACGGAGACAACCATTCTGTATGAATACACCCACTCTGTATAAATATACCCACCCTGTATGAATAGATCCACTGTGTGTCAATACAACCAACCTGTATGAATACATCCACTCTGTATGAATACAACCAGTTTGCACAAATACACACACTCTGTATCAATACACCCACCCTGGTGGAATACACCTACTCTGCAAGAATACACCCAACCTGTACGAATACACTCACTCTGTTTGAGTACACCCACCATGTACGAATACACCCACTTTGTATCAATACACCCACCATGTATCTATACACCCACTCTGTATGAATCTACCCACTCTGTATCAATACACCCACTCTGCATCAATACATCCACCATGTACGAATACACCCACTCTATATGAATACAACCACTCTGTCCAAATACATCCAACCTGCACGAATACACCCACTCCGTATCAACACACCCACCATTTACGAATATAACCATTCTGTATGAATACAACCTCTCTGTACAAATACCCCCACTCTGTATGAATATGCCCACTCTGTATGAATACATCCCCTCTGTATCAATACACCCAACCTGTACAAATACACCCACTCTGTATGAATATACCCACTATGTATGAATACACCCACCCTGTACGAATGCACCGACCCTGTATTTATACACCCACCTTGTACAAATACAACCACTCTGTATGAATATACCCACTATGTATGAATACACCCACCCTGTATGAATACACCTACTCCGTACGATTACACCCACTCTGTATGAATACACCCACCATGTACGAATACACCCACTCTGTACCAATACATCCACCATGTACGAATAAACCCACTCTGTATCAATTCACCCAAAATGTATGAATAAACCCACTCTGTATCAATACACCCAAAATGTATGAATACACCCACTCTGTATCAATACACCTACTATATACCCACCTTGTACGAATACACCCAATCTGTATGAAATGAATACAACCACTCTGTATCAACACACCCACCATGTATGAATACAATCACCCTGTATCAAAACACCGACCACGTGGGAATACACCCATTCTGTACGAATACACTCACTGCACAAATACTCCAACTCCGCATTGAGGTGTCCAGTTTGTGAGAGTCTACTGACCAGAGTATATTCACTCACCTATGAGTCCAACAACTATCGCTACATTCAAGGGCGGGAGATCTCATAATTGCTCAGTACTGTTAATCCCTCTTCTACTACAGTCGCTGACACATCCCGCAGTACCAGCAAATTTACTCATCCATAACAGCCAGTCTCATACCATCCCCCGAACCACTATGCCCACCCCATCCATAGGAGCGGCTGCTCTAACACAACCCCCAAATCCCGCAGTCTTTCACTAACCATCACACACAGCACTCCAACTCCTACACCATCTCCAACAGTCAACACAGCTACGATATCCCTAGAGCCATCCCTTGAACACCACATTCTACAGTCGGCACCACTACATAATCACCCAAAGGAATCACCTCAACACCATCTCCTACAGTCAGCACCAGAAGATAATTACCCAAAGCCATCACCTCTACACCATCTCCTACAGTCAGCACCAGAAGATAATCACCCAAAGCCATCACTTCAACACCATCTCTTACAGTCAGCACCAGAAGATAATCACCCAAAGCCTTCACTTCTACACCATCTCTTACAGTCAGCACCAGAAGATAATCACCCAAAGCCTTCACTTCTACACCATCACCTACAGTCAGCACTACTACATAATCAGCCAAAGGCATCACCTCGACACAGTCAGCACCAGAAGATAATCACACAAGCCATCACTTCTACACCATCTCCTACAGTCAGCACCCATACATTATCACTTAGAGGTCTCACTTCCACACCATCTCCTACAGTCAGCACCACTACATAATCACCCAAAGGCATCGCCTTGACACCATCTCCTACAGTCAGCAGCAGAAGATAATCACCCAAAGCCATGGCTTTTATTCCATCTCCTACAGTCAGCACCAGAAGATAATCACCCAAAGCCATCACTTCAACACCATCTCTTACAGTCAGCACCAGAAGATAATCACCCAAAGCCTTCACTTCTACACCATCTCTTACAGTCAGCACCAGAAGATAATCACCCAAAGCCTTCACTTCTACACCATCACCTACAGTCAGCACTACTACATAATCAGCCAAAGGCATCACCTCGACACAGTCAGCACCAGAAGATAATCACACAAGCCATCACTTCTACACCATCTCCTACAGTCAGCACCCATACATTATCACTTAGAGGTCTCACTTCCACACCATCTCCTACAGTCAGCACCACTACATAATCACCCAAAGGCATCGCCTTGACACCATCTCCTACAGTCAGCAGCAGAAGATAATCACCCAAAGCCATGGCTTTTATTCCATCTCCTACAGTCAGCACCCATACATTATCACTTAAAGGTCTCACTTCTACCCCATCTTCTACAGTCAGCACCGTTACATAATCACCCAAAGGCATCACTTCAACATCTTCTCCTACCTTCAGCACCAGAAGGTTATCACCCAAAGCCATCACTTCTACACCATCTCCTACAGTTAGCACCAGAAAATATTCACCCAAAGCCATCACTTCTACACCATCTCCTACAGTCAGCACCCATACATTATCGCTTAAAGGTCTCACTTCTACACCATCTTCCACAGTCAGCACCAGAATATAATTGTCCAAAGCCATCGCTTCTACATCATCTCCTACAGTCAGCAGCAGAAGATAATCACCCAAAGCCATCTCTACTACACCATCGCCTACAGTCAGCAGCAGAAGATAATCAGCCAAAGCCATCTCTACTACACCATCGCCTACAGTCAGCAGCAGAAGATGATCACCCAAAGCCATCTCTACTACACCATCGCCTACAGTCAGCAGCAGAAGATGATCACCCAAAGTCATCTCTACTACACCATCGCCTACAGTCAGCAGCAGAAGATGATCACCCAAAGTCATCTCTACTACACCATCGCCTACAGTCAGCAGCAGAAGATAATCACCCAAAGCCATCTCTTCTACACCATCGACTACAATCAGCAGCATAAGATAATCACCCAAAGCCATCTCTACTACACCATCGCCTACAGTCAGCAGCAGAAGATAATCACCCAAAGCCATCTCTACTACACCATCGCCTACAATCAGCAGCAGAAGATAATCACCCAAAGCCATCTCTTCTACACCATCGCCTACAGTCAGCAGCAGAAGATAATCACCCAAAGTCATCTCTACTACACCATCGCCTACAGTCAGCAGCAGAAGATAATCACCCAAAGCCATCTCTGCTACACCATCGCCTACAGTCAGCAGCAGAAGATAGTCACCCAAAGCCATCTCATCTACACCATCTCCTACAGTCAGCAGCAGAAGATAATCACCCAAAGCCCTCACTTCTACACCATCTCCTACAGTCAGCACCCATACATTATCACTTAAAGGTCCCACTTCTACACCATCTCCTACATTCAGCAGCAGAAGATAATCACCCAAAGCCATCGGTCCTACACCATCTCCTACAGTCAGCACTGATACATTATCACTTAAAGGTCCCACTTCTACACCATCTCCTACATTCAGCAGCAGAAGATAATCACCCAAAGCCATCGGTCCTACACCATCTCCTACAGTCAGCACTAATACATTATCACTTAAAAGTCCCACTTCTACACCATCTCCTACATTCAGCAGCAGAAGATAATCACCCAAAGCCATCTCTACTACACCATCGCCTACAGTCAGCAGCAGAAGATAATCACCCAAAGCCATCTCTTCTACACCATTGCCTACAGTCAGCAGCAGAAGATAATCACCCAAAGTCATCTCTACTACACCATCGCCTACAGTCAGCAGCAGAAGATAATCACCCAAAGCCATCTCTGCTACACCATCGCCTACAGTCAGCAGCAGAAGATAATCACCCAAAGCCATCTCATCTACACCATCTCCTACAGTCAGCAGCAGAAGATAATCACCCAAAGCCCTCACTTCTACACCATCTCCTACAGTCAGCAGCAGAAGATAATCACCCAAAGCCATCGGTCCTACACCATCTCCTACAGTCAGCACTGATACATTATCACTTAAAGGTCTCACTTCTACACCATCTCCTACAGTCAGCAGCAGAAGATATTCACCCAAAGCCATCGCTTCTATGTTACTCTCATGGTCAGCACCCTACATCATCCCCAGAGCCCCCACTTCTACACCATGCCTCTGCGGTCACCACCTCTACGTCCTCTGCCACAGCCGGTGCTCACCAGGGACACTTCCTTCTTCAGGTCATCGAGTTCTCTTTTCTGTATGGCTCCTTTTTTGTCTTTTTGTGGCGTGTTCTCCGCCTCTTTGGTGTCTTGCGTTGTGGCCACGCGGTAGCTGTCTGAGCGCCCATACTGCAGGAGAGAACAGAAGAGGATTACACCCTAGGACTCAAGTGTCCCTCTATGTCCTTCACATAACTCCAAACACATCTCAAAACTGCCTCTCCATTTTCAAAGTGTATGTGAAGTGTCGGCGCAGTTCAATGTCAGACAAAGGGCGACAGATACATTAGACTACATTCATGCTGTTTGAGTACCTGGGTTTATATTATGTTAGGTTGTGTTACCTTGGTTTGTGTTATGTGGTTTATATGAAATGTTAGTTTGCATTGTTATGTGATTGGTTGCCTTATATTGCATCCATTTGGTTCCTGTGTGTTATGCTGTTCCGGGTTGTGTTGGACTGTTTTACGTTGCATTTACTTATGTTGGTTTATGTTATGGTTGGTTTGGGTGTTTGGCTATGTTTTATTGTTCTGTAGAGAAACAAATTAGTTTGCTGTGAGTTGGCACGTATTTGTTATATTGTTTTGGCATTTTGTGTTTTACATTGTATTGGGATAGGCTGGTTGATGAGCTTGTGTGTTGGGTTGTATAACATTGTGCATTGTAATGTTGTTGTATTGCTATATTGTGTTGGATTGTGGTGGGTATTTTTATCCTGTGTTGGGTTATGTTGGGGTTATATTATGTTGCACTGACTTGAGCTGGATTATTTTATGTTGTGTTTGTTTATGTTGGTCTCTGCTATGCTATGTTGAATTGTTTTACACTGCATTGGGTTTTGCCAGTTTGTGTTAGTTTGTGTTGGGCTCTTTTGTCTTGTGTTGGATTAAGTTATGGTTATACAATGTCATCCTCACTTGAGTTGGGTTGCTTTATGTTGTATTGGTTTATGCTGGTCTATGTATACTGTGTCGAGTTGGTTTACACTGCATTGAGTTATGCCAGTTTATGTTGTGTTGGGTTCTTTTATCTTTTGTTGAGTTAAGTTAGGGTTATATTGTGTTGACTGACTCAAGTTGGGTTCTTTTATCTTGTGTTGGTTTATGTTGGTCTATGTGTACTGTGTTCGGTTGGTTTTCACTGCATTGGTTTATGCCGGTTTATGTTATATTGTGTTGGGTTCTTTTATCTTGTGTTGTGTTATGTTGGTCTTTGTATACTCAGTTAGATTGGTGTACAATGCATTGGGTTATGCGGTTTATGTTGTTTTGTGTTGGATTTCCTGATTTTTGTTGGTTGGTTTAGGTTGTTTAAGCGTGTGGTGTATGTTGACTTGTGCTCAGTTATTTTGTTTTGCCTTTTTAGGTTAATTTGCTACGTTCCTTTTGGCCTGAAGTATGTTGGTCTTCTGTAGGTGATGATGGAGTACTCTGCTGGATTTTATTCCATTGTGTTAAGTATCTCTTGTTATGTTGTATTTAGAGATCCTATTCTGATTTCTCTATTGCAAATGCACTCAGTTTCACAAAACCATCCAATACTTTGAAACAAGCATCAAATATCACGTCTGCCTTATAGAATAATTTTTTGCGACTTATCCAGCCTAGTAATATGATAAAACACCAAAGATATTGTGATAGGAATCCTGTGCCCGGTGCATGACAGATCTGAAAATGACAAGCTTTTTCTTCGTCGCAATAATGAGGGGGTTTGAAATACTGAGGTATTCAATGCCCGGTGTCCAAAGGACCGAGGCTAGTATTCTCTAAGTCTTTGACTGGTGTGGCTCAGTGGTTCTTATGATATTGGACCTCTAAACGGTTCTTATGTTATTGGGCCTCTAAATGGTTCTTATGTTATTGGACCCCTCAGCAGCTCTTATGTTATTGGACCTCTCAGCAGCTCTTATGTTATTGGACCTCTTAGTGGCTCTTATGTTATTGGGCCTCTCAGTAGCTCTTATGTTATTGGATCTCTCAGTGGCTCTGACGTTATTAAACTCAATGACTCATGTTATTGGACTTCTCAATGACTCTGATGTTATTGGACCTCTCAGCAGATCCTATGTTATTGGACCTCTCAGCGACTCTAATGTTATTGGACCTCTCAGCAGCTCTTATGTTATTGGACCTCTTAGCGGTTCTTATGTTATTGGACCTCTTAGTGGCTCTTATGTTATTGGACCTCTCAGCAGCTCTTATGTTATTGAACCTCTCAGCAGCTCTTATGTTATTGGATCTCTCAGTGGCTCTGACGTTATTAAACTCAATGACTCATGTTATTGGACTTCTCAATGACTCTGATGTTATTGGACCTCTCAGCAGATCCTATGTTATTGGACCTCTCAGCGACTCTAATGTTATTGGACCTCTCAGCAGCTCTTATGTTATTGGACCTCTTAGCGGTTCTTATGTTATTGGACCTCTTAGTGGCTCTTATGTTATTGGGCCTCTCAGTAGCTCTTATGTTATTGGACCTCTCAGCAGCTCTTATGTTATTGGATCTCTCAGTGGCTCTGACGTTATTGAACTCAATGACTCTGATGTTATTGGACTTCTCAATGACTCTGATGTTATTGGACCTCTCAGCAGATCCTATGTTATTGGACCTCTCAGCGACTCTAATGTTATTGGACCTCTCAGCAGCTCTTATGTTATTGGGCCTCTCAGCAGCTCTTATGTTATTGGACCTCTCAGCAGCTCTTATGTTATTGGACCTCTTAGCAGCTCCTATGTTATTGGATCTCTCAGTGGCTCTGACGTTATTGAACTCAATGACTCTGATGTTATTGGACTCCTCCGCGTCTTTTGAGACAGTCCCACACACCTTACTGATCAACATTATTGAAAGCAGAGACAGAGCAGAGAAGTGTAAGCAGAGCTCACGCTTCCAGGCTGTCACTGTATCTCCCTGTAAGCCCCCTTCCAATAAACACTGATGGGGGTCCCTTGAGGACCCTCTCTCTGCCCCCTTCCTTCCTGCAATGCTTACACTTATCAGACTACCGTTCATTTAGGGAGTAGCCACCCACCTCATCCTGTGCCCCCCACGGAGATGCCAGAATCCCCGCGCACTCCGGCTGCCCTCCACAAGAGATGCACGCGCGAAGCTCTTTGCACGGGTCACAGAGCACGAGCCAGGCCACTTCGTCTCTCTTCGAGCGTTCATCTGCTGCTGTCTAGTTCTGCCAGCCCCCTCACGACCCCCAGACCCCACAAGCCTCGAGCAGGTGGCCCTGCCTGTCCCCTCCGCCCTCGTCGCCAGAGCCTGGAGTGGGCTTCGAGTCCACCCTGGCTCCGCTGGCGGTCTGGCCTCCCTCCATGAACCGTTGAATCCCATCTGTCCACCAAGCAGCCCCCCCCCCACCCCCCTCTTGTCGCGGTGGTTTCTTCTGCTGGCGCCAGGAGGCCCTTTTCTGGGGTATTTGAGCGCTTAGCACAATCCACATCAAACCAGTTTTATAATTTGCGCCCTCATGTAATGCATCTAGAATATTAATAAGCAGCGTCTCTTCCTCGGCTCCAGCCTCGAAAAGGTCTGGTTTCCCGCCTCAAATCCTTATATTTCGAGCCTGTGAGGAAATACTGCAACATATCTTTGTTTAACCTCCGTATATGTATACCACGTTATGATTCTGCCCCCCCCCCCCCCGCCCTCTGCCCCTTAACGTGTGCACCCATCCACGGGCCCCTGATACCGCATTTACACAATGGTGCAAAGCGAGGATCACAAGTGAACGGGACTTGCGCACGTTTTGCGCACGTTATGGCCTCATCTTCTGATCGCTGCGCTCACTTTTACCTTCAGCTAAAAGCTGGCGGTAACTGCGCGCGCAAACCCCAGCGGAAACCCCGGTTTGCGCTCTGCGCCTGATGTACGCTTTGAAAATACTCCTTGGGCCCAAGTTTTCACCAGCACCAGAGGCCAATGAGCCGTTCATATGTCCGCTGTAACGCACTTAGGGGCATATCAGCAACAACCGGCGCTAATGATCGCTAAGTGCACTTTGCGCTAGGATAATTATCACCGGCTAATGTGGATTTTTATCGCTGAGATAGCGTGTTATTAGCAACGCTTATCTCAAAAGTGATAAAAATCCTAGCGCTAACTGCCTAACGTGAGATTATCGCTGGAAACCCAGCGATAATCTCACGAAATGTGGTGTTAGCTTGTTGATAGGGCCTCACAAACTTAGCCATGATATCCGCCTTCTATAGGATATCATGGCTAAGTCAGTCCTGAAGCAGGTGTAAGGAAAGTAGCGCTAACAGGGGTGCTTCATAGCGTGGGGCTTGATGATAGGAGAAATGTCGTGTCATGTCAGGTCAGGAACGCCCACTTTGCATGTCATTAGAGATGCAAAGCTGGGCGTTAGGAATCCGTGCGCTAATGCAAGGTTTCATGTGTTAGCGTGACCTTGCTAATTAGGCGTTAGAATTATCGCCGCTTTTCGGCCGAAAACGGCCGCAAAATCCGCGATAATTTTCTATCACCGCGTTGTAGATATGCCCCTTAATGTGTAACGGGGAAGACGCGGTATTAACGCCACCAGACCGCGTGCCATGGAGTAAACATGATGCCCTTATGCACACCCGAGATATCCCAAACCCTGACTTATTCCTGTGGCCACAAATCTGTGTGTATATTCGTTGTTACTCTCCTATGCCAGCTCAGTTTATTCCCCAGCTATGAGTTGGCGTCAGTGGGTAAACACAATATTTTTCATTTCCAACAACAATTCTGCGGCTCTTAAATTTCTGCATTTATAACTAAATACTTAAATCCGCACTTGTGTTCGAATGCTTGCAGTTCTGCTGGTTTGCGTATTCTTCTGCCGGCTGGAAGTATTTGATTGTATTGTTGTAGGACAGCGATGTTGTGATGAGTTGAGTTGTGGTATCAATCGATCAAAAAATCAATCGAATTTTATTCGATTTACAAGGAAAGTCATACAAGTGTACATTAAAAAATGTGCCCACTTAAAACAAGCAATCGTAAAATATTAACTATTTTAAGTCGCAGTGTAAAATACATACAAACTACAATTACATTGGCACGTTAGATTTATACCAGAACTAAACTTCAGCACAAGAACCTGCAACAAAACCCAGTATTAAGGAGATACACACAGAACCCCCGATAAGAAATAGGAAACAGAAAAGCAAAGTTTGGGAGTGGCTAAGAATTGCAGATATAAACAGGCCGGTCTAATCTGCATAAATCCCTGCGCAACTTTAACGGATCTTAAAAATGTGTGTGGCAGGGCAGAGAATTTTGGACAGAGCAAAACTATATGCATGGAAGTGCAAATAATGGTGTGGTCACAGGTACAAGGGAGGGAAGGTGGAATGCCATAATCAAACACCCTTTGGAAATAACAGCCAGGGCACAAGTCGGGGGTACACGCAGGTGTCCGGCGTCCACCCACTATTTTCACAGGGTGAACGCCGTCCACCCTGCCAAGAAGTTGGGCCCCACTGAATAATGTGCTGAACTCGTCCCGGTGTAATTTCCAAACACCAGGATGCTTTCCATCTGCAACAAGCAACAATGTACAGGTGGGACGGGCCTTTCTTATTTCAGACTCCTGCTGGGCCCATAACAAAGGCCGAATTTGAGGGGTCATCAGGCCTCCATTTGTTCGAGTCTCTCTGCTGGCAGCAGTCAGGAGCCTCCCACCTAGAAGCAAAGGCAGCAGAGGGGAAACAAAGGCTCACACCTTGTCAGCACTTCACACATACTTGAGAGGCAACTTTTCACTTTGTTCAGGCTCTGTTTACATGCACTGTACGAATGTCTCTCCCAGTATTTACACAAAATAAATGTAATTTATATAGTGCTTACTACCCCTGAGGAGGTGTTGAAATAATTTAAGTACCACTATTTTTTTCTTGTATAGCGCTACTCATCCCAAAGCAGAGTGTCAGAGCACATCGCACGTACATATTAAAGTCTTGGCTTGTGACACCACTTCCTATGATGTCAATTCCTTTTATGCCACATGTAATGTCAAGCGCTGTGATGTCACACGCTGTGATGTCACTTCCATACTTCCTAACTAGGTTAGTCCCCCCCACTTCTGTTTTTTAGGACTTGTGCCCTGATAACTGATGAACAATATTCAGTCTCAGGAATGTTAAGAGGTGACCATGGAAGCTGAACCTATCCAGAGAGCGGAAGGGTCCATTCCTGAATCTGATGTAACCAGGACGTAGCCTCGGAAGGACTGTTGCGCTGACGCAGAGCTCTCCCTCTCGGGCGCCACTCTCTGGGTAGAGGCCGGCTTCATCCAAGGTTAGGTTCTTTTTTACAATACTCTGGGATCAAACAACAGATCTGGACAGCTCGGTTCAAAAAAAGGTTTCTTGATGTTTGAGATCCACGGGATCTGAGTGGACTTCTCAAGGGCCAGACAGCCCTGGAGGATGAGTCTGTTCCGACGAGGACCCTCTAAACCAGACAGAGCACCAAAGGCGCGATGGACGAATGCGGATCAGATCTGAGATAAAACCCAAACCCAGTCCCTCATGGACAATTTCCGCAGGGGGGCTCTGGCTGACAGCCAGAAGATTCCCCAGAAACCTGTTTTCGATTGCCTGGATGGGATCGATGTTAGTGTGGCCCCAGACTTCACACCCCAAAATGACCATTAGAATACATTTAGCCTTGTGAACCTCTGGGATAAGTTTAGGGGGCTTGAGTCCCATTCGCCTAGCAAAATCGTGCACACCAGACATGGATCTTAGAAAGTTATTCCCCTTGTTCCTAATCACCAGGGTCCACCTAAGGCCAGAATTCAAAAGAAGACCGAGCGAAGTAACATTATCCACCCTGCTTAAAACTGGGTCTGTGCATAAAGGTTACAGGATTTAGCTTTCATTGGGCCAGCTACCATAAAAAAAGATTTTTTTAAATTGGTGTAAAGGTCGAAATTGTTCATAAAAATGATAAAGAATCTAAAAGACTTTGCAACCTCTTAGCTGTGCCGGCAATTAAAACTGCATCGTCTGCATAGACAACAAACGTAATTAATTGTCTGCCCACCCTGGGAACATCGGCCTCGATATTAATTAAAACCTCCTCCAACCAATTATATGCATTATAAATAAGAAAGGAGCGAGGATACACCCCTGCCGAAGTCCCCTTTGATTTCAAACGGCTGGGTGCAACCCGGCCACCCCATTAAGTCCTTTGTGAAGATCTCTCATGAAGGCTCCCAGAGCCTGGCCCAACCCATGGACCCCAGCCCAGACCAGAGTTTCTCCCTGTTGACTTTATCAAAGGCTGAGCTGAGGTCCATAAATGCCAAGTGAACCCCCCCTCACCTGAGTATATTTAGGGATCAGTGGATGGAGGTTATGGTTTTGTTCAACAGTACCCCTGCCGGACCTAAACCCGTATTGGACGTCAGAGAGAACTGACCTCTCGTCCGCCCACCAGATGAGTCTCTCAAGAATAACCCTCACAATAATCTTGACCTCCCCATAAATTAAAGAGATGGGTCTATAGCAGGCCGGGTCGGCCATGTCCTCATTTTTAATTTTGGAATAATGACTGAGCTCTTCCATGCAGCTCGATGGTGGCCTCTAATAGCAGCATTGACATGGCGGGAGATAACCGGGGCCCACAGGTCTTCCAGGGATATCAGGAGGTCTCCCGGGACCCCGTGAGCCCCAGGGTTCCTACCCAAGGGCAGGGAGTGGATAGCGTTGGTTACCTCCACCCACTCGACCGTGAACAGAACAGTAGGAGGAGGGAGGGTGGGCAAGAGTGAGGGCTCGGTCTCTTTCGGGTCCCCCAAGACCTGTAAAGTGATTCACCCAGGCCACCTGGTCCGACAGCATGAGGTGTCTAAAGAAGGGTCGGTCCACAATGATCCAAATGTGGCACTATCATTCAGAGACCTCGCTGCCACGGGGTGGTCCCATAACTCCTTCTTCAACTCCAGCTTCTGGTTTTTAAGGGCATTTCTAAAAACTGCTCTAGCATGTCTGACCGCGACCCTGTCCCGGTGTACATTTTAAGGTTGCCACTAGCTCTCTTTTGGCCCTGGCACAATGAGTATCAAACCAACTTCACGGTTTGGTCAATGCATTATTAATATATGCACTTATGCGGTGAAACATTATACAAATCTGTGGGTCCGTAGAGGCGTCCCCCAGGAAAATATGGAAGTCTGCCTGGCATGAACGAACCCTAATGGTGTTAAATTCCTCAGGGTTGACTCTCTCCCATCTGATCCTACGGTCATGATCCCTGGGCTCGGGAAGGGCTAAACAAAGGTCGATGAGTCCTGGCTTCTTTTCCTCCTTAGAAAAAATGCCAGAAAGATGATTGTGGTCCGTGTGAAGGCTCCAGACCGTTGCAAAGCTTAGCAAGGAAGGGAGAAGCCCCTTGAAGCAAACATGTAGTCAGTAGTCGAGCCAGCACACGGCCTGCAAATGTGGGTATGACAGCAGGCTGATCCTAGGTATGTTTAGAGAGGAGATTGACTAAATTAAATTGGGAAATCAGATTGCTTAATACCTCCCCCTGTGCTTGAGCTTCACATGCACCTGAACTTCCCCAGATGTGTCTGAGTCCTCTACAGGATACAGGTGACACTCCTTACGAGGGCGTAGCTGAAAGTCGCCCAATAGGAATAGGGCCACGGACCACCTCAAATGGGAAAGGGAAAAGGTGTCAAGGAGGTTGGGCCACCTCAGGAAATGAGTCTATTTTCTCCTTCCCAGGGGTGGGGTTATAGATGTTAATACAAAGGATTGATGGGGGAAGGTTAGAAGGCAGAAAATCTCCCAAAAAAGGGAGAGGAGGAGAAGATTAGAGACAGATTAGGTGTCAAAGTGTCCGGACCCCCACTCGCCCGCCCACTTTGGGACGGAGAAGCATTGATGGTGAGAGATACAGGCCTTCTAAGGATAGGTCGCCAGTAGAGTCCCAGGTCCCCTGTAAGATAATAATGTCAAAATCTGAGAAGAAAGCTATCACATCGGGGTCCCCAATGGTACCCCGGGCACCCGCTATGGCCAACTCAGGATCCTTAAGTGCTCTGAGGACGGGGAACTGTTGGGTACAGATGGGACATGCTCTGCCATACCTACTCTGTCCAGGGCATTTAACCCACAGTGCCTCAAAGAGGTAGTGCAGAGACAGGCTGGGGAGCCGCACACGGGACAAACTAGGGGCAACCAGCGGCAGTGGGGGTGGTACAATTCCCGTCTGAAACCATCTCCTGCACACTTGGGTTGTAAAAACCCAGAGGCAGAACAGAGATAGCAGGCATGGACATAACATTCCTTAAAATAGCCCCGCCCTGAAGGAATTAGCAAAGTTCACGATAATACAGTCCCCATCCATAAACTTTAGAGACTTACCAATCCGGCCGCTTCTCCCAGCCATGAAGAGTTCATCGTGTAAACACTGGCCATTTATACTGTAAAGCCTTTTGGACAGACAGTGTACCACCTTATTTTTGAGTTGGGCATATGATTCAGGTTCACAAGAGGGGGCACAGTTGTGAGGTCAACCACATTGGGGTGCTAACTAGGGGAAGCTGAGTGAACATCTGACTGTGTATAGATCCATGGGGTGGTCTGTCGGGCGGCTATACTTGCTCTGGGTTCCAGGGGCCGAGGAGATTTGGCTAGGCTGGGTGGTAAGATGAGACCTTGGACCCTCAAACCTCTATGTATGAACAGGGCCTGAGGAGGGGGAGCGGATGAGGACATGTCAGCAAAGGTCAGCATGTCACTCAGTCCCTAGGTCTGTCCAGACCCCATTGTGGAAAGGGAAAATGAGACACACTCCTGGGTACTAGGGGCTACAGGAAGGATAGAGGAGGGCGTACAGAGATAGGGAAAGATATATGTTCCTGTGCTGACAAGCTCAGCTTTATGGAAATGTCCTCGAGCCCCTTCCCTATGAGAGCTGCAGTGACTTCTAGGTCAAGAACCTTCTGGCTGAGGGCCTCTAGGGCCCCTGGGATGTTGCTCTCTTATTGTGTAAGTGTGGGAGCTGCAGGGGAGCTCCCTCCCTCCAGTGATGGTTCACTCCGTTCCTCCCTCTTGCTTTATCAATGGCCTGGTATTGGTCATGCTTGGGTGGTCTCTTATCAAATATGGATTTGGTACCAGTCCCCCATCCTCCTGTGTGCACCTAAACTGGGGCCCTTGACAACATCCTGAGTGTCTGCTGGGGTCTGAGTAAAATGGCTCCGCGGATCAGGATGAGCGGCGCTTGACGACTTGGGGAACTGGTGGGCGGGAACTGCAGCTGAGCAGGGAAGGGGTGGGCGCAGTGTTATTAGAAGGATAATCTAGGTGATTTGTAGATGGAGTGGGGACCCCCGAGGCCTGCTGGGGTTGAATCAGTTGTTCCTCTACGCTTGAGAGTTCCTCAGATAGTGCCCCAACTGCATTCGAAAGACAGGAGAGAACAGAATGACCAGTCCTGTGACGCTCATCCTTCGTGTTTGCTGACTCCCCTTCAAGGGTCTATGGTCGATAGACCAAAGAAGGAGCTGAATAAGGTAAACATCAGGCTAAAGTCAGGGGAAACATACACGGGAGAAACCACAAAAACCATGACCGGGCACAACACACGGCCAAGGGGCACAACATTCTACAAATGGGAAGCAAAAGAGGCCGCATATACATCAAGTTTGGTATATAAAAAGTGACCTACTGCCAGTGCTTAATTTGAGCCGATAGTTTCCGGTCCTCGACACCAGCACTTAATTGTCAACACCGGCACTTACGACATCCAGCCACAGGGTGGCGCTGTTTGTCTAATTTTTTAATGAAGACAAGAACCGATGTTTAATACCTGGATATACATTAAAAACGACTAATATCTGCCACCCAACGCATTAAAGAATAGTTTGGGTGGCAGGTATAAGTCGTTCTTAATGTATAAAAAGTCTGAATTTCCATTGGTAGCGCTAACATTGGCAATGGGTGGTGCAACCTGTAGTGGTCTCCTGACAACGGCCCTGACACTAATTTCATTAAAAGATGAAGTCTTGCCTACTGCCACCCACGCCACCAACCTCTGCCTGACCATGCCCCCTCTCTGCCCGCAGCCACACTCTCCAATCTCACACTGAGAGCAGAGAGCCTGTTAGCACGGGTATGCAGAGACCCACGCTGACAGGGGAGGGCCGTGTGGCACAGGCGCAGTGCTGCCCCTTCTCTCTCTTCCCTCTTGTGAAAGAATGAGGGTCAGAGCGGCACTTGTCATTACGTGGCTACGTCATCACGCTCACGTGTCTGACGACCCAACCGAGGCGGCAGACCATAGAGCAAGCACACGCTTCCCCTGGTGACCAGACAGTGGGTCGCCAGTTTAGTCACTCGCTCTTGTTACGTTGTTACACTGAATACACAGATTTTGATTTTCTTTGCGGAAATGACAAGCAATACCCACAAAATGACACATTATTATGCACACTGCTGGTCAAGCATTTTGTGCTCTATTTGATACCAAGTTCGCGTCCACTTCGGGTGTCAGGAAGTAGTGAGCGCTAAAAAATACTGCAGCATAGCATGTGGCATAGACACTAGCCGTCCGCGTTCGGTCATTCACATTATTGCCGCGCTCCCAGGACAGGATTTTTACCTGAATGAAATCTCACTCACACGACCTGGCATGATGGCGTCCTCTCAGGCTTTTCTCTTAACAAGCAAATGCAAAAATAACACATTATTCGAGATTACACTGGCATCAGGGCATTTAACCGCTAATTTCCACCCTGTTGTTCACGGCAGAGGTTGCTATGGAGGCCATATATAAAGGAGAGATGTGTTCACAATTAGTAATGGGAAATCACATGTTTCATATCTAGTATTCCACAATGCGCGTTACATAAAGCATTAACAACGAGAAGGCTCCCCCGGGGCTCCATCGAAGGGAAGGATGCGGTGGGGACAGCGCAGCGCAGACGCATCAGCAATAAAGACGTGAGCATGGCACCCTGGGGATTTATAAATCGACAAGTTCTTCCCATTTTGTTGGAAACCAGTTGTACTTCGACCTCTCCGCCCCCAGGGAACGCAACCACAGCCCAGGGTCACTCACAGTCTATTTCATCATTCTGTATTTCCGGGGGAGGCGAGTTTCTTCAAGCAGTGGGCTAACATTAGCGTGGCAGCCCCTCGTTTGGCGGTGGGGCTCCAAGGGACCCCATCTGGCACTGCACAGGGGGCTGTGCTCCTAACTGGGTGGGGTATCCTTGTACTGTGCACCAGTGCTTGAAATGGAAAAATAGAAGTGCAGGTACTCTGTACCAAAGTACCTGCTGGTTTCTGAGAAGTGCCGGTACTGTCAAATTAAAAGTATTTCATTTCTCTTGAGAAGTGCCGGTACTCTCCCTCTAAAAATAAAAAAGTGCCGGTACTCCATACCGGACAGTACCAGCCCATTTAAAGCACTGCTTTGCAGGGTCCCCGCAGGTTTTCTAATGCCACTGTCTTCAAGGGTGTGTGTGGGGTGGAACACCCCCTAAAAAATATATATTTTCCGTCGGCAAACATGTCCCGGTCTGGGATGTTCAGGGTGATTGTTCACCTGTCTTTGGGGTATGGCAGGGCCAGGGCAGGGCGCAGCTGTGACCCTTATGCATCACAACCCGCAGTGGTCGGAACCGCATCCAAGGTTTCTGCTGAGTGACGGCGTTGCCTCTACCTCTACCTCTCACCAAAATAGCTTTAATCAGACAGACGGAATCAAACAGCGAGACTCTCGCGTGAGCCGAATCGGAGGAGTCCTTGGCCGAGCCTCCACCCTGCTCTGCTCTTCCTGCAGCCCGAGGCCCAACATTCAGGCCGGTGTCTGCTGCTTCCAAGCGGTGGGATGAGGGGCTGCCTGGTGGCGCCTGCTACATGGCGGGCCCTGCCGCTTCCAAGCCTTGGGATGAGGGGCTTGCCTGGTGGCGCCTGCTACATGGCGGGCCCTGCCGCTTCCAAGCGGTGGGATGAGGGGCTGCCTGGTGGCGCCTGCTACATGGCGGGCCCTGCCGCTTCCAAGCCTTGGGATGAGGGGCCTGCCTGGTGGCGCCTGCTACATGGCGGGCCCTGCCGCTTCCAAGCGGTGGGATGAGGGGCTGCGTGGTGGCGCCTGCTACATGGCAGGCCCTGCCGCTTCCAAGCGGTGGGATGAGGGCCTGCCTGGTGGCGCCTGCTACATGGCGGGCCCTGCCGCTTCCAAGCGGTGGGATGAGGGGCTGCCTGGTGGCGCCTGCTACATGGCGGGCCCTGCCGCTTCCAAGCCTTGGGATGAGGGGCCTGCCTGGTGGCGCCTGCTACATGGCGGGCCCTGCCGCTTCCAAGCGGTGGGATGAGGGGCTGCGTGGTGGCGCCTGCTACATGGCAGGCCCTGCCGCTTCCAAGCGGTGGGATGAGGGCCTGCCTGGTGGCGCCTGCTACATGGCGGGCCCTGCCGCTTCCAAGCGGTGGGATGAGGGGCTGCCTGGTGGCGCCTGCTACATGACGGGCCCTGCCGCTTCCAAGCCTTGGGATAAGGGGCCTGCCTGGTGGCGCCTGCTACATGGCGGGCCCTGCCGCTTCCAAGCGGTGGGATGAGGGGCTGACTGGTGGCGCCTGGTACATGGCGGGCCCTGCCGCTTCCAAGCGGTGGGATGAGGGACTGCCTGGTGGCGCCTGGTACATGACGGGCCCTGCCGCTTCCAAGCCTTGGGATGAGGGGCCTGCCTGGTGGCGCCTGGTACATGGCGGGCCCTGCCGCCTCCAAGCGGGGGGATGAGGGCCTGCCTGGTGGCGCCTGGTACATGGCGGGCCCTGCCGCTTCCAAGCGGTGGGATGAGGGGCTGCCTGGTGGCGCCTGGTACATGGCGGGCCCTGCCGCTTCCAAGCAGTGGGATGAGGGGCTGCCTGGTGGCGCCTGGTACATGGCGGGCCCTGCTGCTTCCAAGCGGTGGGATGAGGGCCTGCCTGGTGGCGCCTGGTACACGGCGGGCCCTGTCGCTTCCAAGCGGTGGGATGAGGGGCTGCCTGGTGGCGCCTGGTACATGACGGGCCCTGCCTCTTCCAAGCCTTGGGATGAGGGGCCTGCCTGGTGGCGCCTGGTACATGGCGGGCCCTGCCGCTTCCAAGCGGTGGGATGAGGGGCTGCCTGGTGGCGCCTGGTACATGAAGGGCCCTGCCGCTTCCAAGCCTTGGGATGAGGGGCCTGCCTGGTGGCGCCTGGTACATGGCGGGCCCTGCCGCCTCCAAGCGGGGGGATGAGGGCCTGCCTGGTGGCGCCTGGTACATGGAGGGCCCTGCCGCTTCCAAGCGGTGGGATGAGGGGCTGCCTGGTGGCGCCTGGTACATGGCGGGCCCTGCCGCTTCCAAGCGGTGGGATGAGGGGCTGCCTGGTGGCGCCTGGTACATGGCGGGCCCTGCTGCTTCCAAGCGGTGGGATGAGGGCCTGCCTGGTGGCGCCTGGTACACGGCGGGCCCTGCCGCTTCCAAGCGGTGGGATGAGGGGCTGCCTGGTGGCACCTGGTACATGACGGGCCCTGCCGCTTCCAAGTCTTGGGATGAGGGGCCTGCCTGGTGGCGCCTGGTACATGGCGGGCCCTGCCGCTTCCAAGCGGTGGGATGAGGGGCTGCCTGGTGGCGCCTGGTACATGACGGGCCCTGCCGCTTCCAAGCCTTGGGATGAGAGGCCTGCCTGGTGGCGCCTGGTACATGGCGGGCCCTGCCGCCTCCAAGGGGGGGGATGAGGGCCTGCCTGGTGGCGCCTGGTACATGGCGGGCCCTGCAGCTTCCAAGCGGTGGGATGAGGGGCTGCCTGGTGGCGCCTGGTACATGGCGGGCCCTGCTGCTCCGCTCCCACAGAGAGCAGTCTCTTGCTGCCTCAGCTCTGAGGGTGCCCAAAGACACATTGCATCTTGTAAAGAACTTAGAAGTGTAGAAGGTGCAGCATTAGTGACTTCCTGCAAGTCCCGAACAAGAGATTGATGATTCCTTCCTGGTGAGTACAAGTTCTCCTGCCTCTGAAGTCACTGATTTTATCCCAAGGGTGCAATAAACCACTAAACACATAATATTGGTCTCTGAAGTTTCACCAGCAGACCCACCAGCAGCAACTGTCCAACTGGGACTGCTAGACTGCTAGGGCACTTAAATATTGTGACCAAAACCAGACACTTTTCAACATATGAATTGATGACCACCCCGTTACCAAGAGGCACATGAAAAAGTAAAGTGCTACCGACCACTTTGAAGCTCCTGGTCTTTAATTCCAACTGATATAAAATGCAGGATGACATGTGATGTTCCCTCTGCCTTGATACAGCCTTCAAAGGAGAGAGCCAGGTTATGGAAGCACCACCCTCCTTTCAAGTAATAACCATGGACCTCAGGGGACAGTCTGTCAACTAATGTCACACAAACATGAGTCCATGTTCATCTAGAGTACAAGGCTCAGGGCTCTGAGATGCACTTAAACCATCCCTGAGAGGACAGCCAGGCTGCCTGCTCTTCAAAAAGCACTTTAAAACCACCTGCTCAAACAAGCTTTGGAAAAAATGTAAAAAAAATCGTAGCCAGGGGATCCTGGTGAGGACATGAAAATGTTAACGTTTAACCACTAAACATGTTTTAACTGAAGTTGATAAAGCTGGTGTTTCGGGAGAAAAGTTGTGAATTTTTCGTGTAAATAATAAGCTATTGTTTATGGAAGTGAGCATATGCTGCCAAAATGAAAGGCTTGTATTTGATAACAAAAGTCTTTTCCTAAACTAAATAGCAGATGTTTAGGGTTAAAATGACGGTGTAAGTGGTGTCTGCAGCCCTAACCTGTAATATTAGTGTAACAATTCTGCTGGGCGAGTCTGTAATACTCTGTAACCTAAGCGAAAGCACCGCTGAGCCTGTACACTTACTCTGTAACCTGAGCGAAAGCACCGCTGAGCCTGTACACTTACTCTGTAACCTGGGCGAAAGCACCGCTGAGCCTGAACGCTTACTCTGTAACCTGAGCGAAAGCATTGCAGAGCCTGAACGCTTACTCTGTAACCTGAGCGAAAGCACCGCTGAGCCTGTACGCTTACTCTGTAACCTGAGCGAAAGCACCGCTGAGCCTGTACACTTAGTCTGTAACCTGGGCGAAAGCACCGCTGAGCCTGAACGCTTACTCTGTAACCTCAGCGAAAGCACTGCTGAGCCTGTACGCTTACTCTGTAACCTGAGTGAAAGCACTGCTGAGCCTGTGCGCTTACTCTGTAACCTGAGCGAAAGCACTGCTGAGCCTGTACACTTACTCTGTAACCTGAGCAAAAGCACCACTGAGCCTGTACGCTTACTCTGTAACCTGAGCGAAAGCACCGCTGAGCCTGTACACTTACTCTGTAACCTGGGCGAAAGCACCGCTGAGCCTGGACGCTTACTCTGTAACCTGAGCGAAAGCACTGCCGAGCCTGAACGCTTACTCTGTAACCTGAGCGAAAGCACCGCTGAGCCTGTACGCTTACTCTGTAACCTGGGCGAAAGCACCGCTGAGCCTGAACGCTTACTCTGTAACCTGAGCGAAAGCACTGCTGAGCCTGAACGCTTACTCTGTAACCTCAGCGAAAGCACTGCTGAGCCTGTACGCTTACTCTGTAACCTGAGCGAAAGCACTGCTGAGCCTGTGCGCTTACTCTGTAACCTGAGCGAAAGCACTGCTGAGCCTGTACGCTTACTCTGTAACCTGAGCGAAAGCACTGCTGAGCCTGTGCGCTTACTCTATAACCTGAGCGAAAGCACTGCTGAGCCTGTACGCTTACTCTGTAACCTGAGTGAAAGCACCGCTGAGTCTGTACGCTTACTCTGTAATCTGAGCGAAAGCACTGCTGAGCCTGTATGCTTACTCTGTAACCTGAGCGAAAGCACTGCTGAGCCTGTACGCTTACTCTGTAACCTCAGCGAAAGCACCGCTGAGCCTGTACGCTTACTCTGTCACCTGAGCGAAAGCACTGCTGAGCCTGTATGCTTACTCTCTAACCTGAGCGAAAGCACTGCTGAGCCTGTACGCTTACTCTGTAACCTGAGCGAAAGCACTGCTGAGCCTGTACGCTTACACTGTAACCTGAGCGAAAGCACTGCTGAGTCTGTACGCTTACTCTGTAACCTGAGCGAAAGCACCGCTGAGCCTGTACTCTTACTCTGTAACCTGAGCGAAAGCACCGCTGAGCCTGTACGCTTACACTGTAACCTGAGCGAAAGCACTGCTGAGCCTGTACGCCTACTCTGTAACCTGAGCGAAAGCACTGTTGAGCCTGTACGCTTACTCTGTAACCTGAGCAAAAGCACTGCTGAGCCTGTACGCTGACTCTGTAACCTGAGCAAAAGCACTGCTGAGCCTGTACGCTTACTCTGTGACCTGAGCAAAAGCACTGCTGAGCCTGTACGCTTACTCTGTGACCTGAGCAAAAGCACCGCTGAGCCTGTAGGCTTACTCTGTAACCTGAGCGAAAGCACCGCTGAGCCTGTACTCTTACTCTGTAACCTGAGCGAAAGCACCGCTGAGCCTGTACGCTTACACTGTAACCTGAGCGAAAGCACTGCTGAGCCTGTACGCTTACACTGTAACCTGAGCGAAAGCACTGCTGAGCCTGTACGCCTACTCTGTAACCTGAGCGAAAGCACTGCTGAGCCTGTACGCTTACTCTGTAACCTGAGTGAAAGCACCGCTGAGCCTGTACGCTTACTCTGTAACCTGAGTGAAAGCACTGCTGAGCCTGTACGCTTACTCTTTAAGCTGAGCGAAAGCACTGCTGAGCCTGTAAGCTAGATGTGTGCATTTGTATTTCTCGCCTTTGCTATTCCACAAAGATTCTCTCTCACAAAATCTGATTGAGAATCTACTTGGGAGGGTAGGAAAGGAGGCGGATTGTGAAGGAAGCTCTATGCCAAGGTGCATGATGAGCCATGTGCACTCGGTGAACTATTTCTGTCCCCTGTGGCTCTTTGGAAATTAAGCTAAAAATGCACCATTTACAAAATGTTCTCAAAATTCTCTTGGGATGTGTGAACCGTCTACCATTTTGGGTGGAGTGAGATATACTGGAAGATTCACAAACGCCCTTTAAGAGTCAGCAGCTTTTCAGCACACCGCCCTAGTGTTGAACATTCCTATACTCTTCAGGAGTTGTGGGCGCCGCATGATGTCATATGCTGCACGGCATTTGGCGAGCAGAATTTGTAACTGTTATTCCTCATTTAGCCTCTGCAAGCTCGTCCTTCTCTACCCAGCATTCCCTGCGACTGTTGCTGGACCTGGTCTCCCTGTTCTCCAAACCCTGAAGCCTGGGCTGCTGCTGGGCTTGAACTGGCTGAACGCCTACTCTGGTTACCCTTCCACAGCCAGGTCTCCTGTAGCAAGGTCCAGGGTGGTGGGAATCCTGCCCTCATTGCCCGCCCTACATTAATGTACCGCGGAACTGGACTGGAGCGGACAACACCCTCCTCCATCAAGACTATTTCTCTGGGTTCAAAAAAGAAATAGAGATGACAATGGAGTTGAATCGTGAGCACAGACACATGGTTGGGGAAAGGTTTTAGGTGCAGATTGGCGTGCTCAATGAAACAAGGGACACTGTGTCACCAAAATAGTGTCACGTGTATGAACAAGCCACACATATAAATTTAAATTTCGATGAAACACGTGTCTGCTGTGTGTTCAAGCTGGATTGTGAAAAATAAAGACTTTGGAACGTTCCACTGTTTTTTCGTATACTTACCGATGTATACTATTGAGTACAACTGAAAGGAACCACAGAAAATACGGACCTTGTAATTTTTCTATAGTGGTGATGCTCTGGACAAATTCTGTTTACTATTTCTCTGGGCCCAGTGTTGACTGGCCACCCTACCATCTGACTGTGATCTGGGAGGTGGACTGAACACCCTGCCATCAGACTGTGATCATGAGGGGGGACTGGCCACCCTACCATCACACTGCGATCATGAGGGGGGACTGGCCACCCTACCATCGGATTGCGATCTTGGAGGTGGACTAAACACCCTTCCATCAGGCTGCGTACTTGGAGGTGGACTGGCCAGGCTACCATCAGACTGCAATCTTGGCGGTGAACTGGCCACCCTGCTATCAGACTGTGATCATGAGGGGGGACTGGCCACCCTACCATCACACTGCGATCATGAGTGGGGACTGGCCAACCTACCATCAGACTGCGATCATGAGGGGGGACTGGCCACCCTACCATCAGACTGCGATCATGAGGGGGGACTGGCCACCCTACCATCAGACTGCGATCTTGGCGGTGAACTGGCCACCCTGCCATCAGACTGTGATCATGAGGGGGGACTGGCCACCCTACCATCACACTGCGATCATGAGGGGGGACTGGCCAACCTACCATCAGACTGCGATCATGAGGGGGGACTGGCCACCCTACCACCAGACTGCGATCTTGGTGGTGGACTGGTCACCCTACCATCGGATTGCGATCTTGGAGGTGGACTAAACACCCTTCCATCAGGCTGCGATTTTGGGGGTGGACTGGTCACCCTACCATCAGACTGCGATCTTGGGGGTGGACTGGCCACCCTACCATCAGACTGTGATCTTGGAGGTGGACTGAACACCCTACCATCAGACTGTTATGTTAGCGGTGGACTGGCCACCCTACCATCAGACTGTGATCTTGGGGGTGGACTGGCCACCCTACCATCAGACTGCGATCTTGGGGGTGGAATGGCCACCCTACCATCAGACTGTGATCTTGGGGGTGGACAGGCCACCCTACCATCAGACTGTGATCTTGGGGGTGGACTGGCCACCCTACCATCAGACTGTGATCTTGGGGGTGAACAGGCCACCCTACCATCAGACTGCGATCTTGGAGGTGAACTGGCCACCCTGCCATGAGACTGCTATTTTGCAGGTGGACAGGACACCCTACCAGCAGACTGTGATCTTGGCGGTGGACTGGCCACCCTATCATCAGACTGTGATCTTGAAGGTGGACTGGCCCCCCTATCATCAGACTGTGATCTTGAAGGTGGACTGGCCACCCTACCATCAGACTGCGTTCTTGGAGGTGGACTGGCCAGGCTACCATCAGACTGCGATCTTGGAGGTGGACAGGCCACTCTATCAGCAGACTGTGATCTTGGAGGTGGACTGGCCACCCTACCATCAGACTGCGTACTTGGAGGTGGACTGGCCAGGCTACCATCAGACTGCGATCTTGGAGGTGGACAGGCCACCCTATCAGCAGACTGTGATCTTGGAGGTGGACTGGCCACCCTACCATCAGACTGCGATCTTGGAGGTGGACTGGCCACCCTATCATCAGACTGCAGTCTTGGAAGTGGGCTGCCAATGAGTCCAGGCAAGAGAAGAAGCCCCTATCCAGCCAGAAAATACTTCTGCTGCAAATATCAGGCAGAACTGAATACCCAACCTAACACCTAGATTTTGTACAGGTAGTGGTGGTGGCAGGATGTGAGCAGCAGAGATAAGGTGCCATTTGTACTTGCTGTGTTTCTCTAACATCTGGATCTCATAAATGCCCTGCACAAGTGTTTGACCTGTGACCTTGCATTTGACATTTTTAGGTCTCGCCTAGCATTGCAGTGTGCATGCGCTGCTCACCCTGCGAGACATATTGTGGTAGAGGAGATTTCAGAAGGGGACTTGAAGCCCCGCCCATCATTTTCATTGGCTGGCGTCATCGTTTATTCTAAAAGGTGGCCTCCGATTGAAAATGGGGCTTCTTTGTTACCGCCCTGTCTCCTTTTGGGAGGGCCCATCCAGACTGGAATGTTTGCTTAATGGCTGTCGTGAGGGCATTTCTTATGTAAAGGAGGCGTGTAGTGATGGATCATGTTTCCGAAGTCTGTTTTTTGTTCTAAATGTGATTATGTCTGACAGCGACCACATTACAAAACAGCACCGTGCACAGTCTACACCAAAATAAAACGTTCACGCTACTCTATTTTTCCTCACCCTAAGTCTAATGTTTAGTTTAAACAGATTTCTGTGCTGATATACATACACCATCTCCCCCCACTGCTTCTAGAGCACACATGGGCATCATCTCCCTTCAAATCTTCAACCAGTCACTGCTCAACACCAAAGTCCAGGCTTCCTTTGTTGTTTATTGAGGTGTCAAGAAGCACCTTCACACCCAAGGGGCTCCTTTCCCTTGGCCTTGCTGCAGTGATGTGCTAACAGTAATAAGGTGTGAGATCACTATCACTGCACATATAGGTGTGAGATCACTATCACTGCAGATATAGGTGTGAGATCACCATCACTGCATATATAGGTGTGAGATCACTATCACTGCAGATACAGGTGTGAGATCTCTATCACTGTACATATTGGTGTGAGATCACCATCACTGCAGGTATAGGTGTGAGATCACTATCACTGCAGATATAGGTATGAGATCACTATCACTGCAGATATAGGTATGAGATCTCTATCACTGCAGCTATAGGTGTGAGATCACCATCACTGCAGATATAGGTGTGAGATCACTATCACTGCGGCTATAGGTGTGAGATCACCATTACTTCAGATATAGGTGTGAGATCACTATCATTGCAGATATAGGTGTGAGATCCCTATTACTGCAGACATAGGTGTGAGATCACCATCACTGCAGATATAGGTGTGAGATCACTATCACTGCAGATACAGGTGTGAGATCTCTATCACTGTACATATTGGTGTGTGATCACCATCACTGCAGGTATAGGTGTGAGATCACTATCACTGCAGATATAGGTATGAGATCACTATCACTGCAGATAGAGGTATGAGATCTCTATCACTGTAGATATTGGTGTGAGATCACCATCACTGCATATATAGGTGTGAGATCACTATCACTGCAGATATAGGTGTGAGATCACCATTACTTCAGATATAGGTGTGAGATCACTATCACTGCAGCTATAGGTGTGAGATCAACATCACTGCAGATATAGGTGTGAGATCACTATCATTGCAGATATAGGTGTGATATCACTATTACTGCAGATATATGTGTGAGATCACAGTCACTGCAGATATAGGTGTGAGATCACTATCACTGTAGATATTGGTGTGAGATCACTATCACTACAGGTATATGTGTGAGATCACCATCACTGCAAATATTGGTGTGAGATCACTATCACTGCAGATATAGGTGTGAGATCACTATCACTGCAGATATAGGTGTGAGATCTTTATCACTGTAGATGTTGGTGTGAGATCACTATCACTGCAGATTCAGGTGTGAGATCACCATCACTGCAGATATAGGTATGAAATCACTATCACTGCAGATATAGGTGTGAGATCACCATCACTGCTGATATTGGTATGAGATCACTATCACTGCAGATATAGGTGTGAGATCTCTATCACTGCAGATATAGGTGTGATATCTCAATCACTGTACGTATTGGTGTGAGATCACCATCACTGTAGATATTGGTGTGAGATCATTATCACTGCAGATATAGGTATGAGATCACTATTACTGCAGATATAGGTGTGAGATCTCTATCACTGTAGATATTGGTGTGAGATCACCATCACTGCACATATAGGCGTGAAATCACTATCACTGCAGATATAGGTGTGAGATCACTATCACTGCAGATATAGGTGTGAGATAACTATTACTGCAGATATAGGTGTGAGATCACCATCACTGCAGATATAGGTGTGAGATCACTATCACTGCAGATATAGGTGTGAGCTCACTATTACTACAGACATAGGTGGGAGATGACTATCACTGCAGATATTGGTGTGAAATCACCATCACTGCAGATATTGGTGTGAGATCACATTCACTGCAGCTATAGGTGTGAGATCTCTATCACTGCAGAAATAGGTGTGAGATCACCATCACTGCAGATATAGGTGTGAGATCACCTTCACTGCAGATATAGGTGTGAGATCACCATTACTTCAGATATGGTGTGAGATCACTGTCACTGCAGATATAGGTGTGAGATCACCATTACTTCAGATATAGGTGTGAGATCACTATCACTGCAGATATAGGTGAGATCACCATCACTGCAGATATAGGTGTGAGATCACCATCACTGTAGATATAGGTGGGGGATCAATATCACTGCAGATATAGGAGGGAGATCACTATCACTGCATATATAGGTGTGAGATCACTATCACTGCAGATATAGGTGTGAGATCACCATTACTTCAGATATAGGTTTGAGAACACTATTACTGCAGATATAGATGTGAAATCATCATCACTGCAGATATAGGTGTGAGATCACCATCACTGCAGATATAGGTGTGAGATCATAATCACTGCAGATATAGGTGTGAGATCACCATCACTGCAGATATTGGTGTGAGATCACCATTACTTCAGATATAGGTTCGAGATCACTTTCACTGCAGATATAGGTGTGAGATCACCATCACTGCAGATATAGGTGTGAGATCACCTTCACTGCAGATATAGGTGTGAGATCACCATTACTTCAGATATGGTGTGAGATCACTGTCACTGCAGATATAGGTGTGAGATCACTATTACTTCAGATATAGGTGTGAGATCACTATCACTGCAGATATAGGTGAGATCACCATCACTGAAGATATAGGTGTGAGATCACCATCACTGTAGATATAGGTGGGGGATCAATATCACTGCAGATATAGGAGGAAGATCACTATCACTGCATATATAGGTGTGAGATCACTATCACTGCAGATATAGGTGTGAGATCACCATTACTTCAGATATAGGTTTGAGAACACTATTATTGCAGATATAGATGTGAAATCACCATCACTGCAGATATAGGTGTGAGATCACCATCACTGCAGATATAGGTGTGAGATCACGATCACTGCAGATATAGGTGTGAGATCACCATCACTGCAGATATTGGTGTGAGATCACCATTACTTCAGATATAGGTTCAAGATCACTTTCACTGCAGATATAGGTGTGAGATCACCATTACTTCAGATATAGGTGTGAGATCACCATCACTGCAGATATATAGAATACCTATGTGTTCGGTATACGAAAGTTTAAGCTAATGGCATTATAAATGACAATGCCTTTCATTTATGTTTTAAAAACATAAATAAAATTGGGAAGAGGAGTTGGCCTAACGGCTAGGGCAGTCGACCTTGAATCTGGGGAACTGGGTTCGAGTCTCAGCAATGACGCTGAACATCCTGTGATTCTGGGCAAATCACTTAATCTCCCCGTGCCTAACAAAAATGAACGTGTCCTAATGTAACACAACTGGTGCTATGTGAAGCACTCTGATACCCGATTCGGTTCAAGTTCGCTCTATAAAAAATAAAAAATTTAAAAAACAAAAACAAAAATAAAAGGCATTGTCTTTTACAATATCAATAGCTCAAACTGGTGTAAATGCTAGATCTTTTGCTTTGCAAATGCTTGATTAAACTAGGACCAATTTTAAAGAACACAAAGGCAAATTTGAGTCACCCAAGTCGATCACAGTGTAGTACTGAAGTGACAGAACGCCCTGCCTTGCGTGTTCACGTGCTAGTGTATTTCATGTGAACGTAGCCTTGCATTGTGCACTGTTTCATATGCCTGGCTTATACATTTATCAATAATTAATTTATTATCCATCTGGTGTTTTTAACATAGTGTGTGCACAGTTGTTTCACCAGCTGATGATTCTATATATTTATTAATGCTACTGAGAATGTTCCTTCCTTTTCCAAATGCCCATATTCAGCCCCAGATCACCCGCTGTCTTTTATTTGGGTACACTGGTCGTTTGTTGGGAAACCTCAGTGCCATACCCCACAAATATTATGGTCTAAGCTATGTCTCTGTTGTGGGGGGGAGGGGCTTAAAGGGTCTGGCCCTTCACTCTCAAAGGTCGCCAGCAATGTCAGACAGAAGAGCCGCTCAGATGTTATCATCGACTAACAAACCTGTAATCCTAGGATCTGATTACATTCTTGGTGGACAGGGTTACTACGTGGCAAAGGTGACGGATATCTTGTCTGCCAAATTACAATTCCATTATATCCTATGACACTTGTAATACCGCGGATGGATATCCATCCCGTTTGCGGTGGAGTATCCCATCCGCCATGGCCGTAATCAGGCCCTTAATCTATAATGCTGTGCAGTGGATATAAAATGTCCGATGTTAGGGTTACTGGACATTTTTCCCTCTGCACTGTTGGAAATATTTGCCATAATTAAAGGCCAATGAGCCAGACCCTTCCATGACTCTGGAATTATTAGTAGACTTTACAAGAATTCTTCAATGCTGAACCATGGGTTCCAGCAGTCGCAGAGTCACAGCTGGCCCATGTTCCTTAACTGTGCTAAAGCCTCTGTCTAGGGCTTCAGTGAGCGGTTTGCCATGTACATTGTTGGTGAGAGTCTGTCTTCTGTACCACTTGCTACACTAGAATCCTTCCGGTGAAAGACCGGAAATTTAAAGCAGTCCTGGCCAAAATTTTTACACCAATATCACCGCCTCTGTCTGCCTCTCGCTCTATTCATCCATCCCTTCTCTACCTATCCTCTCATCTTCTACTTTGATCTCTTTCCACCCTCTCTCTCTCTTTCCAGAGCCTGCGTCAATAAATCTCACGGCGCTGGAGGAAGAGACAGCCCTGGACCATCAAAAACCAGACTCCAAAGGCTGCAGTCCGCTGGGGAAATAGCTGGTGGGCTAAACTGCCAATCCGGCCATGATGCTTTCTACAGTCTCCAGGAAGCTACATGATGCAAGAAATTCCCACCCAGGATCGGTGCTAAGGGGAAATTAAATTAGCATTTTTAAAAGATTTATTTAAAAAAAAAACTATTTTTTAAAGATGTATTAAAAACACTATATTTATTCAATATTTATTTAATATGTATAAAAAATTACAAAACATTCTGTGTAGAATTCATATAAAATAATGTTTTTTAAAATGACCATGACATTTATTTTTAAATAAAAAGTTTTAAAACATATTTAATCCTAAAATAATGTGTGTTTTAGTAATGTTTACACTTTTTAACATTAAATTAGTTGATATATATTTAAAAGTTCGAATAAATTAATTAAATTTAACATTATCTCTGGTGGCGTTTGATTTTAAGTTCCTGCCTCTGTTATTTTCTATGGCAGAATGTTGCAGTGCCTGTTGTTGGCCATGTGTGGCAAGAGACTTACTACAGCTCTTTTTGGCAGTAGTAACTTACACTATTAAACTTGACTCCATCCCTTGCTTCACAAGTAGAGATCTGTAAGTCTACACTTTTGAGTAACTTTACACCCATGAATGATAAACAGACAAAAGTAGTAAAGTTACTCAAAAGTGTAGGAGTGAACTTACATCTGTATCTTTCGCACAAGTGTAAGTTATCTCTGTTAATTGCCCCGAACGCCTCCTTCTTTAGAAGCCTTTGTTGTACTTTATGGTGAGTGTAGCAGGCAGTATAGATTCTTAGTACATCATGACTGCTTAGGCACCTGTTGAAGTGGGGTTCCTGGTATTTTATTACGTGTATCCCATTAACATATGTAGCTCCTAGAATACTGCTGTATACTGCTAGTCAACGTCTAGCTCCTAAATGAACATTTCTAGTGCAGAAGTGTGATCTGTTGACGCGGTGGGCCTGGATTCATCTCTGTAGGTGCAGTGTTATGAGGCGGTGCTCCAAAGTGAAGGCTAAATCTGTTCCATCGTGTGTGTGACTGCTAAGGTGTTACTATACATGCAGACGTAGCATGTGCTGCCCCCAGATTATTCTTTTATGTGTGATACTACAGTGAGTTACTGCTGGACTTTAATGGGGTATATCTTTAAGGTCACAGTCGTGGTCTTTGTAAAACATCCAGAGATGGTTCGAAGTGAGCTGTTTACCAGCTACACTATACCATGTAGCTTGTTCCCAGAAGTTCAGCAGTCATGTTTAAGCTATAAAAAAGGACCTTTCTACAGGACTATCTCACAAAAGAGCAACAACACGCTACCTAATGTAGGCAGATGCATTTCATCATAAGATATACCCCATGTCTGACTAAATTTGGCCAAAACACAAAAAAGCATCCCTGGTACTCTAAAAGCAAATCAGCAATAGATACCCAAACAGGGAAAACAAAGTGGCTTTTTTAATGCACATGCAAGAGCTAGTCAAGTGGCTAGATGTATTCCAAAGAACACTCAAGGAGATGATGGACGGAGCACTGAAACTTTTCAGACACTCACCCCCAGTCACAGATCTGGGTTGAATCCATCATCGTTCTTTAGCTCACTTTGCCACCTCAGTTCAGACCCAGCTATATGCAAATCAGTCTTGACCCTGTGCCTCATGGGAACAGTCCAGACCAAACTGCCAAGCCAGGTCTTCCCTGATCCGGAAACAAGCATCCTGGGACCGGTTTCGGGGTAACACTCCTCATCAGCCAAGCTAGCTTGAATCCAGTGGCAAAGTGAGCCAGGGACCCACGTCTGGGCATACCCTGCCAACTTAGGGTGAACAAAGCACACACAAGGAGATGATGGACGGATCGCTGAAACTTTTCGGACACTCACCCTCAGTCACAGATCTGGGTTGAATCCATCATCGTTCTTTAGCTCACTTTGCCACCCCAGTTCAGACAGGGCTATATGCAAATCAGTCTTGACCCTGTGCCTCATGGGAACAGTCCAGACTGTACCAAGACTTTACCTAGTCACATGGTTGTAGACTAATCAACAAGGCTAGAAATAATGCTAATCCTCGAAATCTCTCTACATCAGAGACGCTCGACTTATCCAAGGCTGGACCTACAGTCTGCAACTAGGAGAAAAGGTATGTACTATCAGTAGGCAAGCAGACACAAGTCCAGAGGAGAAGGTCATACCGTGGTCCCACCACAAATTATTCAAACTAACTCTAATGTGCTTCTACTTTAAACTGGTCCAAACTCTCCTACTAGAGGGGTCTCTCTGACACACTCACACTCTCTCTCTTCCCCCCTCTCTCTCTGTCTCCAGCTGACAAAGTGAAACTTTCTTGAACCTGTAGGCAAATTATCCTGCTAAACTGTGAACAATGAGAAAAGCCTATCAAACCAATTAATACCAATTAGAGAAGACAAACCCACTAGTCAGACTCAATCAATAAAGCAAACACAGATATAATTGTAGGAGCCACTCTTGATTAATCACAGAATCCCTTCACCATGAAGGCGAATGGCCTAACTCAACCACCAGTCACTAATCTTAACAACAAAGAAAGCACTTCAAATACATGAGCAGAAGTTAATACTCCACTTTCTAACAAACATTCATTTCACACCCAGAAGCATTCACTGACTCGAACAGAGAGGGCAACAACCCCACACCGAGCGACAGCACTCAAGGAGAACCTTTGTGTCACAATGGCATGTGACAATCTGAACCCTCCAGACTACTTGAGAATCAGAAGTCAGTTCTGCTCATCACAGTATGCTAATGGAAGAAGACGTGCAAGAATTAAACAACCCCAACCAGCAATCACACCCATGTTAGACTGACAGAGTTGCGTGCCCCACATGCCCGGAGGCAGAATCTTCTAAAGTCATACAGCACAAGATGGCAGAACCACTGTTCCTAGACCTCCAGGACACCGAACACTGCTAGAGACCGTCTTGCTGAACCAGGGTCGAAAATATGTCTGCCCAGCGTTGCAATCAAACCCTGACCTCCTAATTCAACATAGATGGCATCTAATGGGACTCCCAAAGGCGGATTCAAATACAAAAACAGGAACATCATCTAGAAACAGAACCCAAATAGCAGCACTGCTTGGGATTGGTCCAAGTCCACCGCAAACTACAAACTCAATCCTGTCAGCTTTTATGAATGAGGTCCCAGCCTTGGGAAAATGGGCTTTTCAAACCTGAGGTGTATGCTGCACCACTGCAGAGTGCCTCAGCTCACACACTTGAAATCAGAGATACCCTGCCTTGCAAAGGGTTACAATTACTAATGTTCACTGACACGTGGCCCAAAGGCAGCCTCAAGTTTAATTAATCACTTGCTACTCCCAGAATGTCCCATCCTTAAAATCGAGTGTGAGGGTGTGGAGCTCTTAATGACACAGACAGTCTTAAGTGCAATCACAGTCACGAGATAAGCTCTCAACACTTTGAGTGTCTTGTAGCAGAAATTACTTCTAAAACCACGAGCCCGATCATGTGTAATATTATTTACAGTTTCTCTGACCAGAGTCGATGCAACCATGAGATGCATCTGCTATAGGAATATGGAATGCCCCGTATACTGTTTGCTTGGAGATGTCAATAGACTGTTCTGAACATGCCAACACTATGTCAAAAACAGTGGCGACGTCTCTGCAAGACCAGCATGTGTTGAAATCTCTAACTCTGCCACCCACAGCAGAGGCCTGAAAGGACCAGCACATCAAATGCAGAAATCTGGAGAAAAAGGTTGTGACAGATCTAGGCAAACCCAAGCCAGCTACTCTACACTCCCTCTCACCCAATGTCTCTCGGAACCATGCCTCTGGAAATAATGTCTGTCCCAAAGATGTAAACCAACTGCCAATGGATCACAATCCCACCGCCACTAATGCACCTGGGTAACTGCCCCTGTGCAGTCAAGAAGGGACAAACTAAGCAATCCACACCATGGTTCTTCGAAGAGTTGAATGAGGAAAGACATTGGGTCCGACCAAAGGAGAGGAAGTGATGTAAAAACCATTCCACCCGGAACACCCTAAATATAGTGCGAACATTTACAAAAAGAACATCTTTGAGGCCAAATCCTTCTTCTTGCACACTGTGGTTAATGATGGCACAAAAGAGGCCAAAGAAACTGTTCCAGCTGATCGATCACACGGCCAAAGCACCACGACACTCACTAATGGACAACTCTAAAGAGAAATACAGCCTTTTCGCCTGGTCCTTTAATGAGAAACCCCCCAACATTGAGTAATGACTTGCAAGCACACAACACCATCACATCTAACAAAGACACACATGGGATATTCTCTAAAAAGAAGGAAACATTTCACCCTAATCATAGGAATCCTTGGGGGAAAAAAAATACCTGTCCCGACACAATGAAGAGCCGTGCCCGCCGTCTTACCCAAATCTGCAGAGAAACATATATCCCCCTTTTATATGAAGATTAGTAGCTGCTCCCTCCAGGCGGGATCATTGTGCGATGCCACGCCCCCACCGAAGGAACCCTTGTAGGACATTGATCAACATATTAACTACAGACAAGAGATGAGGCTCTCTTCATGGGCAAAACATCGGTGCCCAGCTGGAAGGGCTCATCCAAAGCAAAGACCTGCTGGACTGAAAACAACCAGGCACTGGTGGACGTCTAGCACTGAACCCCCATTCTGGCAGCGACTGACGATGATACCCTGATAATCAAGAACAATGGAGAAGCCTCCATCTTCTGGACCCGACTGTGGCTTTTGATACACTGGGCCGTACAACCCTCCTTCATACTCTTGGAAATAGAAGCGGGATCGACAGCACTTTCTTAAACTGAGACAGAGTTTACGTAAGGGCGGGTTGAATGCAGCTGAATCCATAAACCTTTGTCTTATCTGACAGTCGTCGGTTCTTTTGTGCTTAACTACAGGATTGTTGTGCTCACTGGCATCACCGAACCGAACCTTTCACCCCTAAATGCTGTACTGAATGCAGTATCCAGAAAACAAAAAAGAAGCAATTTTAGTGCAAATAGGTCTGGCTTCTGAATAAAAGTGCCTTTTGTGTCACCTATGCTTTTAAGCAATCAATAAGTCAAATACATGCACTCTTTCACTCATCTTTGCACTCATGCATCCATTCATCCAGCCACTCACTCATTTTTGCATTCCCTTCTCACACAACCACAATAAAACACACGCTCAATAAACAGATGTGTTAGAAATGGGGGTCTCTAGTTGGCAGTGGTATACACCTTTGTCCAAATAGGGACCCTTGCTTCTAGTCAGGGAAAGGGGGATACACTCCTGAATAACCCCTGCTCACCCCTTGGTAGCTTGGCATGAGCAGGCAGGCTTATCTCAGAGGCAGTGTGTAAAGCATTTGTGAACACATACAGTAATACAGTGAAAAAACATTTTCCTACCTGGAGGCAGCGCCGGAGGAGGCTGCACAGCCATAGTTCACCCGCCATCCTGCTGACATCGACCCGGAGTAGCTCAGGAGCCCAGTAGCTGTGGTCGCCCCCGCCGCCGCGCTTCTGACACCGCGCGGCCGCGGAGTGGGGCGGACTACACTACCCAGCCTGCACAGCGACACCGCCCACTGCCTGGTTCCCGCGCCTGGAGGCGTTCAAAAGAGGACAGCTCCCTCCGCCTCGCGGACGCGCGCGGGCGGCGCCGGGCTGAGCCCGGGCAGAGGGCGGGCCGTCCGGGGCAGGAGGAGGCAGGGCTGGGCCACCCCCTTTCGCTGTGTCCATCGGGACATCATCGTTAAGTTATACCAACGGTCTGAAGATAACTGTCCCCCCACCGCTCCTCAAGGTACTCTCAATATTATCAAACAGTATAGTCTCATCACACCTTCGCCACAGCGATATCTGTATCGCGTTACTCATTACTTCCCATCTGATTGTAACTGCTCCGTTCTCTGAAAATGGAAACACGTAAAAGTACAGTGGGCACATTGGACGCTTATCTGTTGAGGGCAGAATCCCTAATAATGCAGGAAATACAATCAACAGAAAGGAGGCTCTCGCTAGAATCCCCGGTAAGATGCAACAGAATTGCTGAGGCTTCAAATTCACCCTCACTGCCTAAATTACCTACCTTGACAACCACCACTGAACCCTCTCCCAATCATCTCTCAACTCCACCCGATCGACTCATACTTCGGCCGAATGTCGACACACTACAACCAAAGGGCCCCTTAACACGAGGGAAAGGCAAAACTAAAACAAGTACTGGGAAGGGGACATATAAAAAAGGCCAGCCTTGCAAAGGGGGAAAGTCCTTACCAACTCCAGTCACCTGTGATATAGGTACACAAACAGAGGAAACCAATTCATCTCCCCACGACCAATTATTTACTCTTGGTGAGACAATTAAGCTATCAGTGGAAAGCAATGTAAAGACATTACAGTTAGCTGTTAGTCAGGACATCGAAACTAAACTTGGGGAAATGATTTCTCTACTTTCTTCGGTATTTGAAGATAAATTTGTCCAACTCACTAAAACTGTTCTCGAAGGCATAACCAAATCAAACCCGACCAATACCTCGCTAGTAACTAGTTACACAAATTCACAACCAAATCGGAACTCATCACTCTTAACTAACCATCCCAATAACCCTAGCGCAAATATTCCTACTCTCCATCCTACAACCAGACCGATGAAGACTCAAGTAACAAAGGGAAGTTTAAAACCAAATACTGAACCAGATCCATCTTCAAGTTCTAACGCAGCTCCAAGCCATAACAACAGGGCAGATTGTACCGCTATCCCTAACAAAGATTACTTACACTTACCACCAGCTGCCCGGCCATACGTTTTGGTCCTGACAAATGTCCCTTTTTTACAAAAAGATTCCACTGAAACATGGCTCTCGTTAAGGAATAAGGTCACCTACTGGCTCACAGAAAACACCTACTTCCACCCAAGACACACAAACCAGATATTGATGACTCTATTAAAAAAAAGTTTTGGAGACTGCATAGTCGTAAATTTCAGATCACCAGGTTTAGTCCGTTCTTTACTTAGAATCAATAGGACAATAACACACGAACCCAACCACATTAATATGGTGTCACTTGACTACTTCTATCACAACGAGCAAATAAACACTTACAACGGGAACGGGTGCATCCTTACCCAAAATAGATTTGAACATCTTAGCACACTAGAGGAGGTGGACTGACAGCTAACCCCAATGGCCAACCTTGAATCTTCGACTATTACCCTTTTTCCAATTTTATCAACTGCCCAATCTGAGCCAGACCTAAGGAAAAAACAGATCTTCCCTTCCTCAACTTACCTAACATCTACAAATCAACAAGGGACAGTACCCAACGCTGAACAGATCAGCATTCCCGAAACTATTTCCCCTTTGATAGCTAGATCATACAGGGGGGGGTGACACCAGTACTAATACGGTCCCTATTGCACCAAACCAAAACATCTGCAGGATTAACCCTAACCGTAAGAAAATAAACTCACTTTTAAAAATAACATTTTGGAACATATCAGGCCTTCGCTCAAAGACCCAAAATGAAGAATGGATAAAATTCATTAAAGAATCCGAAATCATTGCCCTCCAGGAGACGTGGTCAACTACCCCCTTACATATAAATGGCTATAAGACTTTTTTCAGCCCAGCACTCCCTTCTACATCCGGCAGAGCAAAGGGCGGATTAACAATATATGTCTCAAACTTAATACCAACCCTGGAGGCCCATATTTTTAAAGCTGAACCACATTACCAGATTATACGTACCACCATAAGTAGAATGCCACCTATTTTTATCGTCAACTTCTATAATAACCTCCCGGAAGGTAGATTTGAAGGGGTTATAAAAGAGATTCGTGTTTCCTTACAAAAACAACTAACCTCCACTAAAGGTAAGGAACCAATAATAATCTGGAGGGGGTTTTAACTTAGCATTATGCAAGAGTGCATTAAACGGTAATTGCGGTTACCTGGATCACACACAAAACAACATTCCCCATTTCTCACACTCTCAAAATGGGTCCGTCCTTAACGAGAACATGATTCATTTACAATTGGCCTTTGCAAATGAATTTACCACTCCCACTACCCCTTTTGCCCCAACTTTCAATGGCAGAGGCTTATCCTCTTGTATCGATTTCATTTAAGTGGGGAATATCTCCCCCAATCTGATTACCGATGTCCATACCCACGATAACGCATTCAGCGACCATTTTCCATTGACAGTCACTATTCAAACCACTGCTTCAAAAAAAAACCCCGAAACATTACTTCATGCAGATCTCATCTCCATGCCTCGTCCAAATGGTTACGCACTGAAATGGTCTAAAATCAACCCTACCGCCTTCCTTGAAACTATAATTAATGCAGCCCGCCCAGCTTTTGAAGCCTGCTTAACAGAGACATCGAATCCCGAAGAGATCGTGGCCAACTACGAACTAATAACACTACAGGTTAAGAACGCCCTAACAGTCCATTCCTGGGTACAGAAAACACTAAAGGATAAACCCAAGTTTAGGTGGTTTAACTCAGCATGCTCCAGAGCCCATAAAACACTTAAGATTGCCCTTAAAAAATCCCCAAGAAACATTCCCGAAATCTCAATAGCCAGACAAAACTACAATAAGGCAGTAGCATCCAGGAAAAGAGAACTCAAAGAAGAACACTGGACTGCTTTACATAGCAGTTGCCAAAATAAAGACTCGGTAACTTTCTGGGAGATTGTAAACTCTTCTTTTCTGTCAGGACCGAAAGAAAGTGGCACACTTGAGACCACCATCTCAGAACAAGAGTGGGTCACCCATTTTTCAAAAATTTTCTCAAATCCGGCTGGACACCTAACACACACTTACTACGCACCTACCCCCCGAATTAACCCATTAAATATGAATTTTGAGCTCGCAGAGGTAGAGCAGGCCCTGAATGCTAGCAGGTCAGGAAAGGCCCCGGGTCCCGATGCGGTCCCGATGGACCTATACAAATCAAACACCGACCTTTGGGCCCCCCTGTTACTAAATGTCCAAGAGGCCCTGGGCTATGTAGGACTACCAACCTCCTGGTCTGATTCGATCCTAGTGCCCATATTCAAAAAGGGAAATAGGAACAACCCTACGTGCTATAGACCTATTTCCCTTTTGGATTCTTTCGGCAAAGTAGCAGGTAGAATCCTCTTAGCACGCCTACAAAATTGGGCGGAGACAAACAATATCCTATCCGACCTTCAATTCGGGTTCAGGGAAGGCAGAGGTACCATAGAGCAGGTCCTCAATCTCACACTTCTGAGAGGGAAGTATGTCCATGCAAAGGGTGGCAGTCTTTACATGGCATACGTAGACTTATCCGCAGCTTTCGACTGCGTAGATCACACCAAGCTCTGGGCCGTAATGACCCAACTGGGCATCGACACCAACCTGGTCAACTATATAAGGGAAATCTACTCGAATACCACCACTAGAGTAAGATATGGCATCGGGGGGCAGCTAACATCATCTTTTGCTATTGAGCGGGGAGTAAGGCAAGGCTGTGTCCTGGCTCCCTTCCTTTTTAACATTTACACGAATGGACTAGAAGCAGCCCTGCTAAAAGGCAGCCAGGACCAGCCACACATCATACAACGCCCAATCCCCGCACTCTTATATGCGGACGACGCAGTTATACTCGCCCGCACCCCCCTTGAGTTACAACGGGCTTTGGTTAGATATACAGATTTCATGAAACAATTGGACCTAAACATTAACACCAAAAAAACCTTTGTGATGGCATCAGGGAAACACCTACGTAAAAAGAAAAATATCTATCTATATGACACCAAAATTGAGGACACCACCACTTACCCCTACCTAGGAGTCGTGATAGATAACAAAACTACTTGGAAAAGTGCAATAGAAAACAGAAACTTGCAGTTTTTAAAAGCAACAACGGCCCTGAAAGTGTTTGCCCGGAGGCTGGGAAAAAGAGCATCAAAGGAAATGCTAGATATCTACAATTCAAAATGCCTTAGCACAGCTATCTACGGGGCTGGGATCTGGGGAAATGCACGCGTCACTTTACTCCAAAAGACTGAGAACTCCTTTCTGAAATTCCTGCTGGGAGTCCCATCGTCCACTTCAACTCTCAATATTCATAGTGAACTGGGGCTTCCACATATCACGGACGTGATACGCATGCAGCCTATTCTCTTATGGCACCATATCTGGACCACACCAGAACTAAAATTAACCCAGGAACTCATTAAAGATTGCAAGAAACTGGAGCACGGATCATCAATCACTTGGCTCGCTTATGTCAAAAAGTTTCTAACGGACATAGGACTGGAGCATTTCTTCTCAAACCCTCAAAATATCACCCTAATTCCCAGAAAAAGAATGCGAGACATCTGTTTAACCCATTTAACCGATCTGCGCCTGGCTCTCGAACTAAACAAAAACTCTGCACAACTGTCTTTTTTAATACAGACAACAGACCAAATTGAGCCATACCTGAATTCTAATTTGAGTAACTATGAGAAATTCTTACTCACCAGAATGCGACTGAACATATTTCATCGTTTAATTACTTTCCCCGGGCTAAACGACTGGAGTACCCAATTGATGCCGTGCCCCTGTGATGACCTTTCTCCCCAAACAACTATTCATGTAATAATGTTCTGCAAATTTTATGTCGAGCCAAGAAAGCTGTACTTGATCCCCCTCCTGAAATATTTAGGGCTAACTCATTGTCGCCCAGCTTTTATGGCTCTTCAACTGCTAGAAACAGAACCACTGGCAAAAAATATGGCAATGTTTTAAAAATTCTGTGTACGACACAGAACCAACCTCTAAATGGAGATTCCCCTTTAAATACCATACTGACAGACGTCTTCTACGAACTATATAAACATACCCTACGATGAACTGGGATTAGCCCCCCTATGCACCCTAAAACTGCTAGTGGGGGGTTTGTTTTTCTCCCGTCTTGCATTGCCCTAATTTTCTTAATCTATTTTATGATTTTTAACCAACGTTACAACACCCTTTTTAATCGTTCCTGCTCCTTTGCACCTATTTCCACTTGCTTAGGCCAAACAAATTAATTCTGTAAAAATGATATGTGTATTATTCTCAATGTATTTTTATGTGTAAACACTTTTATGGTATGTAACTTCCTTACCGAATAAAGTTTTTCATTCATTCATTCAGTGAAAAAACTACACATGGACACCACACCAGTTTACAAAAATAAGTAATCTTTACTAGACTTAACACTAGGCCGAACGACAAAAATCCACAATACTGTATCAAGAATATGACTTTAAAATGGTAGAAATAGCTCAGTTCAATGTAGATGGTAAAAGCGACACTTTACTCTCAAAGTACCTTAGATGTGTCACGCAAAACAAGCAAAAGGGTCGCAGGGAAGGTGATGCGTCGGTTCCTTGCTATGGGGGAGGTGATGCATCAGTTCCTTACTGCAGCGCACGGGAGGTGATGCGTCGGTTTTTTACTGTGATCCCATGCGATGCAACAAGATGGCGCCGCGATGCGACGATCCAGTGCAATGAGACAAAATGGTGTCTTTGATGCGATGCGACAACGTTAATGCGATGCCTGCACGTCCGACGGCCGTACGGTGAAATGGATGATCTTTGGAGCCGCGAAAGGCCCTGTGACATGCTTCTCCAGTGATGCGACGGCGACCTCTGTGGCGGCGGCAGGCTTCTCCGGTGATGCGACACGCTTTGCCTGCGATGCGACAGCGAACAGCTGCGGCGGTGGCACACTTCTTCGGTGATGCGACTGCAAATGCTGCGGCAGCGACAAGCTTCTCCTCTTTGCGTCGCGCTTCCAGCTCCCAGCTCCCAGCAACAAACAGTCTCTAGAGGTCCTAAACAGCTGCTGTAGGTTAGAATTCCCAGCAACGAAATTCAGGGGGAGCTGGTGGTGAAGTCTTTGTGCCCCTGAGACTTCACACAGGAGGCAAGCTCACTTCAAGCCCTTGGAGATCTTCCTCAAGATGACAAAGCAAACAGCAAAGTCCTTTTCTCCTTTCCTTGGCAACAAGTAACCACTGCAGGCCAACCCCAGACAACAAACAGCACAGGGGCAGTAATCCTCCTTCAACTTCTCCGGTTTCTTCTCCTTGGCAAAGGTTCCTCTTGATTTCCCAGAAGTGATCTAATGTTCTGGGGGCTGGGTCCCCCTTTTTATACACACAAGTCCTTTGTCTCTGAAGGCAGAGAGTGTCTGTACCTAGTCCAGACCAATTCTAGGTGCATTCTGCCAGTGCACAACTTCTTCCTTTGTCAATGTGGGCCAGGGTCATCAGACACACCACAGGAGGTGGAGCCAGCATTGTGGAAGGCAGGCACAGCCCTATTCAGGCCCAAGTGCTACTCCTCTCACCACTCCCGATGCAGATAGGTCTATTCAGCCTAGTGCTGACTCACCCTGTCTCCTGGAGCCACACCAGCCCTTGTCACTCACAAACCAGATATGCAATACACAACCTAGCAGAGGCAGGCTGGATGGTTAGGCAAGAAAATACCTACTGTCTAAAAGTGGTATTTTCAAACACCGAATGTTAAAACCAACTTCACTAAAATATGTATTTTATCATTCTGAGTTCAAGCATACTAAATTTGTTGTTCTAACATGTTCCCTGGGTCAGTTAGAATTATAAGATGTTATAATCAAACTGCCCATTATGGCCTATAGGAACAGGTAGCCTTGCAATAGCGAAAAACGAAATTAGCTGTAATTCACTATCAGGACATGCCACACACATCAGGGCATGTCCTACCTTTCACATACAATGCACCCTGCCCTACTTTAGGTGTGGCTAAAATGTAGAAAAGTGATGGTTTAGGGACTGGTAAGTGGGTGCACTTACCAAGTCAACATGGCAGTCCCAGACTGCACACAGGCCCTGCAATGGCAGGCCTGAGCCACATTTTACAAGCTGCTTTTGTGGGTGGCACAACCAGTGCTGCAAGCCCACCAGCAGCATTTGATTTACAGGCCCTGGGCACACATGGTGCACTGTACTAGGGTCTGACAAGTAAATCAAATAAGCCAATCATGGAGTCACTAAGCCATTACAACAATTTACAATAGAGAGCATATGCACTTTAGCAATGATCAGCAGTGGGGAAGTGCCCAGAGTCATAAAACCACCAACAACAGGTCAGAAAAAATACAGGATGAAGGCAAAAAGTTCAGGGATGACCCTGCAAAAAGGGCCAAGTCCACCAAGATGCAAGCTGAATTAAAAAGAATACAAGTAGAAAAAAGAAAACATCCTGGCATCTAAACATAGAAAGCATGTGCTTGCAATAATGAAACTAAATATAGACGGCAGAGTCCATCTTGAAGAAGTATTGTGCATGGTCATATCAGTTTCAGCATGGCTGCTACGTCCAGAACCAATGTGTTGGCCATCTTGGAATGGTAAAACAATGATGCTGAACAGTGGCTGCTCCTGCTGCAGTTGCATAAGGAGGCACGAAAGCTGAAGCACGAATCCCAGGTCCGTGGAATGAAAGATACCCAGGAGAGGGCCCAATAGAAATGGGTTGTACTCTAACTGCTCCAACCTCTCCATAATATCTATTTCCATAGAACATTGAATCATGGGAGAGAGAGAAAGCGAGTGAGAACACAAGGAGGGTGATCAGGTGGTCATGTTCCCCAAGCGGGCTGCAGGGCCTATCAGTGCATCCACTGATGTACATTGCAACGTAGCAGCACGTACGGAACCGCTGCCAGTAGGAGCACAAGGGGGTAACGCACAAGCTAGAGTTATGATGTGACTGACAGACAGCAAGGCACCGCTCCGAGGGGCGTGAGCTACTAGACAGCTAGACAATTCCACTATTGGCAATTAGTCCATGGTGAAGGTGAAATCTGTTTCAGGGCATTCAATCCCTTGAGAGTACAACCCTCCCCCTTATCAGAGAGTTTGAAGCGAACCCCAGAGAGACTGTCTAGAAGACATTTCCCTTGCTTTATTCAAGTCCAATTGATGATAAGGACTTTTCCCTTTCTGTTATTTCCACCTTGCAGGGCTACCCTGTTACAGGAGGAAGACTTATGGTCCATGTTCCTTGGACCCCTTCTGATCTGCTGAGTATCAAGTAACATTTCCCAATTTAAGGGAAGCCCTCCTCAGTTGCGAGAGGAGTTGTAGAGTGTGTTTGAGGTGCACCAACCAAACTCTTCTCACCTTGCGGGACTTCCCTGCAGCCGGAAGAAGAGTTACAATCCATGGTCCTTTGACCCCTTCCGATCGGATGAGTATCAAGAAACAGTTCCCAATGGTAGTGGAAACGCTCATCCGTTCCTAGATGTGTTGCATGGTATGTTTGAGGTGCAGCAACCAAACTGGGCAGACGTGAATCAGGTATGACCGATTGTGCCAAGTGAGATAAGGGGAAGGCTGGTGGAGAACTCTACATGGCCAGGAGCAGAATGCACTGCATGTTGTTGAATGTGGTTGTGGATGTTTGTCTGATAAAATCTTATTGGGCTAAGATTCTGAATTATGAACAAAAAAAGGGAAAGCCCCTGTTGATTATTTAGCCAGACTTAAAGGTGTGTTTTAAAGACACAATGGCACAGCCCGTCCAATGGAGGCGGCTCAGCAATCTGAATGCGCGGGTCTTGTTACTGAATATTAGCAGTGAGTTGATGTCCATTTGCATCAACGGGCTGACAAAGAAACTGGCAGGGTTAGTGGCGGTCGCCAATCACCGGCCGGCCTCGCAGGAATGACTGGAAGAGGATGATGACTCAAACGTGATGTCACTGAAGTTACAACATATTCTACGGTCTATTGAGGGGACGGGGTGAGGGACAGCTCAAAGGGTGGAAAGGATGGGGGGGGAGAAGAAGGGGACGGGGTGGAAGGATTGGGGAAGGACTGGAAGGGGTAGAGGAGTAGTTCCAGGACCCCGAGGATCATGCTTTGCTTGTGGTTGGCTGGGACATCAGAGGCGACATTGCCCTAATGCTGCATCTAATGTTCAGAATTTTCCAGAACAGTCAGAATTTCAGCTGATTGCCCAAAATGTGTATCCTAAATTTTAGGACAGCCCATGATGTTTTGATTGCTGTATATGCACTTTAATCCCCACTGATCAGAAGGGCCCCTATGTTGATTGTGTCATTGATGGTAAACTTACTACCCGTCTCATTGACATGGATGCTAGCCATCCAGCCGGAAAGCCTTCTGAATTCCCTACCATATGTCTCTTGGCCACGCCCATAGATGCAGACAGTTTTTCCAATCAGCCAGTTCCTCGCCATATTTCTGACCCAGTTTCTACCTCCCTTGGTTCAATTACGATAAATATTCAGCTTTGCTGACCCCAACGTCCCCAACTAACCTGCTCAGCAGGGACATTTTGTGTAAGTTAAATTGCACTGTGTTTGGAACTCCATATGGTGTGTTCTTCAACATTCCGCGACAGTATGTGAATGAAGTGCTTGCACTTTTATGCAAGAGCTCCAGCCGTCAAAGTAATGCCACTCAAACAGATACGTCTTCTGATGTAACCCAGTTGCTTCCACAGGTGCCCGCCAGACTATGGTCGACAGGAGCCAAAGATATGGGATTTATTTCATCTATAGAACCTGTTAAAGTGAAGGTTGATCCATGGAAGGCATTACCCAGAATAGCCTAGTATCCTTCGAAACTTGAGTCAGACGACAGGATCTACCATGTTAAAGCGGATTCGATGAAGGAAGGGGTTTTAGTACATATTGTTAGCAGATGTAACACCGTGATTCTCCTGGTACGCAAGGTGAGGAAAGCCAACATGGACAGATATGTGCAGGCCCTTAGGGCAGATATCAATATGTTTATCCCCAGTTTTCCTCCTCTCCCCAACCAGGCCACCATCCTTTCCTGCATTCATGCAAATGACCAATGGTTTACTGTAGCTGGTCTTTTTTCTGCTTTCTTCGAGATCCCCAAGCATAAGCAGTCAGCATCTCTTCTTGTTTACATTAGAAAGATATCAACTTTAGTGGACCTGATCCCCAAAAGAATTTAAGGGGTGTCCTGTAATCTTTTCTCATGCCCTGGAGAAGGATTTAGCCCTGATGGTTTTCCCTAGGGTTCTAATTTGGTCAAATATCTCCTTTTTGCATCTGTTACACTAGTTAGGGGTGGGAGAAACTTGTGGAGTTTATTCCGAAGAATTCCGAGCAGTGACATGGAAACTGCGATATCCTGCAGAGTTTCGCCCACCCCTAATTAACTACTAGTTCCATCCACAAAAACACTGCACTCATTTTCCTGCTCCCGCGAGTAAACTTAATTGGCAAAACCTTTACAATCATATTTGCAGAATGATGTATGTGGTCCCAATAAGCAGTTCCTTTGCCTTTAAAATACAAACAAGTGAATTCCGATATAAGCACGTGCAATGAATTTGAATTTGAATTTGAATTTGAAAACATTTATTGAGTGCACGTATACCATGCGGTTTCATGGCGCTTTAAGTGATGCAGTAGCGGTCGGCAGTAGGGCTAGACAGTGTAAGCTTGCTCAAATAACAGGGTTTTAAGATCTTTCCGAAACTGTGTATATGAAGGAGAAGTTCGGAGAGCAGGAGGGAGAGAATTCCAAAAAAGCGGGGCGAGAGCAGCAAATAGTGGAGAGGTGTGGCTCACTGGTTAGAGGCGGCCGACCCGTAAGCAGAGAATCGGCCAGGGACCAGGGTTCAATTCCCGACGCGGCAGGGTCATGGACCAGGGTCAAAACGGACTCGATAATTCTCGCCTCGGTACCTACTCTAACCAGGAACACACTCGGCAACTCTGGGCATTAAGCTTGCCTCATCTCTACAACGGCCCCCCACAGACGCCGGGGATGCCTGGTTTCACCTTGGAGATACCCAGCAAGGGACCATCTCACAGGGAAAACCAGGACGGGTTCCCCAGCGGTCTTCAGCGCCAGGATACTCCATGGAGTCACAGTGCGCTTTACAAGTACACCCACATTTACATTTACAAATTTCGCTCCGCCAGATTTCTTTTTCTTGAAACGAGGAATGGTCAGAAAAGCCCTATGGGCAGAGCGGAGTTCACGACCTGGGAGGTACGGTTTTATGGCGGCGCAAATGAACTCGGGGGCTGTACCTGATCTAGCCTGAAAAGTGAGGCAACCCAGTTTAAAAAGGGCACGCTCCCTCACCGGGAGCCAATGCAAAGCTTTAAGCAGGGGAGTGGCACGATGGTATTTGGGTAAGCCATAGATCAAACGAGCCGCTTGATTCTGAATGAGCTGCAAGCGATGGAACGCATATGCTGGAGCTCCATTGTAAATGATGTTACCATAATCAACTCTCGACAGTACCATGGCCAGCACAATAATTTTTAAAGCAGGAAGGGAAAAAAAGCGGGATACTTTCCTAATTAGTCTTAGAGAAAAGAAACAAGCAGAAACCACTGAACCCACATGTGAGTGGATAGAGAGTTGTGTGTTAAGAAAAATCCCAAGAGTTTTGACCTTAGAGACAGGAAGAGGGGGAGCACCAAGTGACAACGGCCAGTGGGCGGAGGTCCATGGACTGCAACCACCTCCGGTCAGGACTAGCTCAGTCTTGTCCGGATTGAGTTTGAGGTGGTTGCAGTTCATCCAGTCCTGAATGAATGTCATTACAGTCTGAACATTGGAGGCAGATGAGGGGGAGTTAGAGAGATTGAAGATTAGCTGGAGATCATCGGCGTAGTTAAACACCGTGACCTCCATCTGCTGTAACGAAAAAATGAGGGGATAAATGTATAAATTAAATAGAAGTGGGGAAAGTGATGAGCCTTGAGGGACTCCGCACTCCACCTTACGAAAGTCTGCGGTGAAATTGGCCAAATGGACGGCTTGGGCCCTCCCTGTGAGGAAGGACTCAATCCACGAGAAGGCAGGACCTTCTATGCCCGCCGCCCTGACACGGCTGAGAAGAATGGAATGATCCACCGTGTCAAAGGCGGCGGACAGATCTAATAAAATCAAGGCTTGCGGAAGGTTGGTGTCGATGCCTTCACGTAGCACGTCCATTACCGAGATCACCACTTTCTCGGTGGAGTGCAATGGGCGAAAGCCGGCTTGACGGGGGGAAAGACAGTGATTGATTTCAACATGAGTGCTTAAGGTGGTTGTGACGTGAGTTTCCAAAATTTTTGCTAGGTAAGGCAGTAGGGATATGGGACGGTAGTTGGAGGGGGAGGAAGGATCAGCGTCAGATTTTTTAATAATTGGTATTACAACCGCTGATTTGTGTATGCCAGGAACGTTTCCTTTCTTTAACGAGTCATTGAGGAGGGTCAAAGGGGGAGTGGGGGAGGATAAATAGATTTCCCTGAGGATATGGGCGGGGGCAAAATCTAAGGGAGAACCGGATTTGACTCGGTGAAGTAATGAGAAGAAGGTGTCCTCAGTTAATGGTGGAATGAGATTAAGTTTGGGGACAGTGGGGGGAGGGGAAGGATTGACGAATGCAAGGGAGGGTGGTGGAATGTTAAGTTTAATTTTGACTACTTTATCAATAAAAAACTCATTGAGCGAGTTACAGAGGGACTGAGAGGGGGGAATGGTAGCCGTGGTTCTACTGGATAATGCTAGTTCATGGACCGCGGTAAAAATTTCCTTTGAGCGAGACTCAGCTGCCATAATCCTGCTAGTATAGAATTCAGTTTTAGCCGCCAGAATACCCGCTTTATAAGTTTTAAAACAGACAAATATATAGTCTTTAATATTTATGTCGCCCTGTGCAGAATGTCCCACTCACGGTGGTAAACCCCACATCCCCTTGCACCGGTGGGGAATGTATGTAATAAAAGGCCACCTGCCAGAAGCTTTACATGAGCCGGACCAACAGGTATTTCCCACTAAACAAGGTGTCTCATGCACCATATGAACATGCGCTCATGCGCACTTTTCACCCCTTACGTTCATATATGTTTTCGTGAGCCTCTCGCGTGTTGCACATGGAACACTTTCCGAGTCCCTACCACGTTTGCATGCACGTGCTGGACTCCTCTTGCAACATGTGTATTCCTGGGCAGATTGCTCTGTGGCGTGGCTCTGTGGCGTGGCTCTGTTCCCCATCTGCCTAGACCGGCTGCGGTAAGAAGTGGGGTAACAGCTTAGGGGTTGGAAGAGCTGTGAAGTTGTGGACATTAACATTCCATTGATGACTCTGTACTCCGGTACCCATGAATAGGAACGTCAAAGCTCTTACAGAAAGCAGCCGCTCCTGCAGGTGTTGACAATACGGTTATTTTATACCTGCTGAGGATGAATCCAGAACATGGAGGGCGGGCGAATGATTACATGAAAAGTTAGAGTATGAGCCATAAGGACCCCCATAAATATCTCTGAAAGCACTGTAAACTGTCAACAAAATCCCTGGGCGCCTTCAGGCATCAGAGCTATATAGGCAATGCAACACGATGCATCGGGGTGGGAGGCACAGCTGGGCATACGCAGAAGACATTCGGAGACTGAGATGACATTTTCATGTATACATTACTTCCACAGCAGGGCCTTTGCACCAACATTCCACCAACATCGCACCAGCTGACGTTTACAAAGCGGACACATGCAGGATGAACTGTCAAAAATGAAAACCACTGACCGGTGCAGAAAGAGGGGGGTCGGTGCGAATTACGTCCCTCCCTGGTCTGTCGGGGCAAATGTTGAAGCAATTACAGTACCCATGGGGCAAATAAAGGTAACATCTAACTTAACCCTTAGTTCAACCAGGTAGATATGACTCATTTGTGGACTGTGCAAAAAAAACATATTTTTGGTGAAACTACAAGCAACTTTACTGTGCGGACCGCACACTCACCTTGTTTGTGTTTGAAAAAGTCATTTCCCAGGAAATTCTAAACTGATGTCAATCTGACGGAGCTGTGCAAAACCAAGGGCATTGCTCCATTGTGTGTGCACAAGAAATGTGCTCCACGAGGAGTCAAAGCATCTCTCACAGCCGAGACATCCATGGACAAGCTGACCATCACCATTAGCATCGTGCACACAAACGCAAGGTACTCTTGGTGCTAAAAAAGCAGGCGCTTGTTAGTATTACTGAACCGAACTGCTAAGATAGACCTCAGGAAGATGAAAGCGCTGTATAACACTGCAAAAAGAGCTGGACATGGTGGATTGAAGTTCACTCATTAAGGACTAGGAAGCCAGTGCTGGGGTGCCACCCCCAGGTAGTGTGCTCTCACTGAGAGTCGCAGAAGTAGTGCACCACTACCTACAGTGTTTTCAGTTACTGTAATCTGTCTAGGAAGGCTTGGCATGCGTCTAAAATGACAGGTTGGCAAACCTTGAACGCACTGATCCGTGCAGTTGGACGTAGGGGACCTCTTAGTTTCGAATGGGTTTACGGAGTGTTCTCCTCTGAACTGGGTTTAGTGAACTCTAAACTGCCACTGTACTTCGTCATAGACTGTGCAGTCAGTCTTCAGAACCTCATTGTAAAGATGGGTGCAACGCTGAAACGTGCGGCGTCGGAAACAGCTCCACACACCTGGAACAGTGACCCCATGCCCAATCCCATCATGCAGCCTTGCACTCCAGAAAACGCACTTGCAGAACCCAAGGCTTCCCTCATACTGAGCAACTGTATGCCATACGCAAGGGAATTGGTAATATGGAAGTAGGTGGGTGTTTCTTTAGAAGCCAATCACATCCCTAAAACAAGTATGATGGGCAAGACCGATTTGAAGTGAGAAAGAGTCTTGAAATGCAGAGTTCTGGAATGCCGTAATTGCTTTACTGATCATGAAGGTATCATTTAGGGATGGGTGCCAGTAAACTCTGCTAAGTGGTGGCTGACAGAGTTTTTGCCAAACTCCATGCTGTAAGTGGAGCGCGGAGTGGCAAAACTCCACAAACTTTGCCTGCATAGAGAAGTTTATCTCCCACCCCCACACTAGATCAGTGCAAGGCAGACTGTCTATCTCTTACTGAATTGGCCAACAAAGGACATAAGACCTCTAAGGAAAAATGGCAGTTTTGTCTTCCATGTGTTTTATATCTAGATCAGGAAATCTCAAATCATAAGTAGGACTGAGCAGAGTTCGGGGAGTTTCACTATGTGGAACTTTAGGAAGTTGCAAAATGCTCTGCCATGCTACACAGAGTTCCACAACCGGCAAAGTGGGTTTGCTCATGCCGTTTGCATTGGTTTGCAGCACTGGGTGTTTGTCCCGTGCTGTAAAATCAGAGCGAATGGCACCATGTGCAGTGCAAGAGAGAGCTCTACCCGACCGGCAGCTTTCGCAATGTGAACGGAACATTTCTCAAAGCGAGCGGTTACTGCCATCTGCGACCACCAGTGTTGAGGAAGCTGACCGCCGGTATTGAGATATCTCACCAGGAGGTGGCTTTTCATCGCTCGTGCTCGCCAACTTGATTTTGGCGAGCATGAGTGAGCAAAACCTTTTTCAGAACTCCGTGGAGTGTGGAAATCTCCGCAAGCTCTGTGAACGGAGCCGAGTACACCACCCAGGCCTTATGGTAAGCATCATTGGTCCTCTGAATTTGAAAAAGCCCTCTATAAGCTGTCTGTTTGGTAACCCTCTCCCAAGCACCTCCCTTTCTAGGGATGGGTGGCTGTTGCATCCATTGCCATGAATGCAATGGATTAGCACGGAGGGTGTCACTGCAGACTCGTGAGGATCAGAAAATGCTCACAGCTTATTATTCCTCAGTTTTACACCCAGTTGTGGCCGAGCTTCCACTATGTTTGCGATTTGTGGCTGGCGCCGTTAATCTTGTTGAAGCTTCTGAAAATACTGGGCTGAGCTCTCATTGAACTGCTGCTGTGCCTGACCGCCTGGTTGCACTACTCCTTACCATGAAAATCCAACATCTTTCTACTGCTCAATTGTCTAGTTATGAGATCTTATCATTCTCTGCCTCACACATCTCCTTGGTCAGGTGTCCAGCTTTAGTCCTGCTTCTCTAATGCCTACTAGTGAGGAGGGGAAGCCCCACAATTGCATCCTCGTTACTGCGCATAAAACCCAACCTTGGGTTGATTTGACAGGTATATCCGTTGTTGACTGTCAACGAGCATATTTTGTTGATGGGTCTTGCCACTAAAATAATGATGGTGTTTTGATAGTTGGGCATGCTGTATATGGTGCATATAAAATCTTATCTGAGACATATCACTTATAGAATGAGCGATCTTCTCAGGTTGCAGAGCGTACTGCTCTCAGCAGAGCCTCTATATTAGCCGGAGAACAGATTCTGTCTGCGTACGCCTCCTCGAACAATACATTTTTAAAGGCACATTCCTTCGGGCTTGGATTCAAAGGGGCTTCGCAACATCTGCTGGAACTCCCATTAGAATTAGGCAGAATGTTCAAAATCTTTTGAGTGGTTTACAGAGGCTGATAGGAATAGCAGTAGAGAAATGTGGCGCACATCAGCATCCCCATGATGAAGTCTCACAGGGCAATGCCCTCGCAGATTCAACCACTAAAAATGCCACATTGTCTGAAACTGCTGATGCGCTATGTATGTTATAAGCACTGATGTATTTCTAGTTCCTGCAATAAACGATTTGTCTCAATCACAGGAGCAGGTTTGTGACAGCGAGAAACTGTTCTGGATCAAGCAGACATTCCAGGGACCCAGAGGGGTGTGGAGAGACAGCTCCCCTGGCATGTGGTGGCACCGACGTTTCTGCACTCCGACCTCACCTGGTTGTCTCAAGGAGGTCACCCTGTCAGTAGTGTCAGCACACCGCCTGCCACGGGAACCCACGGGTATGCTTCCTTTTTTCTTCTATAGTCCAGAATCATTGCCAGTCCTGTGCTACTTTTCTGCCACAAAATATTGGAAAAGGAATTAAGGCAAACCCCGCTGCTCATCCAAGGTGCACAAATTATTCCAATGTTCTTATTGCGGTGTGTATGTCCTTAGGTTAGGTGCAGGCCTGTCCTTACGCCTGTGCAGGTGCCATCATAGCAGCCAAATAGCTCTCAGGGACTTTATCTCATGGGTCGGGATACTCACTGAATTACAAATGTGTAGTGGACCCTCAAGAACTTGTTACCTAATATTTGCCAACAATGCAGTTTAAATGACCAGAGGCTCCGCGACTAGCTCTGAGGTCATTGAAGGCCGTCCCGTCACAGGAAGCAAAGTTGAGCTCACACAAGATTGTCATGGTCCTAGCCTTGCATCTACCTTCAAGAGCCCCAGCATCAACAGCTACTTTGGATCTACAGTTCAATGAGTGTGCAGTGTTGCAGTATTGGAGAGAAGCTATACAGTGCCTTTCCAGTTTCTCTTCTACGGTTCTAGGCATCTTACCAGACGGCTGCCTGAGGTCTGCCACTCCCTCCAGCCTGGAGAATGGGTGTAAATTTGCATACACCAGAGGAAGATTCTTTGCAGCCTCTCGAGATCAGACCTTATCCGATCCTGCTCATCACCAACCAAGCTGGTAAATGTTGTGGTCTGGTGACCTGGGTCTACCCAGCCACTGTAAGCGAGCGGCTCCTCCTAGAGACGGCAGCATCTAGGCCTGTGCTTCTGTAGCGGTGCCTGTCCCTCAGTCCTAGCCTTCTACCAGAACTGCTCTTATTGTCATTTCACCATCGGTTGGTGGGCCAAGCTCCCAGTGTTTAATGTTCTTTGCATACCCCAGCCGCCACCACCAAATGTTGCTTCAGCAGCCCCTCATCATTCCCACATCCACCCAAGGTAGGCACCCTCCTCCTGGATAAGGTAAGCGCCCTCCTCCCGGATAAGGTAAGCGCCCTCCTCCTGGATAAGGTAAGCGCCCTCCTCCCGGATAAGGTAAGCGCCCTCCTCCCGGATAAGGTAAGCGCCCTCCTCCTGGATAAGGTGCCCTCCTCCCGGATAAGGTAAGCGCCCTCCTCCCGGATAAGGTAAGCGCCCTCCTCCCGGATAAGGTAAGCGCCCTCCTCCTGGATAAGGTAAGCGCCCTCCTCCCGGATAAGGTAAGCGCCCTCCTCCCGGATAAGGTAAGCGCCCTCCTCCTAGATAAGGTGCCCTCCTCCCGGATAAGGTAAGCGCCCTCCTCCCGGATAAGGTAAGCCCCCTCCTCCTGGATAAGGTAAGCGCCCTCCTCCCGGATAAGGTAAGCGCCCTCCTCCCGGATAAGGTAAGCGCCCTCCTCCTAGATAAGGTGCCCTCCTCCCGGATAAGGTAAGCGCCCTCCTCCCGGATAAGGTAAGCGCCCTCCTCCTAGATAAGGTGCCCTCCTCCCGGATAAGGTAAGCGCCCTACTCCCGGATAAGGTAAGCGCCCTCCTCCAGGACACCGATCCCTCCGTGTGTCTGGCTGCTATCCTTGCTGCTGCTATGGTGAGCGGTTGGGTAAATCCTTGCTGCTGAATGGGAAGTCGCTCAGAGACCGATCTGTCTTTAAGTGGAGCCGCTGTGCTGCCTATCGGGACAATGAATGCCTACATGCTGATGCGGAAAAGAACAAACAATGAATCTCTCCTCTTGATGGATTTTCACACATTTATCCCCTGATGTAGCAGGTAATGTTCCTTTGATGGGGGGGGGGGGGGGCATCATTTATAATGACACTGCCTTGATCTGTTCTTCTACGGGAATTGACTGCCTGAATGAATACACCGCCATGTCCTCACTTCTTTTCTTCACCTCGAGAAGTGTAATAATCCTTTAATGAGAACTTACCAAACGTGATTCATCTTAAACTGAATGGACCAAGCACCGTGAAGCGAGAGTTTCCTGCGGCTTTGTTCAAAACAGAAAGTACGCGCTTGGTGTAGAGAACATTCCTTTTGAACTGCCTCTGTATGAATACTGCCTCCCTCATGGACTGTTGTCACCATGGGGGGTGGGGAGGGGGGGGGAGGCGTGGATGTTTGCCGATTTCATTTGTGGATCCCGAGCTTAACCATGGCTGCCCCTGGACTGGACTGAAGCTTGCTATCCAGGGTATATGGGGGCATATTTACAAGGGGTTTATCTCCGCTTTTTTGGCTTGCAAAGCCAAAAAAGCGGAGATAAACCCAGTGCCCTATTTACAAGAGGTTGCTAACTTGCATCATCGCATGTTAGCACCCTTTTTCCCAACGCCTCCCTTTGCATCTCCAATGAAATGCAAAGTGGGCGTTACTGGGCGTACCCCGGATGGACTACCTTGCAAATATCGCTGATGTTTACATCGCGATATTTACAAGGCAGCCCACATGATTTCAGCAGACGTTAGATTTTGGTGAAAACGGCCGTTTTCGCCAAAATCTAACGTCTGCAAAAATCCTGACTTAGCCATCCCTAACATAGGGGTGGATTATGCTGATATGACCCTGTGGGTCGTATCAGCAAGGTTTTCGCCGTTTTGCAGGGAACATTGCTGGAAAACCAACGATGTTCCCTGCAAAAGGGCGATTACCTCGCTATCTCTGGAATTTTTATCGCCCTGGAGAAACGCGTTGTTAATAACGCGCTACCAGGGCGATAAATTCCAGAGATAGCCTGCAATAATATTATTATCGCTAAGCACGCCCAACGATAATTATCGCTGGCTGTTGATAATATGCCCCATCATTCCTAATATGAGAAATTTTAGTGACCGCCCTTTAGAACGAAGGTGGGGTCGGTGGGCCGCCTCCACAGCTATGGATTCTTTTCTGCCTTGATTCTGATGTACGATAAGTCTGTGGCCCCTGATTACACTAAAAGAAATGCAGGAATAATGGAAGAAATGGCAGATTCCACCACATTAGCCTTAGATTTAGTGGTAGACCAAGTAGACGCCCCTGCAAAGATGGCGATACAGAACAGGAGGGCTTTAGATTGTGTGTTGGTGGCTAAAGGGGGGCGGTGTGTGTCATTGTGGGTTCCGCGTGCTGCACACGTCTTCCCAACACTGCACTCTGCATCCATGAGCAGATAGATCATACCACAGCTTGAGCTAGCAACTACAAGAGTTACAAAATAGATTACATTTAAATCCCGGTGGCATCTGGACTTGGCAGCATATTTGTCCCTGGGGAATAACAATATTTGAAGTAATTGTTGAAATCGTCCTAATTGTGATTGGCTTAGCGAATCAGCAGTGTAATTTGTGTTAACCAGATTTCTCTGGTCCATCATTTCCAACATCAAGACGGACAGGCGCCCGGTCTGTGCAGATCTGGGCTGTTAAAGGGCGGGTAGGGATCACATGCTACATGCAGGGACATGTCTGATGTTTTGTACACTTTCCATTTTAACAGTTTGACCAGCCACAGGCCTGGAAGTCTAAGTCAGGGCATGGCGAGCTCATCAAAAAAGATTTCCATTTATATAAATAAAAGCAAAGAAGGAAACACGGGATATCCCCTCTCCCTCCCTTGAGTGAAAGAGGTTACTTAACACACAATCGTTGTAAACAAACAATGTATAAATAGCCCTGATCAATAGCCTGATAGTGTATTGACCCACTTACTCATCTGCTAACCCCCTCTCCTGGCCCCCCTTCCCTCCCCCGGGGCGGCCTATGACGTCTCAGTGGCTGTGTGTTCACCCAGATGAAGGGTCATCAGAACAGCGCCCCCTGCGGCGCCCAGGCTCACCCCAAGAGCACATGACACACACTGTCACTTCGTAGCAATGACGCCGACAAGGAAGGAGGGGCCGGGGCCCCTGCCAGCTGCTGAGGGGACAGGCCCTGCTGACGCTCGGGTCACATAAACTTTGCACCGGGGCACGTTGATTCCGGGTGTTTCTGCCCCTTGCGGAGTTGTGAAAGGGTAGAGTCAGGCATTTTAACTGAGTTCCTGCTTCTCATTGGAAAGAGAAAGCAGCTGTGTTTTTCATCGTTCATTTCAAAGTCACCAGTAGCATTGCTATAAAAAACTTTCACTTTCCTTGGCTGAAACTTTCAACTCATGAAAGCAGAACCCGCGGGCTCCTGTCTTAATTACACGTCCACCCAAAATGGAGCAAACGGTGCGTGCTCCAGGACTTGTCCCGTGACATCCTTTATCCGATATAGGACAGTCTTATTTTCCTGTCCTTTTCTTACTCTTCGTACAAAGAGAGAATGATGTTTCCAGTGGTTTGAATTGAAAAATAGAAGCGCAGGAACTCACTGTCCCATATCACATGGCTCCTACTGAGATGTGCCAGTGCTCGCCCTTTATGGGTATTGCACAAGTGCAGAGAAGGGTGGGTATTCTCCCTTTAAAATGAAACACGTGCAGGGTGTCCGTACCTGGGAGTACCTGACCAGGTAAAGCACGGTGGGGCTTATTTATCAGAGCCGGCGTCACTTTTGCACCATGTAAAGTGGTACATGTGTGATGCAGGGCTCTCAAAGATTTATGAAGCGTGGCTTTGAGTGGCCTCATAAATCTGAGTAAGGCGACGCAGCGAAAATTGCTGCACTGCCTTACTCTGCACCCGGGAAGCGTTCAAAGGGCGTTGTGGTGGGTTTTCCATTGCAACCCCCACAACACCCATGGAATTTGATGCTGCCCCAGATTTACAAAGTGATGTAAACCTGGGGACGCACGCATCCGTATGTACGCCTCTCGAGGTGAGCCTAACAAGCAGAAATGTTTATTTCTCCTTGTTTTTTCATCTTTTGAAAGAGGAAATGCCTCGTAGGTTTTTTTGTGCAGGAAGGTGTTCCTTTCTGCACAAAAACAATCCTGCCTGCAAGGGGTCACCCTTGAACCATGCAAGGGTGCTTATGTTGGCACTGGGTTGCTAAAACTGCACCAGTTCAGGCAGAAAGGACAGGAATGCAAAATATTGCTTAAATTCGGTGCATGAATGCCCTTTCACTTCGGCAGGCGTAGAAAGGTGCCTTGCTGCGTTGCCCTACACCAAAATCCAATCAATGAGGCCCTGTATGTTTCATTTCGTCCTCTCAGCCTCTGCGAGTCAAGGAAGCGAGAACATGCTCACCAGTGTACGTGGAGAGAGCAGGCACACAAGTGCGCACGGCAAAAACAGGCAGGTGGCGAAAGCAGGCGCACAAGTGCGCGCGGCAAGAACAGGCGCACCACTTCATCTGAAAAGAACAGATGCACGTGTGCATGAGGCAAGAACAAGCGCACGAATGCTCCTGGTGAGAAGGGGTTCACTAGTGCACGTGACGGAACAGGATCACCAATGGGAGTGGCGAGAACAGGCGCATCAGTGCAGGTGGCAAGTACAAGTGCACCAGCACGCGCGGTAAGAACAGGAACATCAGTCCACGTGACCAAAAACACCCCAGGGGCCCAGGCATCCCCAGGCTTGAAACTCAGTAGTACACAGAGCAGCATCAAGGATCTGGGGCAGCGTGCCCTCGTCCCGGGAGAGTAGAAAGGAAGAAAGAACGCCCTTTTCAATGAGCCGCTCCTCAACTCTCGTTGAGGCCCATTCAAGTTTCCCTTTTCTTGGCTTGGCATCTCTGAGCCAGGCCACTGAGCAAACATCGCCTCAGTGAGCCATGCGCATTGGCGAGACCCCTCAATACTGAGGGGCCCCTGGCCAGGTCTCTCTGAGCCAGGCCACTGAGCAAACATAGCCTCAGTGACCCATGCGCATCGGCGAGACCGCTCAATGATGAGTGGCCCCTGGCTTGGCCTCTCTGAGCCAGACTACGTGAGCAAATATCGCCTCAGTGAGCCATCCGCATCGGCGAGCCCCCTCAATACTGAGTGGCCCGTGGCTTGGCCTCTCTGAGCCAAGCCACTGAGCAAACATCGCCTCAGTGAGCCATGCGCATCAGCGAGCCCTCTCAATACTGAGGGGCTCCTGGCTTGGCCTCTCTGAGCCAAGCCACTGAGCAAACATCGCTTCAGTGAACCATGCGCATCGGCGAGCCCCCTCAATACTGAGGGGCTCCTGGCTTGGCCTCTCTGAGCCAAGCCACTGAGCAAACATCGCTTCAGTGAACCATGCGCATCGGCGAGCCCCCTCAATACTGAGGGGCTCCTGGCTTGGCCTCTCTGAGCCAGGGCACTGAGCAAACATCGCCTCAGTGAACCATGCGCATCGGCGAGCCCCCTCAATACTGAGGGGCTCCTGGCTTGGCCTCTCTGAGCCAGGCCACGTGAGCAAACATCGCTTCAGTGACCCATGCGCATCGGCGAGCCCCCTCAATACTGAGGGGCTCCTGGCTTGGCCTCTCTGAGCCAGGGCACTGAACAAACATCGTTTCAGTGAACCATGCGCATCGGCGAGCCCCCTCAATACCGAGGGGCTCCTGGCTTGGCCTCTCTGAGCCAGGCCACGTGAGCAAACATCGCCTCAGTGAGACATGTGCATCGGCGAGCCCCCTCAATACTGAGGGGCCCTTGGCCTGGCCTCTCTGAGCCAGGTCACGTGAGGTAACATCGCTCCCGGACCGACTGGCCCCGGCCTTAGCAGCAGTGAGCAATCCCACGGGTACGGGCGTCGCTTCAGAGCGAGGGACCACCCGACTTGGCCTCTCTGATCGGTGTTAGGTGGGCACGAATCATTCCAGACTGAGGGGGTCTCTTGCTTGCGCCACCCCCGGCTTGTAAATCCTAAGTCTTGGTAGGTGGGCGAGCGTCGCTCCAGACCAAGGGGCCTCAGAACTGGGCTCTCTCAGCCATGTCACAAGTGTGAACGTCACCTCGGACACAGGGGACCAGGTCTGGCAAAAGCTGAGCCACGTCATGAGTGCGCCTCACACCAGGCGGAGGGCCCCCGGCTTGACTAGTCTGAGCGGGGCCCCTGTAGTGAGCATAACTCCAGGTTCCTTGTCTTGATGAGTGCGCGAGCCCCATAAGGTGCCCCAGTGGCGACACTCGGCGAAGACTCGTGAACAGCGGTGTTTTCACTGGGCGGACCACGCCAGCCAGTAACGAGCATTTGAGAGTCGCCGCCGGGGGGAGGGCCGCTGGATCCCCCCCACACCTCCCGACTTCTCATATGTGCTTCTTCTGGGTGATAATTCGCGGGGGCAGACACCAGTCAGGGTATCTTGTCCGAACCAGGTAGACACATTTTTAAAGATTTTTTTTTTTGCTTTTGTGATACACCCGTCTTTTGAAATCCCGAGAGCGTGTCCAAAGCTAGCGCCTCGGGGTACCCAGTGTGCGCTATCTTTGGTTTTCACATGCAGTTCTCTGGGAAGGAAGGTCCTGGACAGCGGTGTACGTGGTTCCGCGTCACCCACCCTGTGAGGGGGAGGCTGGGCTCGGACCGCAGGGGTGAGGACCACGGGGAGAGATACCTCACTCCCTTCGAGTAGTCAGTACCGTTGACACCCCCTCTCCCCTGAGATGTCAGTACAGCGGACAGCGGTGCCCTCCCTGAGATGTCAGCACCACGGACAGTGGCGCCCCTCTTTGAGCTGTCAGCAACACGGACAGCGGTGCCCCTCTCAGTAAGATGCCAGCACCACGTACAGCGGTGCCCCCCTCATAAGATGTCAGCACGACAGACAGAGCTGCACCTCTCAGTAAGATGTCAGCACCGTGCACAGCAGTGCAGCTCTCAGTTAGATTACAGCACCACGGACTGCGGCGCCCCCTCAGTAAGATGTCAGTACCAGGGACAGCGGTGCCCCTACCTGAGATGTCAGCACCACGGACAGCGGTGCCCCTCTCAGTAAGATGTCAGCACCTCGGACAGCGGTGCCCCTCTCAGTAAGATGTCAGCACCGCAGACAGCAATGCTGTTCTCAGTAAGATGTTAGCACCACGGACAGCGGTGCCCCCTCAGTAAGATGTCAGTACCAGGGACAGCGGTGTCCCTCACTGAGATGTCAGCACCTCGGACAGCGGAGCCCAGCTCCCTGAGCTGGGCTCCGCTGTCCCATGGACAGCGGTGCTACCGCAGTAAGATGTCAGCAACTAGGACGGCGGTAAACCCCTCGGTAAGCTATCAGTACCATGGACAGCAGTGCCCCACCCTGAGATGTCAGCACCATGGACAGCGGTGACCCCTCGGTAAGATGTCAGAGCAATGGACAGCGGTGCCCCTCTCAAAAAGTTGTCAGTACCATGGAAAGCGATGCCCCCTCAGTATCATGCCAGCACAACGGACAGCAGTGCACCCCTCAGTAAGATGTCAGTACCACGGACAGCGGTGCCCTTCTCAGTAAGATGTCAGCACCACAGATGGCGGTGCCCCCATCAGTAAGATGTCAGTGCCATGGACAGCAGTGCCCCTCTCAGTAAGATGTCAGCACCACGGACAGCGGTGCCCCCCCCTCGGTAAGATGTCAGCAACATGGGAAGGGGAGCCCCTCTCAGTAAGATGTCAGTACCAGGGACAACGGTGCACCACTCCCTGAGATATCAGTAGGCTGTCCGGAATTCGGTTTTAACCGAATCTGACCGACAGTACACTACCGGACGAAAATCAGCGGACTCGGTTTAAACCGAGTGTCACTGATTTTCGTTGCTGTTACACCACTTGGCCACTTGATGGAGCCAAAGCATTATAAACTGTGGTGCCTGGCGCCGAGGTGTCAAGGGAAAACAGTGCATCTGGGCCGGTCAGGCACACGGGGAGCTATGGTGTGAATGGCCCAAGGGCAACACCAGGCCCCCTGCCTGGCTCACATGGGGGGAGAGAAGCTGTTGTGCTCTGCTGCCTTACTGTGGCCGGCCGCACCCGAGTACTTCACAGGTCTTTAAAAAGACCATTTACTTAACAAGGCTTTGATGTTGTTAACAAAGGAGTGGGCGACAGGGGTGGGCACCGGGGAAAGAGGCGGCATGCTTACGTTTCTTGCACCACTCGCGGGCTAGTCATATCTGGTCTCTCACTCGTCTCCTCTGGCTCAGCTTTTTCCTCGCCTGCAGCTTTATAACCTCTCTCTCCTGACGCGCGCTCTCTCTCTTGCTTGTGTTTTGCCATTCCGTCTCTGCACAGTGCTCGCTCTGTTATAGTGGCGGCAGGATGGCTCAGTGAGTTAGACGGTGGTCTCATCTGCCAGTCACAGGTTGTACTCCAGCCAAGGGCAACGCAGGCTTTCGTTCGTCTCAGATTGGTGCGTTGTAATCATTAAGCGGGATAGCATCTGTTAGTGTTACCTCTTACAAATGCCACGAAGCGCTACGTAAAAACATTATTCATTGCTTACAACTATTATTTAAGTTGAGTAGACACTGTATGAAGTGCAATATAAAAGCGCGTTATTCAGTGGGGAAATAATAAGAGCAGTGCCTAGATATTGTTGGAGGCGTTTGAAATGAAACTTATTGTCAAGTTAAGCTATAGAGACCCATAATGAGTGGGTGGTGGCAAACATTTGCCACGCATTTCATGGGGTGTCCCTCACTTTAAAGTTGCATAAAAGCGCGTATTATACCTTGGTCAAAGCAACAACATTTATATAGCACACTCTACCAAGTGCCTTGTTTCTCGGCGCTCAGAAAACATGTTATGACAAACCAGGCGCGCAACACCCATTGGACTCACAGGGCTTCAGCAACCCCCCCCCCCCCCCCGTCGTGTGTGGCAGCCCGGGATGAGACACCTTCCCGGGCAAAAAAGCAGCCGCACCCGAGCACTTCACAGGTCTTTAAAAGACCATTTGCATGTTAATGAGGCCTCGCTGTTGTTTCACCCCTTCTAAGAGCCCCCGCAGCTCCACTCTGCCTATTGCTTAAAGTTCAGCCCCCCCCCGAAATTTTTGCTCAGCCCCCCCCGAAATTTTTGCTCAGCCCCCCCCCCCCCCGAAATCTGGCTCTAGTTGCGCTTCTGTGACAAACGAATTCACTTTTAAAAAGATGATATGTTGAGTGAAACATTGGACTTTCAAATCGCCCACAGACCTCTGCAGTAGTTGCAGCACCAGTACACCGAGGGTTCTCATGTTTTTTTCGCCTGAAGGTGACTTAGAAAGTGTGTGCTGTGAAATTAATTCTTGTGATCTTCACGCCTGCTTGCAAAAGCCAAAAGCCACTGCTTAGTTAGAACTTTCACCAGCAGATTAAGTGCTGATAGCGCAGATAACGCTCCCAGCTACAAGCAAGGCCGGCTTTAGCGCTGGTAATGCCTGTCGCGATAATGTTTTTGGTGCCCCCACCAATTACCTCTTTTACAGATTGCCTCATGAACTGCTATCCCAAAAGGGTTCTCTGCGACAAAAGCAACCACCCACTGAGCTATATATCCACAATAAATACGTATGATGACGTAGGAGATGCTTTCAAGTGCATGTACCTTGCAATCGGGGTAAAGTGGTGGCTAAATTAATGCTCCTCGAAGCCGTGGCTTAGGGTATGAAGGGGTGCTGTCCGAGGACGCCTCTTTACTGTTCACCCTCCCCCATCCCCCAATCTAGCTTTGACCACCTTGGCAACTCAGCCGCAGTACCGGACCCACGTGCCATGGATGGGTGGCTGACTAAATGGGCGAGCAGCTGTATTTCTTTTGCACACCCTGCGGTCTGACCAGGCCTGAACTACCGTGTGGGATTCCAAGCACTGTCTTCAGTTTTGGGGCTAGTGGCCCTTGGATAGCGCTCGGTGCTAGTGGGGAGGAGGGGGGCTGGGTGCTGCTCTCGCTCTTCACTACACTCTTCCTTTCAAGATTACCCTGGTTTTGGGGGGCCAGTCCGCAGGTCTTGGCTGAAACTCCTGACAGGTGATGACACCTTCAGTTGTCTTGTGTTTTGGCAGTAGCCAATAGGATGAGGACGCCTGCTGGCTGGGAGGGCCCCCTTTTCTACTGAAGCGAGTATGTGCTTCCACAGAGCAGGTTTTTATGAGGGGGGGGGGGGGGCACATTTGTTAGGTCTATTGTAGAGCTCAGTGGGCGCTCAACTGCATAATCACCCATCTAAGCAGGCTATTATTCAGTTTAAGTCCCCATCGGAGCCCTGTAGGATTGGTTAGAGGGGGTGGGGGTGGCTGGGTGAGGCGCACACTGATTTTAGATAAGACTAGAAGATCATTTTACGAGCACACAACTATCTCTTATTGGCCTTAAATTACTCCGACCTCAACTCAACTTTGTGGTTGTCCCTTGGGTTGCATTTTATCGAGACTGGTCGCCATTTCAAACGTCTGTCCCATGGGTGGGTGGGGGGGGGGGGTGTCTATTCAACATGCTCACCAGGCAAGCAGCCCAGTCTTTGGCCTGCGGATCGAACTGATCTCCAACATGCACACTGGGCTAGAATGGTGTGAGGATTACAGATCTGTGCACCATACACACTAGGCCAGCATTTCACCCTTTGGTGTGAGGGTTACACAGATTTGTGCAACATGGCACCCTGGGACAGTATTTCAACCTGTGGCTCGCAGGTTCCATCGCTCTCCACACCGTGCACACTAGGCCAACATGTATCCTGTTTAGTCTGTAGTTTACAGATCTGTGCACGATGCACACACTACACCAGTATTTCAACCTTCGGCTTTCATGTTGAAAAATTCTGTGCTATTCGCACACTGGGGAAACTTGCAACGGTTACGAGTTTAAAGTTCCGGAATAATTTTGTAAAACTGTTATTCCGGGGGAAAAGTCTTCGCAAAGCCCAACTTTTGATAGTGAATCACTTATAGGAAAAACACATGAGCTAAATCCTTCTTTCCAGCAAAGTTTTCCACTCTTTCCGGCAGTCACAAAATGCAAACGTTACATTGCTCCTCAACCCATATCTTTTCGGAGGGCACACAGCTTTGCTCTCTGGTGTACCAGAGGGCCGCACTGATGCCTGCAGGGGGGGTAGGCTGGGACAGTGGGGCTGTAAGGTGGGTGTAGGGGAAGCAAAGCATGTAAATCTAATTGCTGAATTGAATTGCCCAATGTGGAACCATAAAACCTGGGGTCCATGCCTGCTTCCCCCCAGTTGACCACATTGTGTGATCCTAGGCTAGTGATACTCAAAGCAGGGCCCGAGGACTGCATGTGGCCCTCCTACCTTTTACATGCGGGACCCTGGTCTACAGCTGCGCTGGGCTGCTTTTTATTAGATTCAGCTCTAACATTAAAAAGATGTTGATTAGATAGGTAAGCATTTTTTGGAGGTTATTTGAAGTTTAAGAAAGGAATTAGCACCGCTCAACTTTAGGAACATCCACATTTTTACAGCCATCTTGCAGCAAAAGTGTAAAATGGTCTCTTCAAAATTAAAGTGTATTTCAGAACTATTTCATAATTCAGATTATATCAGTGCACTGAAGTCTTGTTAGGTCTCGCCTACGCAAAAAAAATCAAGTGCAATAACAAAGCCCCAAATACTTATTATTTTGTTTTGCTAGAGGAAGTCTTTTTCTTAACCCCATTTTTTTGACTTGAATATGCCCCTTCGGCCACACTGCAATTTCATCTTAGCATTAAAAAAAATTCTCTATGTATATTTATTGACAAACACTGTGTGACCAATTCACGCTTTCATTTAAAACAAGCATTTGCAATGCAATAGGTCTCGCATTTACGCGAGTTTGAGCTGTTGACATTGCAAATAACAATGCCTTTTATTTTTGTTTTCGTTTTTAAAACATAAATAAAAGGCTTTGTCATTTACAATGCCAATAGCTTAAATAGCTTAAACTCGCATAAATGAGAGACCTATTGCATTGCAAATGCTTGTTAAATCTGTGCAGCAGAATCAAAGGACAATGGAAAGTATTTCATGACTGAATTAACTTCTGAAATGTAGAGCAGTATACAATTTCTGAAGAAAATGGAAAAAGCAATAATAAGAGCGAAGCGTCACATAAACACCGGTAAAACACTGTTTCAGTTGATTTTTTTGGCGCGAAAATGAGTAACCACTGAAAAGCACTGTTTTTTTAAGGTATGGAAATCACTGGAAAACACTGAAAAAACACCACCAGAATTTACCAAAAATAGAAACTGAAAACAGGAAAGCCTAGATATCAGCAACACGGACAGCGGTGCCGCCCTCACTAAGATGTCAGCAACAAGGACGGCGGTAATCCCCTCAGTAAGATGTCAGTACCATAGACAGCAGTGCCCCCTCCCTGAGATGTCAGCAACACGGACAGCGGTGCCGCCCTCACTAAGATGTCAGCACCAAGGACATCGGTGCCCCTCTCATTAAGTTATCAGTACCATGGAATGCGATTGCCCCTCTCAGTAAGATGTCCGCACCACGGACAGCGGTGCCCCTCCCTGAGATGTCAGTACACAGACAGCGGTGCCCCTCCCTGAAATGTCAGCACCACCGACAGTGGTGCCTCTCCCTGAGATGTCAGTACCACAGACAGCGGTGACCATCTCAGTAAGATGTCAGCACCACGGACAGCAGTGCCCCTCCCTGAGCTGTCAGCATCACGTACAGCGGCGCACCTCTTAGTAAGACGTCAGCACAGTGGATAGCGGTGCCCCTCTCAGTAATATGTCAGCACCACGGACAGCGGTGCCCCCCTCGGTGAGATGTCAGTACCACGGACAGCGGTGCCTCTCTCAGTAAGATGTCAGCACCACAGATGGCGGTGCCCCCATCAGTAAGATACCAGGGCCATGGACAGCAGTGCTGCTCAGTAAGATGTTAGCACCATGGACAGCGGTGCCCCCCTCAGTAAGATGTCAGCACCACGGACAGCGGTGCCCTCCTCAGTAAGAAGTCAGCACCATGGACAGCGGTGCCCCTCTTAGTTAGATGTCAGCACCACGGACAGCGGTGCCCCCCCTCAGTATGATGCCCGCACCACGGACAGCGGTGCCCTCCTCAGTAAGATGCCAGCACCACGGACAGCGGTGCCCTCCTCAGTAAGTTGTCTGCACCATGTACAGCAGTGACCCTCTCCCTGAGATGTCAGTACCACGGACAGCGTTGCCCCTCACTGAGATGCCAGCACCAAACACAGTGGTGCCCCTCACTGAGATGTCAGCATCACGGACAGAGGTGCCCCTCCGTGAGATGTCAGTACTACGGACAACAGTGCCCCTCTCAGTAAGATGCCAACATCACAGACAGGGGTGCCCCTCCCTGAGATGTCAGCACCATGAACAGCGGTGCCCCCTCAGTACGATGTCAGCACCACGGATAGCGGTGCCCCTCTCAGTTAGATATCAGTCCCACGGACAGCGGTGCCTATCTCAGTAAGATGTCAGCATCACAGCCAGCAGTGCCCCTTTCAGTAAGATGTCAGTACCATGGACTGCGATTGCCCCTCTCAGTAAGATGTCAGTACCACGGGCAGCAGTGCCCTCCTCAGTAAGTTGCCAGCACCACGGACAGCGGTGCCCCCCTCAGTAAGATGTCAGCACCGCACCACGGGCAGCGGTGCCCCTCTCAGTAAGATGTCAGCACCACGGACAGCGGTCCCCCCCTCAGTAAGATGTCAGCACCAAGGACATCAGTGCCCCTCTCATTTAGTTGTCAGTACCATGGATTGCGATGGCACCTCTCAGTAAGATGTCAGCACCACGGACAGCGGTGCCCTCCCTGAGATGTCAGTACACAGACGGCGGTGACCATCTCAGTAAGATGTCAGCACCACGGACAGCGGTGCCCCCCTCTGAACTGTCAGCATCAAGGACAGCGGTGCCCTCTTAGTAAGATGTCAGCACCACGGACAGCGGTGCCCCTTCCTGAGATGTCAGCATCACGGACACCGGTGCCCCTCCATGAGATGTCAGTACCACGGACAGCGGTGCCCCTCCCTGAGATGTCAGCAACATGGACAGCGGTGCGCCCCTCAGTAAAATGTCAGCACCACGGACATTGGTGCCCCTCTCAGTAAGATGTCAGCACCACGGATAGCGGTGCCCCTCTCCCTGAGATGTCAGTACCACGGACAGCGGTGCCACTCCCTGAGATGTCAGCACCACAGACAGTGGTGCCCCTTTCTGAGATGACAGTACCACAGACAGCGGTGACCATCTCAGTACAATGTCAGCACCAAGGACATTGGTGCACCCCTCAGTCAGATGTCAGCACCACAGCCAGCAGTGCCGTTCTCAGTAAGATGTCAGCACCATGGACGGCGGTGCCCCCCTGAGTAAGATGTCAGCATCACGGACAACGGCGACCCTCTCAGTAAGATGTAAGCACCACGGACAGCGGTGCCCCTCTCAGTAAGATATCAGTACCACGGACAGCGGTGCCCCTCTTAGTAAGATGACAGCACCAAGGACAGCGGTGCCCCCCTCAGTAAGATGCCATAACCACGGACAGCGGTACCCACCTCAGTAAGATGTCAGCACCAAGGACATCGGTGCCCCTTCCTGAGATGTCAGTGTACGAGCAGCGGTGCCCCTCACTGAGGTGCCAGCAACAGACAGCGGTGCCCCTCCCTGAGTTGTCAGCACCACAAACAGTGGTGCCTCTCCCTGAGCTGTCAGCATCACAGACAGCGGTGCCCCTCTTAGTAAGATGTCAGCACCGTGGATAGCGGTGCCCCTCTCAGTAATATGTCAGCATCACGGACAGCGGTGCCCCCCTCAGTAAGATGTCAGCACCACGGACAGCGTTGCCCCTTCTTGAGATGTCAGTACCACAGACAGCGGTGCGCCTCTCAGTAAGATGTCAGCGTCACGGACATTGGTGCCCCTCCCTGAGATGTCAGCACCACGGACAGCGGTGCCTCTCTCAGTAAGATGTCTTCACCACGGACAGCAGTGCCCCTCTCAGTAAGATGTCAGTATCATGGACTGTGATTGCCCCTCTCAGTAAGATGTCAGCACCACGGGCGGCGGTGCCCCCATCAGTAAGATGTCAGTATCATGGACAACAGTGCCGCTCAGTAAGATGTCAGCACCACGGACAGCGGTGCCCCCCCTCAGTAAGATGTCAGCACCAAGGACATCGGTGCCCCTCTCAGTAAGATGTCAGCACCAAGGACATCGGTGCCCCTCTCAGTAAGATGTCAGCACCACGGATAGCGGTACCCATCCCTGAGATGCCAGTACACGGACAGTGGTGCCCCCCTCAGTAAGATGTCAGTACCATGTACAACTGTGCCCCTCTCCCTGAGATGTCAGCACCACGGACAGTGGTGCCCCTCACTGAGATGCCAGCTCCACAGACAGAGGTGCCCCTCCCTGAGATGTCAGCACCACCTACAGTGGTGCTCCTCCCTGAGATGTCAGTACCACAGACAGCGGTGACCATCTCAGTAAGATTTCAGCACCACGGACAGCAGTGCCCCTCCCTGAGATGTCAGTACACGGACAGGGGTGACCCCCTCAGTAAGATGTCAGTCAGTACCATGTACAGCGGTGTCCCCTCTCCCTGAGATGTGAGTACCACGGACAGCGGTGCCCCTCACTGAGTTGCCAGCCCCACAGAGAAAGGTGCTTCTCCCTGAGATGTCAGCACCACAGACAGTGATGTCCCTCCCTGAGATGTCAGTACCGCAGACAGCGGTGACCATCTCAGTAAGATTTCAGCACCACGGACAGCAGTGCCCCACCCTGAGCTGTCAGCACTACGGACAGCGGTGCCCCTCTCCCCGAGATGTCAGCACTATGGACAGCGGTGCCCCTCTCCCCGAGATGTCAGTACCACGGACAGCGGTGCCCCCCTCAGTAAGATAGTACCATGGATGGACAGTGGAGCCCCTCTCCCTGAGATCTCAGTATCACGGACAGCGGTGCCCCTCCATGAGAAGTCAGGACTTCGGACAGTGGTGCCCCTCCCTGTGATGTCAGCATCACGGACAGCGGTGCCCCTCTTAGTAAGATGTCAGCACCGAGGACAGCGGTGCCCCTCTCAGTAATATGTCAGCACCACGGACAGCGGTGCACCTCCTTGAGATGTCAGCATCAAGGACAGCGGTGCCCCCCTCAGTAAGATGTCAGCACCACGGACAGCAGTGCCCCTCCCTGAGATGTCAGCATCACGGACAGTTGTGCCCCTCCGTGAGATTGGACTTCTTGCTGTCAGAATAAGACGAACTGCGCGGGATAACTCGACCGAAAGACAAGAATTGGAACTAGGGACGGCTATGGAAGAATCGGCTCAAAAAAAAGACACCGGAAGCCGCAATAACAGAGGAAAGGAGAAGCTCCGCTCACTGCGCAAGTCTCATACGGCACCATATATCCTCGCCATAATGAAGACCTTCAAAAGAATCATTCACTTTGGTCCCACATACTGAAGGCCGAAACGCTTTGGCTCTCATCCAGAGAGGTTCAGGGCAACCGATATAATTTTGCTTGCACCACACTAGCCGCACTTGAGCAGAATGTTTGTAGCTCGTGTTTAGAGCTTGTGAAATACCGCTCTGGCCTCTCCAAGACCTGTTGTATTTTAAAATATTGAGGACTAAAGAAAACATAGTCCCATTACTGTATATAAATAAGTAGGACTGCTTCAAGTTTAAAGTTCACTTTTTTGTATGTTTCATTTTTGGTCACTAATCATATAACTGTATGTTATGTAAATGGTCTTTATGTCACTTGTTTCGGTTATTCACTGTGCCAAAAGTTTTTGTTGTCCAAAAAAGTAAGAGAAGTATGTTTTAATGTGTCACGTGGTAGGAACTTCCTTCTTGAAAATTATGTTTGAAGTATGAAACCATAAATAAATATAACCCAGGGTCAATTAAGAAGATCACTGAAGTACAAGCAAATCTGTATCGATGGTGTCAGAGGCAATCCTTTTTCTTTGATAACATTACTGATTCCAGCCTCTGCACTTCCTCAACAGAATCACTCCCCTGTTGTGTTAACTGCCTCCGTGAGCTGTCAGCACCATGGACAGCGGTACCCCTCCGTGAGATGTCAGCACCATGGACAGCGGTGTCCCTCTCAGTAAGATGTCAGCACCACGGACAGCGGTGCCCCTCCGTGAGATGTCAACATCACAGACAGTGGTGCCCCTCCATGAGAAGTCATTCCCACGGAGAGTGGTGCCCCTTCCTGTGATATCAGTGCCACGGACAGCAGAGAGGCTAGTCCCACGGTAGCTCTGCCCCCCTCCTTGAGTGGTCAGTCCCACGGACAACTGTGCACCTCCCGGATACATCAGTCCCGCGGAGAGTGGTGCCCTTTCTTCTGATTTCAGTCACATGGAGAGCGGTTCCCATCCCTGAGATGAGAGTGCCATGGACAGATTACACATACATCTTATACCGCCCCTTCAGTGATTACACCTACATATGATACCGCCCCTTCTGTGATTACGCAGACCTCTGATACCGCTCCTTCAGTGATTACACATATATCTTATACCGCCCCTTCAGTGATTACGCCGACATCTGATACCGCTCCTTCAGTGATTACACAGACCTCTGATACCACCCCTTCTGTGATTACGCAGACCTCTGATACCGCCCCTTCTGTGATTACACCTACATCTGATACCGCCCCTTCTTTGATTACACCTACATTTGATACCGCCCCTTCTGTGATTACACAGACCTCTGATACCGCCCCTTCTGTGATTACGCAGACCTCTGATACCGCTCCTTCAGTGATTACACATACATCTTATACCGCCCTTCTGTGATTACACCTACATCTGATACCGCCCCTTCAGTGATTACACCTACATCTGATACCGCCCCTTCTGTGATTACGCAGACCTCTGATACCGCCCCTTCTGTGATTACGCAGACCTCTGATACCGCCCCTTCGGTGATTACACCTACATCTTATACCGCCCTTCAGTGATTACACCTACATCTGATACCGCCCCTTCAGTGATTACACCTACATCTGATACCGCCCCTTCTGTGATTACGCAGACCTCTGATACCGCCCCTTCTGTGATTACGCAGACCTCTGATACCGCTCCTTCAGTGATTACACATACATCTTATACCGCCCCTTCAGTGATTACACATACATCTTATACCACCCCTTCAGTGATTACACCTACATTTGATACCGCCCCTTCTGTGATTACAACTACATCTGATACCGCCCCTTCTGTGATTACACAGACCTCTGATACCGCCCCTTCTGTGATTACACAGACCTCTGATACCGCCTCTTCTGTGATTACACAGACCACTGATACCGTCCCTTCTGTGATTACGCAGACCTCTGATACCGCTCCTTCAGTGATTACACATACATCTTATACCGCCCCTTCAGTGATTACACCTACATATGATACCGCCCCTTCTGTGATTACGCAGACCTCTGATACCGCCCCTTCTGTGATTACGCAGACCTCTGATACCGCTCCTTCAGTGATTACACATACATCTTATACCGCCCCTTCAGTGATTACACCTACATCTGATACCGCCCCTTCTGTGATTACGCAGACCTCTGATACCGCCTCTTCTGTGATTACGCAGACCTCTGATACCGCCTCTTCTGTGATTACACAGACCTCTGATACCGCTCCTTCAGTTATTACACAGACCTCTGATACCGCCCCTTCTGTGATTACGCAGACCTCTGATACCGCCCCTTCGGTGATTACACCTACATCTGATACCGCCCCTTCTGTGATTACACCTACATCTGATACCGCCCCTTCTGTGATTACGCAGACCTCTGATACCGCCCCTTCTGTGATTACGCAGACCTCTGATACCGCTCCTTCAGTGATTACACATACATCTTATACCGCCCCTTCAGTGATTACACCTACATCTGATACCGCCCCTTCTGTGATTACGCAGACCTCTGATACCGCCCCTTCTGTGATTACGCAGACCTCTGTTACCGCCCCTTCTGTGATTACACCTACATCTGATACCGCCCCTTCTGTGATTACGCAGACCTCTGATACCGCTCCTTCAGTGATTACACATACATCTTATACCGCCCCTTCAGTGATTACACCTACATCTGATACCGCCCCTTCTGTGATTACGCAGACCTCTGATACCGCCTCTTCTGTAATTACGCAGACCTTTGATACCGCCTCTTCTGTAATTACGCAGACCTCTGATACCGCTCCTTCTGTGATGACATATACACCTGTTCTTTCTTCCGTACTACCCTTTTCTCTGTGACCGTATACCCAAGGAAATTGATTTTCTTTCAGCCAAACTTACACTTGTCTATTTCTATGTTCAAACCTCAATAACGCATTCATATGTGTACATGAAGCCGTTAATTTATCCACATGCTAGGATTATTTCTGAGTCTCTGAACACGCATTTCTGCTCCTATGTGCAGCCCTTAATGAGCATTTTTCCATTCTTGGGTTGTCTGTGTTTCAGCGCCACTGATTTATTTAATAGTTGGTTCTAGCGCTACCTGCGACCTCCCTTCCGCTTCAGAGCGCTGATGGTGGGGACAGAGTCTGTGAGGGCGGGGCCGTGGGGCTCTGCTCTGTTGCACGTGTAATCTTGCCTCGTTTTCTTGAGCGTCGACCTCCACTCTGAGGGCACTACACGTGCAGCTCTGTTCATGCTGAAAGCTTCTTGTCTCACTCACGCACGCACGCACGCACAGACAGACACTGGACACCATGCCATTGACTGTCATTGGGCGCCAAAGGCTGTCTCCGGCCCACTGTTTCTTGTGCACCTCGCACGAGTCGCACCCCATCTGTGTAGAAGTCTGAGTGGGGGGCGGTCTACGTCTCACTATATCCCTCTAGCGACCTCCTTCGGAGCCGACTCTGGCTATCTCCAACCCTGGTGAACTCACGTAAGCCAGGGGTCCTCGTCTGACCTCTGTCCTCCCTGGTCTCTCCGGTAAGCCAGGGGTCCTCGTCTGACCTCTGTCCTCCCTGGTCTCTCCCGTAAGCCAGGGGTCCTCGTCTGACCTCTGTCCTCCCTGGTCTCTCCCGTAAGCCAGGGGTCCTCGTCTTACCTCTGTCCTCCCTGGTGACATCAGTAAGCCAGGGGGTCCTTGTCTGAACTCTGCTCTCACAGTACCCAGTGTCCAGGGCAGTAGTACGTGCGGTGCCATCCACCGGTAGCTCTCTGCTTTTGTTAGCGGTTCAGGAGGTATGTTATGTTATGTTAAAAATTCTTGTAAAGCGCATGGCTGCCTGAGTAACAAGGCATTCCAGCGCTAAAACCTGCAGAGTGGAGTCGGGCGAGAATGGGGGCAGCTAGTGATCAGAGAATAGCCAGGTCTTCACAGCACTTCTCAAAGCCCGATGGCCCAGACTGCACGGTGCGATTCATTGGTACATAAACCCCACCCAAGGTGGAGCTCAGACTTTGCACTGTTTGCACGCACTCACTCCCACATGCATGCAGCTTGGTCACAAAACCTTAGTCCCAGTCACCGAGGTGAGCCACCGGTCTGGGCGGAGCTCTGGGCACTCTCTTCATGAGGAAGCTAGGGCTGACCCCCTGGGCCTCGCCTACTGACCACTCAAAGCCCAGATCAGGGAGAGGTCTGTCTCCGAGGGCCCGTATGGACAAGGGCCAGTCAACAGTCCAGTCTAACATGCACATGTCCGCAGCAGGCCCGGGTGAAATGCGAACATGTTTTCCACAGGCATGCTTCTTGAAATGATGTATATGCTGCAAACAATAGGTGGGAAGTCATATCCTGAAAACTGTCCCTCGTGAAGAAAAGCCACGCAAGAAACCTGGTCAATGCATTTTACTTTCAGTTTATATAGTGAAGGAGAACGTGGCTCGCGGACCACGCGCAGCTGTGAACGTGGCCGGTTTCACACTTTGCAAATAACTGTTTAAATGGAACCAGTTTTCACCAGGCGAACATAGCCAAAAAGTGGGAACACCTTTCTGTACAAAAATAATACATGGAGGCTTTTCCCTCTTTGTATGTGACTGCAGCAGACATAGAAAGAGGGGGAAAAAATAAAGATATTTCTCCTCGTTACGCCTCCCCTGGGGAGGCGTACAGTGTTTCCAGGTTTACAGATCCTTGTAAATCTGCGAATGTGTCCAAACCCATGGGTGTTGCATGGAAAACCCACTGCAACGCCCATGGAAAGCCCCCGTGACGCAGTGTAAGGCAGCACAGCGAAGTGCACTTCCCTTAAATTTGCATCGGGAAGCAGTCGCCTGTATTTCAAGCTGCAATAATGGATTGCAGTTGTGCAGTCTTATGATGTTTCCTATCAATATATTTGCCAGGCCAAACCCTTTCCAATGGTAACAGTGGGCTTGGCATATTTGCGTGGAAATGCCACATATGGAAAGTGGACATTTCTATGCATCAAACTCATTGTATGCCATGGCGTTTGGTGCCAGTCAACACTGGAGGCCAGGGGAGCACATCTGGGCATTCCCCAGTGACAGCCATAAACCATTGGGCATGCAATTGAGATAGCCAGCCTCTGCCATTTGCGGGTCTGGTGGAATATGTGGGGGGCAGAGGTTGTGACACCAGGCATCTGGGCCCATATCACAGCTCCCATAAAGATAGAGATTTGCCTTCCGTGGCTTCATGGCAGACAAGGCGGAAAATTTAGGGGACACTTATGTGGTTCAAAGGAATACTGTTTGAACCTTCCCTAAACTTTAAAGGCCCGATAGAGGATAACAGCCCATGGAATGGCATGCGTGCCTTCCTGAATAGTGGCTGGCCTGTGCCGATGACCTGTTGATGTGTGGTACCCTGAAGTGGACTCCCAAGGACCAGTTGGCTGGTCTCCTGTTCTCTCGCAGGTCTCAGGGACATGTCCTATGAGGGGTCCACACCATCTACCAGTGACATCTGGAGAGTGGTGCCCTCTAAGTGCGCACCCTGCCTGTTGAATTCTGGACATCGAGGCGTGAGCTTGGAACTACAGAGACCTGAGTGCCTATTGCAGAGCTCAAGGTGTTTCCCGATTCTATGGTGAAGTTGTTTCTGTACTGCAGGGACCCTTGCACGCATAAGTGTCTTGTTGGTGGTGAGCAGATTCACTGGTTGCGGAATCCAAAGTGGCCCACTTAGTCGACTGTGCTGTATTTTACTTGTGTGCTGCATCAACTGCATGCTAATTGCATGCAGTGTATGATTCACAGGTTGCGACCCTCGGAGGTGGGGGATGGACACATTCAATAGTCTCATTCTAGCTCATGAGGCACTGCTGAATTTGTGCCTGTGTGTGTGTCTGGAATTGTCTTGTCTGACCGACATCAAGGTGTGCCGGACAGAGTGTCTCATTTCCACGGAGGTACGGAACTGTCACTCCTGTGCCTGAATTGCTGGGGCACCACTTGGATCAAAGTGTACCAGACGAAGTGCCTCCTTGGGCCAAGAGGCTCCCCTGTGTATTGTTCCCCATTTTGTTTGTTCCCTCACTAACCCCATCGTGGTGGACCAACTGCCCTCTCCCCATCTGACACTTCCAAAGACTTAGTGATGCCAGGTTGGTGGGAGAGGACTTGACTTTTCTGGAGTGACGCTTCCGAGAAGGTTTGGGAGCATGTCAAGAGACCGCGTGACCCCCCTGAGCTTTGCAGAACTGGGCTGATGCCAAAGGGCCCTGGTGGACCCCTGTTTATAACAAATTGTTGCTTGTGGCCTGTTTCTGCCTCACAACTTGATGGTGAACTTCCTGAGTGTCTCCAAGACCCGCTTTGTTTACCTCTACCTCTTGTTTATGCTTACTGTTTATCCCCACCTGATTTCCAGGGACCCAGACGAGCAGCTTTGTGTTTGGAGGGAGGGGCTGGTGAGCTCCATCTGGGGTGTCTTGGATAGTGGTGGTGAATTGGAAGGTGGTGGGAGACTTGGAGCCATGGGGCCTGCAAAGTGCTATCTGTTGATTTTCCAGGTATCAGTGGCACCGCATTAGGGTGTCGGGTGCATGTGTGTGAGAGTGACCATACGGACCGGGCTGGTACATGTCCCATTGTGCTGTGGTGGGCATTGGTTGCATTGTACTGTATCCGGATCTGATGGCTCAGTGGATTAATGCATCCACAGCAGGGGCCTGTATTCGACCGGTCACAGGTTCAGATCCTGGCGGGTCCACTCAGCCTTTCATCCTTTCTGAGGTTAATAAAATGAGTACCATTGAGTTGGGTAACAATAAACATCTGTTATTCAGCGCCAATATGCCCCTTTGGGGGTGAACGTGCGCTTACAAATACACATGTTATGTTATGGTGCAAAGAGAGTGTGTCGGCGTGACCATCTGTGGACTGCCTGTGCTTCATGACACTAGCCGACAGTGCTGGCTTATACGTTGTTTTCTTGTCAAAAGCACTTTACCTCTTAAAAGTGGGTTTACCTGCGTGAATTGTTAATGTGAACTAGGCTACCTGTGAGGTGTATGGTACAGGGTCAATGTTGTACATAACACATGCTTGCTACACCCAAGGAAGTTGTGTCTGCGATGGCATTAATCATGCCTCAAGTCATTCTGAGCTGCTTTGCAGTTACCTACATAGCTCTAATGCCATACGAGTTTATAGCGCAATGTGTGCAAAAGAAGTTTGGATGGTGTCATCAATGATGCCATCAATAATATCACCAGTGATGTTATAAATTATGTCATATGTGTGGTCATAAGCAGTGTATGAAGGGGGTGCAAGTTATAGTTTTTTTTTAATTAACATATATATAGGCCCTGGGAACAAAATCCCCAGGGCCATGGCCCCTCTCACTGAGCATATTTTGTCCCCATGGAAACCCTGTTCCCCGCGGCATATCTTTATTATAGGTGGGTGCCTTGGTACCCACCCGGGGTAATCACAAACTGCACAATTGGGGCTTCTGGGGAACCCGTGGCCTCAGCCAGCTCCCGCATGGTACGGGAGCCAGCTCGGGGAGCCAGCAATGAAGAGCTGCTCCCTCGGGGCCGGAGCAATATATTGTTCTGTTTCCCTGCCTGTATCGGACTGACGTGCATTCAGAGTTGTGTGCTAGTCATAGCACTGGGTTAGCATGGTGTAAGTTACCTTAGAAAGCAGGTGTGTGTGCACTGCCCAGCTGTGTGTGGAGATACGGTATGTCTGGGTTGAGGTGCACTGACCGAGCTGTACATGGGATGAAGTTGTAAAACTGCAGGAGATTTTATAGGGTAGGTTTAGGTGCATTGCCAGATATTCTGTATCTCTAGCTACTGGATTAGCAGGGGAGCTGCAGTTCAACATAAAGGTGTATTGGTTGAGCCGTTGGTACTTGTCAGTTTAGAAACAGCAAGACCTGCACTAGTCAGGATAGAGGTGCATTGACAGAGCTATCCCACTACAATGACAATAGTGGGGGCTGTGTACCAGGCATACCATGGCATGATAGAGCAGCATGCGGTCCTAAAAAGTAAAGCTGGGACAGGCTGAGAGTGCAGAAGTCCTATATTGAGGTGCATTGGCAGAGCTGCATGTGGTCCTAGAATGGAAAGTTGTGTAGTGTATTTCCTATTTCCCTAATAGGCTCTGCACATTGGAATAATATACCCTATAGATTTGGCATAGGACTGTGGTCAGTATGCCACTATCGAGTATATTAAACTTAATTAATTTGTACCAGCTAACTCAGAGGCCACTAGAAACTCCTTGTAAACAAGAAGGGATTAGTTTCTGGCAACCGCATAAACATGACAACTTTGTTTCCCTTTAGAATCGGAACACTCCGAATTGTGCAAACAACAGATAACAGTTTCACTCAGCTAATCGTGCATGCTTAGTTTCTTCAGAGTTACACAGAAAGAATAGACGGGCGTTTCAATAAAAGGATTTATTGAGCAGTCTTGTTTCTCGTGTAAGAGATATGAGCTGTTACAATCACAAGACAGTATGCAAGATATATTATGTACAGCGTAGGCAGTAGAAAGAAATAATACTGCACTAGCATTATCTTTTAGATATGACACATATATTCATATACATAAATAACATAAGCTAAAAATGTGAGTACTCATAAGATGCTTCTCTAACTAGTTCTACCCCAGTGTTCCTAACCTAAGTGTAGTACAAGTTAAGAAGTAGGTGATGTATTCTATAGTATGGTAGGCTATAGTATGGTATGTTATAGTCTGGTATGTTATAGTCTGGTATGTTATAGTCTGGTATGCCAAGTCTGGTATGCCAAGTCTGGTATGCCAAGAGTCGCTCAACCATCTGAGGGGCCTGTGGTCTGTCTGAACCCGGAAGTGAGACCCAAACAGGTAGGGTCTTAGCTTCTTCAGTGCCCAGACCACAGCAAATGCCTCACGCTCAATAGCACTCCATCTCTGTTCCCGTGGTATTAACCTCCTGCTAATAAAGGCTACAGGTTGATCTAGGCCTTCTTCATTAATCTGTGAAAGAACAGCCCCCACACCGTGCTCTGAAGCGTCTGTCTGAACGATAAACTCTTTGGAGAAGTTGGGAGCCAAAAGCACGGGTGCCGTGCACATAGCAGCTTTCAGGGCCTCAAAAGATTTCTGACAGGTGTCAGTCCAAATCACCTTCCTGGGCTGCTTCCTTGAAGTCAGCGCTGTCAAGGGGGCAACAATGTTGCCATACCCCTTGACAAACCTCCTGTAGTACCCGGTGAGACCTAGGAAGGCTCTCACCTCTGTCTGGGTTTTGGGCGACTCCCAATTCAGGATGGTTTCTATCTTGGGTTGAAGGAGTGCCACCTGGCCACTCCCAACTTGGTGCCCCAAGTACACCACTGAACCCTGCCCGATCTGGCACTTACTCGCCTTGATCGTGAGGCCTGCCCTCCGCAGCGCCATCAACACTTCCCAGAGGTGGCGCAGGTGTTCCTCCCACGTGGAGCTGAACACTGCGATGTCATCCAGGTAGGCTGCACTGAACAAATCCAGCCCAACTAACACCTGGTTGACCAACCTCTGGAAGGTGGCAGGGGCATTCTTCATCCCAAAGGGCATAACCCGGAACTGGTAATGCCCATCAGGGGTGAAAAATGCTGACCTCTCTTTGGCCCCATCGGTAAAGGCGATCTGCCAATACCCAGACGTCAAATCAAACGTGCTGAGGTAGTTGGCAGCCCCTAGCCGATCTATGAGCTCATCAGCTCTGGGGATGGGGTGTGCGTCAGTCCTGGTGACCGAATTGAGTCCTCTGTAGTCCACACAGAACCGGAGTTCGGGTGTGGCTCCCGGCGCTGCAGCCTTTGGGACCAAGACCACTGGGCTGGCCCAAGGACTGCTTGAGGACTCAATTACCCCAAGGGCAAACATCTTGGAGACCTCCTGCTTGATGCAGGCCCTTACCCTGTCAGTCACCATGTAGGCCTTGTGCCGCACAGGTGTACTGTCCCCAGTGTCCACATCATGGACACACCAATCAGTGACACCGGGAATCAGGGAAAACAGGTCAGAGAATTGTCCCAGTAACTGGCGACAATCGTTCTGTTGCTCAGGGGTCAGGGTGGAAGAGAGGATGACACCATCCACTGACCCATCTTGCTCCTTGGCTGACAGGAGGTCAGGAAGAGGCTCGGTCTCCTCCTTCATCCCAGCATCTGTCGCTAAGAGCATGCCCACTTGGGACCTCTCCAAGTGGGGCTTGAGGCGGTTGACATGAAAGACCCTTAAGGGGTTCCTTGGAGACAGCAAGTCCACCAAGTAGGTAACAGGACTCTTGCGCTCCACAACCTCAAAGGGACCGGTCCACTTATCCTGGAGCGCACAGGGCTCCACTGGGGCCAAGACCCATACCTTCTGTCCAGGCTGAAGCTCTACCAGAGTGGCATTCTGGTCGTACCACCGCTTCATCTCCTCCTGGCTGGCTTCCAGGTTTGCTTCGGCAAGTTCCCTGAAGTGCCTAGTCTGGTTTCTGAAGGCCAGCATGTAGCTATATACATTCTGGGGAGGTTTCCTGGGAGATTGCTCCAAGCCTTCCTTGACCAGATTTAGAGGTCCTCTCACTGGGTGTCCGTACAGAAGCTCAAAGGGACTGAACCCTAGAGACTTCTGTGGCACCTCTCTGTAAGCAAAGAGAAGGCATGGTAAGAGGACGTCCCACTTACGCCTCATGGGTTCCTCAAGACCCATTATCATGCCCTTTAGGGTTCGGTTGAATCTCTCAACCAACCTGTTTCCTTGGGGGTGGTAAGGTGTGGTGAATTTGTAGGTTACACCACACTCTTGCCAACCAAGGGGTTTCATATATTTAGATATGAAATTGGTACCCCGGTCAGACACCACCTCTAGAGGGAATACCACTCGGGAGAAAATTCCTATCAGCGCACGTCCCACCACGGGGGCCGTCACTGTCCTCAGAGGGATGGCCTCCGGATACCGGGTGGCATGGTCCACCAGGACCAGGATGAACCTATTGCCCATCGCTGTCCTGGGGTCCAGTGGCCGTACAATGTCAATCCCCACTCGCTGGAATGGGGTACCGACCAAAGGGAGTGGCTGGAGTGGAGCCTTCTGCTTCCTTCCACTCTTCCCACTTGCCTGGCAAGTCTGGCAGGTCCTGCAGTGAGTGTCTGAACTACTGCGCATTTGGGGCCAAAAGAAGTGGGTGACAAGCCTTTCAAAGGTCTTGTCCTGCCCCAAATGTCCTGCTAATGGCACATCGTGAGCCAGCCCCAGTAGGAAGGCTCTGAAGCGCTGGGGTACCACCAGCACACGGGCTGACCCAGGCTCAGCAACCTTAGGCTCAGAATACAGGAGGTCATTCTCCCAGTAAATGAAAGGTCTAACAGGCCTGCATTGAGATACACTGGCAGAGCTGCATGGGGTTATAGAAAGTAAAGATGAGAGTGCGGAAGGCCTGCATTGAGGTACACTGGCAGAGCTGCATGGGGTCATAGAATGTAAAGTCGAGAGTGTGGAAGGCCTGCGTTGAGGTACACTGACAGAGCTGCCTATGTCCTAGAATGTAAAGCCGAGAGTGCAGAAGGCCTGCGTTGAGGTACACTGGTGGAGCTGCATGAGGTCATAGAATGCAAAGCCGGAAGTGCGGAAAGCCTGAGTTGAGGTACACTGGCAGAGCTGCATGGGGTCATAGAATGTAAAGCCGAGAGTGCGGAAGGCCTGCATCGAGGTGCATTGGCAGAGCAGCATGTGGTCCTAGAATGTAAAGTTGAGAGTGCAGAAAGCCTACGTTGAGGTGCACTGGCAGAGCTGCATATGGTCCTAGAATGTAAAGTTGAGAGTGCGGAAGGTCTGCGTTGAGGTACACTGGCAGAGCAGCATGCGGTCATAGAATGTAAAGCCTAGAGTGCAGAAGACCTGTGTTGAGGTAGACTGGCAGAGCTGCATGGGGTCATAGAATGTAAAGTTGAGAGTGCAGAAGGTCTGCATTGAGATACACTGGCAGAGCTGCATGGGGTCATAGAAAGTAAAGTTGAGAGTGCGGAAGGCCTGCATTGAGATACACTGGCAGAGCAGCATACGGTCCTAGAATGCAAAGTTGAGAGTGTGGAAGGCCTGCATTGAGATACAATGGCAGAGCTGCATGGGGTCATAGAAAGTAAAGTTGAGAGTGCGGAAGGCCTGCATTGAGATACACTGACAGAGCTGCATATGGTCCTAGAATGTAAAGCCGAGAGTGCGGACGGCCTGCGTTGAGGTACACTGGCAGAGCTGCATGGGGTCCTAGAATGTAAAGTCGAGAGTGTGGAAGGCCTGCGTTGAGGTACACTGGCAGAGCTGCATGTTGAGCTAATGTAAGACTCTCTGTGCCGCACGAAGCTGGACTCGAGGGCATCGGCTCAAATTTAGGGGTGGGCGGAATTTGCGAAATTCACTTTCGCAAACTATCGCGAAAATGTTAAAAATCTCCGCAAACACACGGAAATATCGCGAAGACGCGGAAGTTTTTTTCCCGCCCGTTTGCGGTATTTTCTGCGTGATCACGGCTCGCCAACTTACCCATGTGGTTGCTCACGAGCGCGGCCATCTTATTTTCACTTGTCCCGCCCGCTCGCGTTCGATATGACGTGCCCGCGTCCTCACGCTCTCGCTCGCGGTGGAGAATGACGTGTTCGCAATCTCAATCATCTCATACTCTCGCGGTGCATGATCGAGAGAATAAAGACGTGATCGCGCAACAAATGACATTAATGTGGGCGCGAACTGTCACGAGACAGCGCAAATAGCTACCAACAATCCAACATCTCGCGGAGAACGCGACCGGATCGGGAAAACTTGTCGGCGAACGCGGGGATCCAGGTAAGGCGATTGCGCGCACACGAGAATGTATTTTTTTACAGCGCGAGCATGAAAAAAAATTCCGGTAAGATGCGAATTGCGGAAATTTTGACATTTTCGCACTCTCCGCGGAACACAAAAATGTCAAATTATCGCAATTTCCGCGAGCGGAACAGAATTTTTGCTCAGGCCTACTCTAATACCAGAATAGAAGGGGTGCTGGTCAGTACTGAGGTGTACTGGGAGAGCTGTGTGCGGGTCCAGTACTGGGATAGCCCAAAGTGCCGAGTTTATGTTGAAGAGGTGTGGTGCAGCGACCAGGGCAACTGACTCCAGAACCCGGGGGCTCACGGCCAGATCGCTGGCACCGCTGGCAGATCTGCCCAGCACCATGTGAATCTGGGCAATAGCTCGCTTAATCTTCCCTACGCCCCCTTTGACACCCTCAGGTAAGTGTTTGCGCTTTACAAATACTGGACATTTACATTTACAATTGGCGGTCTTGTTTTCCGTCCCCACTGGACACTGAGCAGAGACTGAATCCATCACCCTGTATCCCAAAATATACACCCCAAAACCGCCTCAGTGTTCTGTGACACCAGCGACCCTCCCCCACACTTGGCCCGGTGCCCCGTGCATTAGCTCACGTTCTCTGCCGACAGTCCCCCCGCCCCCGTGGGGGCACCTAAGCCTCACTGACAGGGACAGCCCTGGTAATCCCAAGGTGACCTGGAAACACCAGCAGACCACCCGCCCCACTGCAGGGTTTTAGAATCATGGTGGGGTGGCGGGGGCGATAACAGGACAGGAGGGGGCAGACAGGCAGAAATAACACCGACGCCCCTCCTGATAGCGATACACGCACATATAAAGATCAGCAGAGAGTCAAGATTTAGATATACCTAGCGACAGGCAGGCAACTAGAGCCAAATTTCGGGGGGGGGCTGAAAAATATTTCGGGGGGGGGCTAAGTCTTCGAGCCATAGGCAGAGTGGCTATAAGCAGGGGTGAAACCACAACAAAAGCCTCATTAACGAGTAAATGGTCTTTTAAAGACCTGTGAAATACTAGGGTGCGGCTGCAATTAGATGGACGCCAGCCCGCGAGGCTGTCTCAGCCCGGCTGACACACACAACGGGGGGGGGGGGCTGAAGCCCGGTGAGCCCAATGGGTGTTGCGCGCCTACCTAGCGAACATCAGCGTTTCCACTGGGATAGCGCTACGACGGCCAGAATCTACAGGAAGCGCTTGAGGTGTATGGGTGCAGTTTATTATGTCGAATGAATGAATGAGGCAAGGGGCATGGTGCTGGATGCAAGCAAAAGCGAGGTGGGGGGGGAGCAGATGTATACCCCCAACCCCCCAGGCACTGATGGGTTCTCCCAGGCAGAGCCCCAGGGGCAGCAGCATGCTGCCAGTCACGTCCACAGGGAATGACAAAGGCATTTACTCAGCTACTACGGTGTCCTCGAGAGGACAAAACTCATCCTGCGCTGCACGTGGCCTCGCAGCCATGCGGCACGTGCAGCGTCACCCACAGCACACAATGCACAGGGGGCGGTAGTTGTCCTAGCTTTATGGGCGATTTCGGAGAAGGGTCTGCCGGCTCAGCGGGCAAGAGGTAAAACAAGCACTGGCAATGTCATGAGGCTGAATGCGCAAACCATGTAAACACAGGCATTCACGGATTATATGTACAAGCGCCGCACGCACAAATGTTCTTTATCACAGTAATGCCTTTCCTACTGACTTTATCACTGCAGGGAAAACGTAGTACAATTATTTTATTCTGTAATAAAAGCGTCCAGGTGATAAAGCGTCGAATGCGACAAACAACATAAGGATTGCGGTTCCAGATATAAATGGTCTGCCGAGCATTCCAGTGGAAGCACTTTCTGGAGGAGGGAGGGATACAGCAGATAGCCTGAGGTCAGCGGTGACACTCTTCTGGGCGGAGCCAAAGTCCACTCTATGTATATTTTAAAGATAGTAACGCAGGGGAGGATCTTCCGCTATGGCGGAGGAGGGTCGCCCTCCCCCCGCCAGCTCCCCCAAGATCATGGAAAATAAAACAGGTTTAAACTTTGTTTTATTATCGTTTTATTTTTCTTTGCTGGGTCTTGGGGGCGGAGCCGCAGTGATGGCAGGCACTGAGGGGAGTGGTACGTGCACTCCCTACACTGCAGATGGTTTGGCCGGCCGTCTCGCGCAGTGAAAGTTCTCTCTCACCCAGCAACATTGCTGGGGTTGGAGAGAACAGGCACAGACTCGCAGTCTGTCCAGGAGCGCAAATCGAGGGAGCTCAGGCCAATCCTGAAGCTGCTCTCATGCATGAGGCACAGACTCGCAGTCCGTCCAGGAGCGCACATCAAGGGCGCTCAGGCCAATCCTGAAGCTGCTCTCATGCAAGAGGCACAGACTCACAGCCTGTCCTGGAGCGCAAATCAAGGGTGCTCAGGCCAATCCTGAAGCTGCTCTCATGCAAGAGGCACAGACTCACAGTCCGTCCAGGAGCGCACATCGAGGGTGCTCAGGCCAATCCTGAAGCTGCTCTCATGCATGAGGTATATAAACAGTAGAGAGAGACCCCTTCGACTGAAACCAAAGGGACTGGAGTACTATCTAATAGTTTGAGTAAAGGTATCCCTTGTGTGCTAGAGCGCGAAAACAATATTATCTGCACATATTGTACTATGCTAAGTTAAAAACATTCTTTATGTCACAGTCAACATTTATATCCAAAAATATTTTTATTGCATATTTTCATTAAAAACCTGATCACATACACATGTGGTACATTTTTTTTAAAACCAAAAAATTAATTTTTCATTAAAAACACTACATCAATAGTATAAAAACATTACAATATTATACAATAGTCACAAATTAAACACAGAGAAAAACCTATGAGAAAAGACAATATAATTTGTCATCATTTCGACAGATCACATGGAAAGGTATATACACTCGACCTGGATGAGTTCTATAATTTCAACTGCAGGTCAGAGTGGTTCCACAGATTCTGCCGCACAGTAAAAAAGGCGTCGACGCGTTTCGATGGTATTGAATTAGTGTTCCATCTTTATCAAGACTAGCAATTTGAATTTCTCTGTTAGTCACTTGATTGGTTATTACAGCTACCCTGTAATTATGGATTGTAACTTTTATTTCATTAAGATAATTGATGTTGGTATACACTTGCTTCCCACCTTGGGTAACCTTTCAGTGATGCTCCTCAAATTTCCATTTATTGTGGAGAGATGTTTAAATAATCCATCTATTTAATATCCTTTTAATGAACGTACAAGTTGTACGCGCAGGTATGCCTTTTTGTTTTGGATATAATGGAGAAGGAACAAATCAGGCCAATCCTGAAGCTGCTCTCATGCATGAGGCACAGACTCACAGTCTGTCCTGGAGCGCACATCAAGGGTGCTCAGGCCAATCCTGAAGCTGCTCTCATGCATGAGGCACAGACTCACAGTCCGTCCAGGAGCGCACATCAAGGGCGCTCAGGCCAATCCTGAAGCTGCTCTCATGCATGAGGCACAGACTCATGGTCTGTTCTGGAGCGCACATCAAGGGTGCTCAGGCCAATCCTGAAGCTGCTCTCATGCAAGAGGCACAGACTCACAGTCCGTCCAGGAGCGCACATCGAGGGCGCTCAGGCCAATCCTGAAGCTGCTCTCATGCAAGAGGCACAGACTCACAGTCTGTCCTGGAGCGCACATCGAGGGCGCTCAGGCCAATCCTGAAGCTGCTCCCATGCAAGAGGCACAGACTCACAGTCTGTCCTGGAGCGCAAATCGAGGGCGCTCAGGCCAATCCTGAAGCTGCTCTCATGCATGAGGCACAGACTCACAGTCTGTCCTGGAGCGCACATCAAGGGTGCTCAGGCCAATCCTGAAGCTGCTGTCATGCAAGAGCAGCTTCAGGATTGGCCGCAGGGCAGGCTGGGAGCCTGTGGCTTCGGAAGAGAAAAGGACAGGAGTGGACGAGTGCGACGCGATGGAGGGCAGCTGGTAAGTTTTTTACATGTTTTACTTTGATCTCCCTCGCCACCCTTTCCACCCCCGTAACCCCAGTCCCTCCCACCCTGCCTCTTTTCAGTGACACGCGCTGCGCCTGAGTAACAGTACATAGTTATGCAGCTGCACTGCCAAGCCAGACCTAAAAAGGACTTTAACCTCGACTAGCATCAGCTGGCATCAGCCCTCGTTTGCCCTGCGGCCTGGTATGAGGGGGAACAAGCAACTCCCGATCGTGGGTGGGAGCACATCCTGCAAGCATTCCTGACCAGCACTGCCACAAACAGCAAGAAACTCACCAGGCATCTCCAGCAGGCTGACAAATTGTGGAAGGGGGGGGGGGTAAATAAGGCTCAGTGAGCTGAATGCTAAACGCTAAAACATTCAGTGATCTGCGTGTCCAAAGTTTCAATTCTGACGGGGCTGCCTCATCCGTTCATCCTTCCAATATCGGCAAATCAAGTACCTCAATAGCAAATGTTATGATTTGTGGCACATAGAATTATCAGAAGTGCGGTAAGGAGGGATATATAAAAATAGGCGGCCAGATGTACTAAGAATGGATTTGGTAAAAGTGATTGCACATTTGGCACTGACTTTTACAAAAAAAAAATTGTGCAAACTGACCTATGTAAATGGTCATTTCACAGAAAGCCAATTCGAGTGGGTCACAATTTAACCTACCTCATGAACTTAGTGAGGTTTGTCACTAATTTCAACCCGTTATGAGTCAGACTCATCTCAGGAAGGGTAGCCTGCCGGTGGCGGCCCCTTCGTTAAGGCAGAGGAGCCTCGCCCCACTGCTCTCCCAGCAGTGAAAACATCAAAAATAAAATTATAATAACACAGGTTATTATCATTTTAATTTTCCATGCTGCGCCGAGTCAAGGGCAGGGCGGGGCCAGGCTATGCTGATAGACTGCATCTGGAACAGGGGCTCGGAGTGGTGGGCAATGCTGCAAGGGCGCATGAGTGTTTGGCCGGCCGTCTTAAAACAGCGAAACCGTCATGTGCACTTAGATCACTTCTACCCAAGCTTTGCTGCACAGCAGGGTGGAGAACATGCAGAGGCTCCCAGGCCATAACTGAGCGTTAAACCAGCCTGCTCAGACCAATCACGGTGCTGCTCTCATGCATTATCAGCATGTGAGCAGCCCCATGATTGGCGTAGGAGACTGGGAGACGTGCATGGACTGTCGGGAGTGGAGAGGTGTAGAAGAGTATTGAGGCGGCAGCCAACAGATAGGTGCCTTTTAATTTATTTATTTTTAATTCCACCCCGCCTGTGGTCCGCCCCTGCTTCCCCTTGCACTGCCCCACAATTTTTATACCACAGCAGCCGCCACTGTGGCCTGCTAAGGTCAGCACACCAACATGTCTGATTTAAAAAAAACACAATGAACAATTTTTCCTTAAAGGACGATAAGATTTGTTAAAAAAAAAAAGAAAATTGTTATCAATAAATATAATTCCAAGTCAGTATTTGAAAAGGATGGCCAAAACATGTCCTTTCTAAATAACAAATTAGTATTTGGTTGCTAACCCAAATTAAGATCGGGTAACTTGTTACAGAATTACAATTCTGGTTGGCTGCATTCCAAAAAGCCTTTTTGCGATTTCAAACGGCCCGAATCTGAGATCTGCAAATCTCGTACAGCTGACCCAGGACAACCGGGGCTCCCTGTCCGCAGGCAGCTCCCGATCCATGTCTGGGGTTTCCGCACCAGGCTGTGGTCGGTCTGCGGTCCTGGGACTGGAGGGGGGGAGGTGATGAGGTGTGTGGGTGCAGGGGCAGGGAAGGAGCGTGGAAGCAGCCGCTGAGGCCTAGTGGAAGCCTTGGAAGTGATGATCCGAAGGCCTGGCCTGGAAAGAATCCCGAGCAGAGACAGGGCCTCTTTAAATGAATTTAAATTACAACCCCTCCACAAACTGACTGCTATCACTGACATATAAACACCCTGGGGCGGGAGCTCCCTCCCTCTCCGCACCTGTGCGGATGAGTACTGAAACTCTACAGGGAGCTCCCTCCCTCCTGCTGCACGTATGAGTACTGTAAACTCTAGAGGGAGCTCCCTATCTCCTCCTGCGCGTAAGAGTACTCTAAACTCTAGAGGGAGCTCCCTATCTCCTCCTGCGCGTAAGAGTACTGTAAACTCTACAGGGAGCTCCCTCCCTCCTCCTGCACGTATGAGTACTGTAAACTCTAGAGGGAGCTCCCTATCTCCTCCTGCGCGTAAGAGTACTCTAAACTCTACAGGGAGCTCCCTCCCTCCTCCTGCACGTATGAGTACTGTAAACTCTAGAGGGAGCTCCCTATCTCCTCCTGCGCGTAAGAGTACTCTAAACTCTAGAGGGAGCTCCCTATCTCCTCATGCGCATAAGAGTACTGTAAACTCTACAGGGAGCTCCCTCCCTCCTCCTGCACGTATGAGTACTGTAAACTCTAGAGGGAGCTCCCTATCTCCTCCTGCGCGTAAGAGTACTCTAAACTCTACAGGGAGCTCCCTCCCTCCTCCTGCACGTATGAGTACTGTAAATTCTAGAGGGATCTCCCTCTCTCCTCCTGCATGGATGAGTACTGTAAACTCTACAGGGAGCTCCCTCCCTCCTCCTGCACGTATGAGTACTGTAAACTCTACAGGGAGCACTCGATCTCCTCCTGTGCGTAAGAGTACTCTAAACTCTACAGGGAGCTCCCTCCCTCCTCCTGCACGTATGAGTACTGTAAATTCTAGAGGGAGCACTCGATCTCCTCCTGCGTGTAAGAGTACTCTAAACTCTACAGGGAGCTTCCTCTCTCCTCCTGCGCGTAAGAGTACTCTAAACTCTACAGGGAGCTCCCTCCCTCCTCCTGCACGTATGAGTACTGTAAATTCTAGAGGGAACACTCGATCTCCTCCTGCGCGTAAGAGTACTCTAAACTCTACAGGGAGCTCCCTCCCTCCTCCTGCACGTATGAGTACTGTAAATTCTAGAGGGATCTCCCTCTCTCCTCCTGCATGGATGAGTACTGTAAACTCTACAGGGAGCTCCCTCCCTCCTCCTGCACGTATGAGTACTGTAAACTCTACAGGGAGCACTCGATCTCCTCCTGCGCGTAAGAGTACTCTAAACTCTACAGGGAGCTCCCTCCCTCCTCCTGCACGTATGAGTACTCTAAACTCTACAGGGAGCTCCCTCCCTCCTCCTGCACGTATGAGTACTCTAAACTCTACAGGGAGCTTCCTCTCTCCTCCTGCGCGTAAGAGTACTCTAAACTCTACAGGGAGCTCCCTCCCTCCTCCTGCACGTATGAGTACTCTAAACTCTACAGGGAGCTCCCTCCCTCCTCCTGCACGTATGAGTACTCTAAACTCTACAGGGAGCTTCCTCTCTCCTCCTGCACGTAAGAGTACTCTAAACTCTACAGGGAGCTCCCTCCCTCCTCCTGCACGTATGAGTACTCTAAACTCTACAGGGAGCTTCCTCTCTCCTCCTGCGCGTAAGAGTACTCTAAACTCTACAGGGAGCTCCATCCCTCCTCCTGCACGTATGAGTACTGTAAATTCTAGAGGGATCTCCCTCTCTCCTCCTGCATGGATGAGTACTGTAAACTCTTCAGGGAGCTCCCTCCCTCCTCCTACACGTATGAGTACTGTAAACTCTACAGGGAGCTCCCTCCCTCCTCCTGCACGTATGAGTACTGTAAATTCTAGAGGGATCTCCCTCTCTCCTCCTGCATGGATGAGTACTGTAAACTCTACAGGGAGCTCCCTCCCTCCTCCTGCACGTATGAGTACTGTAAATTCTACAGGGAGCACTCGATCTCCTCCTGCGCGTAAGAGTACTCTAAACTCTACAGGGAGCTCCCTCCCTCCTCCTGCACGTATGAGTACTGTAAATTCTAGAGGGATCTCCCTCTCTCCTCCTGCATGGATGAGTACTGTAAACTCTACAGGGAGCTCCCTCCCTCCTCCTGCACGTATGAGTACTGTAAATTCTACAGGGAGCACTCGATCTCCTCCTGCGCGTAAGAGTACTCTAAACTCTACAGGGAGCTTCCTCTCTCCTCCTGCACGTATGAGTACTGTAAATTCTAGAGGGATCTCCCTCTCTCCTCCTGCATGGATGAGTACTGTAAACTCTACAGGGAGCACCCTCCCTCCTCCTGCACGTATGAGTACTGTAAACTCTACAGGGAGCTCCCTCCCTCCTCCTGCACGTATGAGTACTGTAAATTCTAGAGGGATCTCCCTCTCTCCTCCTGCATGGATGAGTACTGTAAACTCTACAGGGAGCTCCCTCCCTCCTCCTGCACGTATGAGTACTGTAAATTCTACAGGCAGCACCCTCCCTCCTCCTGCATGTATGAGTACTGTAAACTCTACAGGGAGCTCCCTCCCTCCTCCTGCACGTATGAGTACTGTAAATTCTAGAGGGATCTCCCTCTCTCCTCCTGCATGGATGAGTCCTGTAAACTCTACAGGGAGCTTCCTCTCTCCTCCTGCACGTATGAGTACTGTAAATTCTAGAGGGATCTCCCTCTCTCCTCCTGAACGTATGAGTCCTGAAAACTCTACAGGGAGCTTCCTCTCTCCTCCAGTGACTGCATGGAATGTGTACTGTAAACTATACAGGAAGCTCCCGCTCTCCTCCAGTGCGGACGTGTAATGTAAACTCTACAGGGAGCTCCCTCCCTCCTCCTGCACGTATGAGTACTGTAAACTCTACAGGGAGCTCCCTATCTCCTCCTGCGCGTAAGAGTACTCTAAACTCTATAGGGAGCTCCCTCTCTCCTCCTGCATGTATGAGTACTGTAAATTCTAGAGAGATCTCCCTCTCTCCTCCTGCATGGATGAGTCCTGTAAACTCTACAGGGATCTCCCTCTCTCCTCCTGCATGGATGAGTCCTGTAAACTCTACAGGGAGCTTCCTCTCTCCTCCAGTGCCTGCATGGATTGTGTACTGTAAACTCTTCAGGGAGCTCCCTCTCTCCTCCAGCGTGGACGTGTACTGTAAACTCTACAGGGAGATCGCTTTCTCCTCCTGCATGAATGAGTACTAAAAGCTCCCTCTCTCCTCCAGTGCGGACGTGTACTGTAAACTCTACAGGTAGCTCCCTCTCTCCTTCTGTGCGGACGTATACTGTAAACTCTACAGGGTGCTCCCTCTCTCCTCCTGTGCGGAGTATATTGTAAACTCTAGAGGGAGCTCCCTCTCTTCTCCAGTGCGGACGTGTTCTGTAAACTCTACCGGGCGCTCCCTCTCTACTCCTGTGCGGACGTGTACTGTAAACTCTACAAGGAGATCCCTCTCTCCTCCTGTACGGACGTGTACTGTAAACTCTACAGGGAGTTCCTTCTCTCCCCTGCACCTTCGCGGATTGTGTGCTGTAAATTCTTCCGGGAGCTTCCTCCCTCTCCACAGCTGCGTGGACGTGTACTATAAACTTTACAGGGAGCTCCCTCTCTCCTCCTGCACCTGCAAAGATTGTAAACTCCAAGCTCCATAGGGAGTTCCCTCTCTCCCCTGCACCCATGTGGAATGTCTTCTGTAAACTCTACATGGAGCTCCCTCTCTCCTCCAGCGTCTGTGTTGAATATGTACTGTAAGCTCTAATGTCAGCTCCCTCTCTCCCCTGCACCTGCATGGAATGCATACTGTAAGTTCCACAGGACGCTCCCTCTCTCCCCCAGTGCCTGTGTGAAATTTGTACTGTAAGCTCTGCATGGAGCTTCCTCTCTCCCCTGTGTCTGTATGGAATGTATACTGTAAAACTCTGAACGGAGCTCCCTCTCTCCACCAGCGCCAGTGTGGAAGGTGACCTGTAAGCTCCAAACTAAGCTCGCTCTCCCCTCCAGCACCAGTGTGGATTGTGTACTATCAGCTCCACAGCGAGCTCCCTCTCACCCGTGCCTTCATGGGACGTGTACTGTAATCTCTACAGCGAGCGCCCTCTCTCCTCCTGTGCAGAGTATACTGTAAACTCTGCCGGGAGCTCCCTCTCTCCTCCTGTGCGGACATGTACTGTAAACTCTACCAGGAGCTCCCTCTCTCCTCCTGCATGGATGTATACTGTAAACACTACAGGGAGTTCCCTCTCTCCTCCAGTGCCTGCATGGAATGTATACTGCAAACTCCATAGGGAGCTCTCATTCGCTATGTGCCTGCGTGGGCGTGTACAATAAACTCTAAAGGGAGCTCCCTCTCTCCTCCTGAGCATATGAGTACTGTAAACTCAACCGGGAGCTCCCACTTTCCTCCTGCGCGGACATGTACTGTAAACTCTACAGGGAGCTCCCTCTCTCCTCCTGAGCGGTCGCGGACGTGTACTGTAAACTCTACAGGGAGTTCCCTCTCTCCTCCAGTGCCTGCATGGAATGTATACTGCAAACTCCATAGGGAGCTCTCTCTCGCTATGTGCCTGCGTGGATGTGTACAATAAACTCTAAAGGGAACTCCCTCTCTCCTCCTGCACATATGAGTACTGTAAACTCTACCAGGAGCTCCCTCTTTTCTCCTGCGCGGACATGTACTGTAAACTCTGCAGGGAGCTCCCTCTCTCCTCCTGCGCGGTCACGGACGTGTACTGTAAACTCTACAGGGAGATCCCTCTCTCCTCCTGCACGGACGTGTACTGTAAACTCTACAGGGAGTTCCCTCTCTCCTCCAGTGCCCGCATGGAATGTATCCTGCAAACTCCATAGGGAGCTCTCTTTCGCTACGTGCCTGCGTGGACGTGTACAATAAATTCTACAGGGAGCTCCCTCTCTCCCCTGCACCTGTGTTGATTGTGTACTGTAAACTCTTCAGGGAGCTCCCTCCCTCTCCACGCCTGAGTGGATGTGTACTATAAACTTTACAGGGAGCTCCCTCTCTCCTCCTGCAAAGATTGTGTACTTTAAGCTCCACAGGTAGCTCCCTCTCTCCCCTGCACCTGTGCCGATTGTGTGCTGTAAACTCTTAACGGAGCTCCCTCTCTCCTCCAGCACCTGTGTGGAATATATACTGTACATTTCGTAGGAAGCTCCCTCTCTCCCTCATTGCCTGTGTGAAATGTATACTGTAAACTCTAAACGGAGCTCCCTCTCTCTCCCAGCGTCTGTGTGGAATGTGTACTGTAAGCTCTAAACGGAGCTCCCTCTCTCACCCAGCGCCTGTGTGGATTGTGCACTGTAAACTCTAAAGGGAGCTCCCTCTCTCCTCCTGCGCATATGAGTACTGTAAACTCTACCAGGAGTTCCCTCTTTCCTCCTGCGCAGACATGTACTGTAAACTCTACAGGGAGCTCCCTCTCCCCTCCTGCGTGGTCGCAGACGTGTACTGTAAACTCTACAGAGAGATCCCTCTCTCCTCCTGCACGGACGTGTACTGTAAACTCTACAGGGAGTTCCCTCTCTCCTCCAGTGCCCGCATGGAATGTATCCTGCAAACTCCATAGGGAGCTCTCTTTCGCTACGTGCCTGCGGGGACGTGTACAATAAATTCTACAGGGAGCTCCCTCTCTCCCCTGCACCTGTGTTGATTGTGTACTGTAAACTCTTCAGGGAGCTCCCTCCCTCTCCACGCCTGCGTGGACATGTACTATAAACTTTACAGGGAGCTACCTCTCTCCTCCTGCAAAGATTGTGTACTTTAAGCTCCACAGGTAGCTCCCTCTCTCCCCTGCACCTGTGCCGATTGTGTGCTGTAAACTCTTCACGGAGCTCCCTCTCTCCTCCAGCGCCTGTGTGGAATATATACTGTACATTTCATAGGAAGCTCCCTCTCTCCCTCATTGGCTGTGTGAAATGTATACTGTAAACTCTAAACGGAGCTCCCTCTCTACCCCAGCGTCTGTGTGGAATGTGTACTGTAAGCTCTAAACGGAGCTCCCTCTCTCCCCAGCGCCTGTGTGGAATGTGTTCTGTAAGCTCTACATGGAGCTCCCTCTCTCCTCCACCACCTGTGCAGAATGTGTACTGTAGGCTCCACACGGAGCTCTGTCTCTCCCCTGCACCTGTGCAGAATGTGTACTGTAAGCTCCACACGGAGCTCCCTCTCTCGCCTGCACCTGTGCAGAATGTGTACTGTAAGCTCTACACAGAGCTCCCTCTCTCCTCCAGCACCTGTGCAGAATGTGCACTGTAAGCTCCACATGGAGCTCCCTCTCTCCCCTGCACCTGTGCAGAATGTGTACTGTAAGCTCCACATGAAGCTTCCTCTCTCCCCTGCACCTGTGCAGAATGTGTACTGTAAGCTCCACACGGAGCTCCCTCTCTCCCCTGCACCTACATGGAATGTGTACTGTAAGCTCCACAGGAAGCTCCCTCTCTCCCCTGCACCTACATGGAATGTGTACTGTAAGCTCTACACGGAGCTCCCCCTCTCCCTTGCACCTGTGCAGAATGTGTACTGTAAGCTCCACATGGAGCTCCCTCTCTCCCCTGCACCTGTGCAGAATGTGTACTGTAAGCTCCACATGAAGCTTCCTCTCTCCCCTGCACCTGTGCAGAATGTGTACTGTAAGCCCCACACGGAGCTCCCTCTCTCCCCTGCACCTACATGGAATGTGTACTGTAAGCTCCACAGGAAGCTCCCTCTCTCCCCTGCACCTACATGGAATGTGTACTGTAAGCTCTACACGGAGCTCCCCCTCTCCCTTGCACCTGTGCAGAATGTGTACTGTAAGCTCCACACGGAGCTCCCTCTCTCCCCTGCACCTACATGGAATGTGTACTGTAAGCTCCACAGGAAGCTCCCTCTCTCCCCTGCGCCTACATGGAATGTGTACTGTAAGCTCTACACGGAGCTCCCTCTCTCCCTTGCACCTGTGCAGAATGTGTACTGTAAGCTCCACATGGAGCTCCCTCTCTCCCCTGCACCTGTGTGGAATGTGTACTGTAAGCTCCACACTGAGCTCCCTCTCTCCCTTGCACCTGTGTGGAATGTTTACTGTAAGCTCCACACGGAGCTCCCTCGCACCCCGTCCATGTACGGAATGTGTACTGTAAGCTCTATTGGAAGCTCCCTCTCTTCCCTGCGCCTGTGCAGAATGTGCACTGGAAGCTCCACAGGGAGCACTGAAGCTCCCCCGGTCCTGCACAGAAAGTGTAATGTAGGCTCTAAAGGGAGCCTCTTCTCTCCCCAGCACAGCATCGAAATGTGTACCATAAACTCTACACAGTGCTACCTCTCTCCCCTACACCTGTGTGGAATGTTTACTATAAGCTCTAAAGAGAGCTCGCTCGCTCCCCTGCAGCTGTGCAGAATGTTAACTATAAGCTCTACAGAGAGCTCGCTCCCCTGCTCCTGTGCGGAATGTTTACTATAAGCTCTACAGAGAGCTCGCTCCCCTGCTCCTGTGTGGAATGTTTACTGTAAGCTCTACAGAGAGCTCACGGAATGTTTACTATAAGCTCTACAGAGAGCTCGCTCCCCTGCACCTGTGTGGAATGTTTACTATAAGCTCTACAGAGAGCTCGCTCCCCTGCTCCTGTGCGGAATGTTTACTATAAGCTCTACAGAGAGCTCGCTCCCCTGCTCCTGTGCGGAATGTGAGCTGTAAGCTCCACAGGGAGCTCCCTCTCTCCCCTCCATCCATGTGGAATGTGTTCTATATGTACTTCTTTACTTAACTCCATTCGGCCGTGTGCTAGAGTTGCCCCACCGCCCCGCAGCACTCCCTCAAGGGGCCGCCACTGTCTCCTAGTTCAATGTGAAGATGATAAAAGACGCAGCATAACGAATTTCGCGAAGGAATGGTCCCTCCCTCTCTCATTAGCTTTTTACTTTGTGCAAAGAGTTTATTACACTTTCTTTTTTTTTTTTTTACATCAACAGTCCCACCTCTAACCACCTACTCTGCTGGAACATATCAAGGCGCTGACATTGTCAGCATCCAACTATGATCAGGGTTCAAGTCCTTAAAAAAAGAAGTATGAAGACTCACCAAGTTAGGCTGTATGGGTGTGACATCACTGCGTGACATCACTGCACGTGACATCACAGGAAGTGACATCACAGTTTGCAACATCACGGGAAGTTACATTACGGCACGTGGCATCGCATGTGGCATCACACAAAGTGACATCGCAACCCATGACCTCCCAGGAAATGACATCATATCTTAACACTTCACATATCACATAGAAGGCCTATCATGAGTACATTTTAATGCATTACATTATTTAACAAATTAGATTTTGCATTGGGGTTGTGCCAAAATATTGATGCAACCCCGTCACAAAATCTGGGCCTCAATTTATAGATTTTTTTTAAACCCTGCCACAAAGAAATTGGCAGCAAGGAGAAACATGGCAGTAAATCTGTTCTGCTTAATTGGTTTTGATGCCTGTATTTTAAAAACTCTCATGAGGTTACGGCACCTGCTGCAGAGATCTTTGTGTGCCAGATAAATCTCAGAGAATAATAAAAATGGTAAAACAAGTCTGGAGGATCAGGTGTTTGCTGGAGAGATCGGCGTTTTGTCTAGCCGTAGTTTTGAATCAAGTACCATAGAGGGTTCATATGTCACCTGCAAAGCACACTGTGGAACATGCAGATGAGAGACTTCTATCTAATGTAAAGGGGTAAGTGGGGGACTGCTTTCAAGACAGAGATCCTTTTATTACCTGCAGTTAGTTTATAAATTGTAATCCTCCTAGTATAGCACAGGGAGGTATAAAGGGCGTGCGGCCCCTTCACCTTGTAACCCTCACTGCTGTATGTAACACATCCTGTACATTGATTTACACATTTAAAGGATCTATTGTCAATGTATAATGTGTGCATGTAATGTGAAGCGCTCGGACATCCTGTATTGGTAAGATTAGTGCAATAAAAGAAAACAACAGAGTGGTATTTAAATTGTTAATTGTGTAAATAAATGCTGGGGCCACCAACACATCTGACATCTTACAGTGTATGCATGTCTCTTATATACAGGGACTGAACAAAGGCAAACGCGCTTCTCTCCTGGGGACCTGTGATGTCAGCCTTTGCTTCCTCTCCATGGCTTCCTGGTGCGAGGCTCCCGATGGCTCCTGGCCAGGATACTCCAACAGAAAGAGGCCGGAGGGGCTCCTAACTCTGGCTTTAATCTGCTAAGCCCCTTGAGCAGACAACGGGCAGGTGCTGCTGAGAGTCCCGGGGTCAGACTGTGACACCAGACGAGTTCAGCATCTTTCGGAGACTCCCGGGAGAAGTAAGAAAGGAGCGTGCACTCCGCTGAAAGCGGCCAGCTTTGCTACCCTCTGGAAATAGTGGGTGGATGGGTCTACCCTCGACTCGAGCCCCGCCTTTGATACTTTAAAAAAGCTGCCCATAAGATGCTACAATGTGCGTCAGCAGCGCTAAATGCACCTTGAGAAGTGAGGCGTATAGAGGAGCCCTTGTTTATTGGCCCAGGAGTCACTAGGCGCTTTCTAGCGTCCATTGGCCACCTTCCATCATCAACCCGCTTGATTCGGAGGTTGCTTTAAGTTCCACACAGACATGTTATGGAAAAGGGGGCACCGCGGGGAACATACCCACAGATGCGGGTAATCAATAAATGAATGAATGGCTGTTTCTTGTAAAGCGCAACGCTACTCCCTCTGGGGGTGTCTCGGCGCTAAAAGCCAAGCAGATCAGAAGGAAAGAGACCAAGGAAAGCCAAAGGACATAAACTCAGACGCAGAAGTGGAGACACACACAGAGGAGGTGAAACATTCCAGCGTTTGGCGCTGACTATCGAATTAATCCCGGTAAAAGAGCCATGTTTTCTTATTTTTAACGGAAATGGTGAATGATGGAAACCAGCGCATCTCCACAGGCGGACGCTTCCAGTGATTGGTTGCCAGAAAAGTGAAAGCGCGCCCACCAACACTTGCCTGGCAGACCTTCGGGAATCTGTCAGGACAGTGAGGAACATCACGCCTGAAGCTCTTGAGGACATTTGTGTGTGTGTTGGGGGGGGGGGGGGGGCTACTAACGTTTGTAAATAGGCAGGCCCTCTTCACCGCTTCATAAGTGGAGAGCATGTCCTGAAAGTGTATGGGGCAGATTTATGAGGTTTTGCCGTAGGGAAGCGCAGCAGGCCTTCCTGCTGCGCTTCCCTACGGCAAAAGAAAAGGGCAGGGATGCGCCGTATCTATAAAATGCGGCGCATTCCTGTCCTTTTCCCCTGCGCCGGCGCACGATGGGCTGCCTGCGCCAACGCAGGCACCTCTGCACCATGGTGCAAGGGTGCCTGCGTTGCGGAGATGAATATTTTTGTACAGGAAGGGAAACCTTTCTGTACAAAAATAATCACAAGAGGTTTTTCCTCTATGTATGGGTGCTGCAGAATGCAGCACACATAGAAAAAGGAAAAACGAGGAGAAATAAAGATATTTCTCCCAGTTGCGCCTCCCTTACGCCTCCCCTGGGGAGGCGGAAGCTTTTGGCGCTGCCTCAGATTTACGATTTCTCGTAAATCTGGGGCAGTGTCAAAAGGCCATGGATGTTGCTGGGAACGCCCCCAGCAACACCCATTGCACGCCCCTTTAACGCAGAACACTGCGTTAAAGGGACTGATATTTATGAGGCAGCATTAAGCCTCAAAAAGTGGCTCAGGGCTGCCTGATAAATATCACGCAGGCTTCTGCGCCACGGAACGTCACAAAAAGTGACGTTCCGATGGCGCAACGGGCCTCATAAATCTGCCCCTATGTTGTTAAGGGTTGGAAGCAAATGCAAGTCGTGAAGTTCAGTCAATCCATCAACCAGGATTTATAAAGCACAGTAATTCACCTGTGAGGGTCTCAAGGCGCTGAAGCGGAGAGCTGCTTCACAAAGAAAACAGTGAAAAACGAGGCAAAAGCAGGAAAAAGCACTCCGAGAAACATGGGTAGAGGAAAGAGAAAGAGTAAAAAACAATGAAAAATCAGGAGACAGAACGCAGAAAAACAGGGTGAATGAAGGAGAACGCAGTGAAAAACAAGGCCAAAGTAGGAGAAAACACTCCGAAGAACGGGCAGGAAGCGGAGCAGCGCAGCGGCAGGCAGAGCTGGGCCCGGGTCCTGCCTCACGAAGGAGGAGGAGAAGGAGAAGGAGAAGAACATTCTGCTCCGCCCGGAGGCCTCGAGTTGAATGTTCAGGCAGCCCCAGATCCAGGGAGTTTCCATAACCCCGCCTGGGAGAGACCATGGTGTCATCGCTTCTTTCTTGCTGGAAACTGGGGGCAGATCCAAGATTTTCAGGAGAGCTTCCAAAAGCCCAACACGGATGGAGCGGAGGAATCTGTGATTGGAAAGACTGGTCCTATTCACAAAGAATCTCCAGATTTATGGCCTCGGAAGAGGTAACTGGAGACTGAATTAAATCAGATGGCCACCAGAGCTGAGGCCAGATGCAATCAGGGGCGCCACAAATGAAGATCCGTGTCCAGCTGAAGTTAAACTGAAGGCCGCTTCTGTGAGCCATTGGCAACCGCCGATAGATAACCCTCGGAGAGCTGATGAGCGAGCGCCATGTGCTCAGCTGTATCGTCTGTCGATGATGCTGCCAAAAAGCCATAAGACAGTGCAATCTGCCGTAAAGGCGCTTAATGCACATTAAAAAGCGAAGGCTTTAGGGGCAGCCATATTCCTAGGGCTGGAAATAAATCCGTAGCAACAAAGGGCCGGATTTCGATCTTGGTGGATGGGTTCCTCCGTCACAACGGTGATGATATCTCGTTCGCTGAAATATAAATCTCATTATATCCTATGGGGATTATGTTTTGACAGACGGGATATCCGTTACTGTTGTGACGGAGAAACCCGTCCGCCAAGATCTCAATCTGGCCCGGAATCTTGTATCATGGATTTTTTCTGACAATGGGGCTGCCGCAGGCAAGGTGGACCGAGGCAGGAGGTGCTGCCAACCACATGGTTGATATTTGAGTAACTCTGCCCTGTGTACATACACAACTCTGTCTAGCTCCTCTATCCGTGGACAATCCGCAAACCTTCAAGCTCAGCTAGGTGCCAAGAAAGGACAAAAGCAAACCTGAAATCTGCCTCGCAAAGGTATGGCGAAACTTTCATGTCACTTTTATCATGTCTGACTTGGCTCTTGAAAATATAAAAGAGACAAGTCCAAGCTATCTTCTCTAGAGTGGGAGTGATTGGGTGGCATCAAAACCTTGAACACTGCTTTGAGGTTTATTGGCAGTGGCTTGCAGGCCCGTGTGCCGCAAACTGAGGATACACGCTGGAGCTTCACTCCCTTTACCTGGCCCAGGTAAATTTCACTGGAAAAAGGTTAAAGAAACGTCATAGTTAACTGAAAATTTCAGTCATAATGTCATAAACGCAAAAAAACACACTGAAATTCACCAGTTATATTTTACTGAGCAAACTAACTTGTTCTCCCTCCACGCCCTGACCTCACAGATCATATCCGTTGTCTCTGCATGAAAGGTTGTCCATCGGTGTGCCCACCCAAGTGTGCTTGATTGCCACAAGACTTCCGCTATCCCGAAGCTGTTCGGTACAAGGTGAAGGGTGAAGGCTGCGCATAGCAGGGGCATTACCCCCAAAGAGGACTTGACTCTCCATTGAGCAGTTCTGCACATGGGATATACTACTCGCAATAGGTACTTTCCCACCCATGTGGGGTTGATCGCCCATGAGAGGGCGGCTTTCTGCAACGGATTCAATACAAGGATAAAGGTTGTACGTAATAGGGGCTTGGAAACTTTATGGGGCTTGGGTGTTTGGACTCCATGAAGGTTGTTCACGAGGCAAAGATCATCTGCACCAGAGGATTGCCCGCTCGTTTCTGGTGGATTGCAGACCTGAGTTCGGATAGCCACAAAGGGGTATATTTATGAGCCCCTTGTGCCTCAGGAGTGTCACTTTTTGTGACGCTCCGACCGGGCAAACCACAAAATCATATTTATGAGACCACGCAAAGCCACTTTGCATGGCTATGAATGGCCTCATAATTTATAAAGAAAGGCACGGCAGCGCAGATCGCTGCGTTGCCTTGCTCTTCTCTAGGGAATCACTCCATGGGCATTGCTGGGGGTTTTCTCACTCAACACCCATGGATTTTTATGCATTCCCAGATTTAAAAGACCGGGTAAACCTGGGGGTGTGACAAAACACTATGCCTCCCCAGAGGAGGTGCAACAAGGAGAAATAACTTTATTTCTCCTCACTTTGTTCCTCTTTCTATTTTTTTGTAAAACCGTTTTTATTGCAGAACAGAAGAAAAGCAGCTTACATACAGAATGGCCCCGCACCGCACATGCCCGTGCCGTTTCCGTTCCTTGCCATAAGGCTTCCGTACACAGCTTGTAAGCCCACATCCCGGAGGCCGGGCAGCGTTAACATGTAGGTCACTATACCTAACCACATTTCACCCTGTACTTGTATTGATATCATTATAGGATGTCTACATTCCGCTTTTAAATTTCCCCCCGTCTCCCCCACCCAGTCTCTCCCCCTCCCCTGTCCCTACCTCCTCGCCCCCTCCCTCTCCACCCTCCAGTGCCCCCGCCTACGACTGTTCTCTGCCTTAGCATGTGTGCCTGGTTACGTGTCAGAAGTAAAGGACTATCTACTGCGTATGTGTGGTTAGGACAGCCCGGGGATCGTCCTCAGTCTCAGATGGCTCCCCTTCTACTTCCATCTCGCTACTGCGCAGGGCCTGCACCAGCACCTCCCACTCTGTGGCCGCCGCCAGCGCCCTATCATCTGACCCACGACTCGCCAGTTGGTATCTGAGTGTGCTTTCGCTGGCCGCCCATTTCTGTAGCTCCTTAATCCACCTCCTATGTGTAGGGCCCGCCGTCGACTTCCAGAGCCTCGTCACTTCTCTCTTTGCCAAGAGGAGGCCCATGTCTATACATTTGCTTGTGGTCTTGTTCTTGGGCGTGTGAGGGAACCAGTGCAGGACACAGACAGCTTTGTTAAATTGCAGATCCCTGTCCGTTACCTTAGCCAGTGTCTCGTTTGTTCCTCTTTCTATGTGTGCTTCATTCTGCAGCACATATAGAATGAGGAGAAAACCTCCCAGGATTGTTTTTGTCCAGGAAAGTACCCCTTCTGCACTTAAACAATCCTGCCGACACTGCAGACACCCTTGCATCATAGTGCCAGGGAGCCTGTGTTGGGGCTCAGAGGCCAAAACATCACCAGCGCAGGGGGAATGGGCAGGGATGCACCATATTGGATCAAATACGGTGCATTCCCTGCCCTTTCACTTTGACGTACGGCAGTGCCGCAAGGTGGCTCCCTGCGCTGCCCTACACCAAATCCCCATAAATCCCCTACAAAGTGTTTGGTGCAGGGCAACTGTCTGCGCACAGGAGGACCTGGGCTATCCTAGGGGGACTCTGAGTGTGAATTTACGGTTGACATGATTCCACGTCACTTACTGCGGAATGTCTTATCTGAAAACCTCTACTGGTTTATAAAGTAACGTGAACAGCAGTGGGTTCAAGGACATCAGCAGTGATGTCATTGGTTATGTCATCAGTGATGCTATCTGAGCTCTCATCACCCATCTATAACGTCGCTTTAACCTCTGGTTTAAGTTTCAGGACCTGGGACCAAGTCTCCATGCCCTGTAATGGCAGCTGCCACAGTCCCTTTAATGTTGCGGTCAGCCAATCACATCGCTCAGTCCTGTCTCGCGCACCACCTGGACTTCGGGTTCTAGCTTGAAGAAGTCAAACACTTGCTTCAAAGCTGGTGGGATCCTGAAGGGCACAAGGAGCTCTTGGTTGGGACATGAAGCGGCTTGGAAACAGCTGAAGCTACAGCGAGGCGGAGTTTTTAAATGATAAACTAGTTTACTATTGGTGGCTATCCCTGGACCTATCCTATGAGTCCCCTCTGAAGTAGGTGGCACTGACCGCTCTTTTTTCTGTGAGTGTGTTCTGCAGGATAAGATCTGTTCTAAGGGTTTTGCACTTCTAGTCTTCCTGAGAGTCTCCTGGCTCCTTTCTGCTCTGTTTTTGCTTTTCCTTACTCTCCTGAGGAGCCTTTTTCTATGGCTCACATCCTCCCTCTCCTGATCTTTAATGGACTTACCTCCACCTCTGCCTCCTGGCTGGTTCACCTACCACCTTTGGCCATATTCCCCTTCTAATACCTCAGGTTAATCTCTTAAATACGTGTTTCTTCACCTTCACTTCTCCTAATCTTCCAGGTACCTGGTCTTTCCTTTCCTAATTGTACCTTTTGCATTTTGAGTTTATCTTGTTGCTTATAAATCTATGTTGTACTTTTTCCTCGTTGTGTTTGTCTTGTCATTTGTGGTTTGCATTAACCCTTTGTCGGTATGTATTGCTGTTTTTCCACTTTTCCCTAGTTACATTGGTCCCTCTATTGTGAACCACTCTAACACCCCTGAACAATGTTCATGCAACATAAAAATCACTACAAAAAAAAAAAAAAATCACCTGAAACCAAAATGGGAGGATTTTGTGTCTATTGTGCAGAGCTCTCGTCTGCATTTCAACTCTACCCATGTCCCCCCAGTTCAACAAGCTCCTCCCACAGCTAATGCCCCCCTCCCGGTGAAGGTATCGGCAAGCCTCCCAGGACTACACTCTGAAGGATAGGGCTATTACAGGCCCTCCTAGAACCAGAGATCCTGTCAGACTGCTTGAGGAAACAATTACCCCCTGAAACGATGACCTGCAGGCATACATCATGCCTTCTGAGGTTTGGCACCCCTCTAATGTCAGCCAACCATGAGCAACAATCAGTAACTTCCTGCTACATGTGTACCCCCACCTGCTACACCCTAAGACTGGCAGAGAGGAAGTACAGGAAACTCTTTCCAGCCAAGATCCAGGTGGACCTCTAGAAGACTGGCACCGAACACCAGCATTTCCAAGCACTCCACCACCCGTCAAAGGAGTTCCCTGTCTGCAGAGACAAGCCGCCACAGGTTAGAAGTGACTGCACAGGAGCACCTGCGACATGCTGGGCCCCAGGTGTGTCCTACTGTTGGAGTCATTACTTTGGAAAGGGTTGTACTTAGTCCACTGTACACATTCTATGGCAGAGTTTAGATTAAGAGGTATTAACATTACCAAAATAAGTAGATATGTATATTTATTGACTTTAGCATTCATTGTGATATAGCATGTATGGTAACAACTCCCACACTACCACTCTATAGAGCTTAGTTTGTGCATCATGTGGGTGAACCAAGTGAGTTCGGGGGTCTTTGTATGAATGCAGCATCTTTGGTACCCAGCATCCAGGATAGACGGGAATACTAGCTGGATCCCCAGGGCAGGGTCAAGGTCTTCCTACGGATCGCCCATAAACTGTGTGAAGCTCTGCTTCTTTTAGACCGCTCTGAGGCTTTCAACACCATCAACCACATGACCCTCAGTGGAGGCCAGAAGAGAAGAGGCTGCCTGGCACTGCGCCAACTTGGATGCAGTCTTTGGTGATGGACAAGACATTATCCGTATATCTCCTCTCCCTCTTCTGAGCATAAGTCTCTCAAGTAGGGCTTGGCACAGGGATCCAATCTTGTTTCATCTGTAGATGCCCCTCTGGCAAATTTATTTCATAAAGGGTCAAATTATAGAGGTTTGCGGATGAGATGCAGATCCTCTGAACTACCTCATACCCTCAAAAACACTCACACGCGTGCACAATCCAAACGGAATATCTCTATAGGAAGCATGTTATAAGGAAAAATCCCTGAACAACCTGAGCTTGACTTACCTCTCCCAACACTGAACAGGGCAGCAATATCCCACACTGTCCAACTATGGGACAATAATTAGTATCTTTCACCAAAGTAAAAAAAAAACCTTGGCATTGCTTGGATTCCTCTCTTTCCCTTGAACACCAAGCTACCTTGGTTGCTAGAACCTGTTTCTTTCACCCGAAGACCTGAAACACATTCTTTCATTTTGGAAAGTGTCTCTGCATGTGTCAGTGGTCAATGCCCTGGTCCAGTCTTGAGTAGATCATGGCACTGGTTCCCCAGGCTAGCTGTTTCAGCGCTCACAGCGTGTACAAAAATGTGCCACTCCACCTGAGGGGCAGCTGCTCCAAGAGGGACCACCTAACACTGGCTGTAGGTCCCTGCACTGGCTGCCCATTCGTAGAAGAGTCATTTTCAAATCTATGACTGTTCCTGCCAAAAGAAGGCTGGCACGCGCGTCACTCGGTCCCCATGGTCTACACCAGCCAGAAGTCTACGAGCTACAAGTCAGTGCCTCAGGCCCAGATGCCTCTTGTGAAGACAGAGCATTTATCATAGCCGGATTCTGTGCCCTTGTAGCGATGGACATCATCTTGTTTATTTTCTTTCAGAAACAAATGGCTTTTTGTGAATAGGCTTTAGTCAATAATCCTTATGTATTCCGTAGGTCCCTTTACTCCAAACTAAGTTATGAAGAACGACTCTACAGCACCAAAAGGCTAACGCATGGGTACACCTACCAAATAAACACAACATAACACAATAAACATAACACCACACAAGATGAGCCAAGCTATAAAGATTCAACCATCAGTGCCCCAGTATTAAAGGGCCGCCTCATCAGGCCGCCATTCGGAAGGACTCACCCTAGACCAACGCAGGACTTATGGATCTACCCACGACGCCCTGCGCTGAAGGACACATCTTTGCTGCCATCAGTAGTGATTGGACCACCTACGAGGTCCATCCGTGAGACCTTAGTACTCAATGACCTGCCCAGGAAGCCCCAGTACAAAAGGCGTCACCACAGAGGCCCCTTTACTGAGGGATCTTTTCACGAAGCACCCCCCTTGTACTGAAGAAGGACCCACCCAGAGGATCACCGGTATTAAACGGCCTAGCCACAGGATTTTGAGTGCCACCATACCTACCCAAGGGCCTTCCCCCATCAAGTACTGAAGATATCAGGCCTGTCTTACTATGGCTTTGTAAACTCGGCCTAGTACAACCCCTTCAGCACCTGTCTCTCACCGGAAGTGACGGTAAGCAGTCAAGCTTCTCAGGAAGGTAGTGTGGGGGTTTATTATGTACATAACTCAACAATAAACAATGGGTCTCAATCACCACATGCAGAACCATCACCCAGGCCCTCATCACCAGCAAACTGGACCAGCAAACTGGACTACGACAGTGCTCTCTATGTCGGCATCACCACCCAACTGACCGGAAGACTTCAGACCATACAAGACGCAGAGGCCAGACATTCATTCGAACTCCCAGCTCGCACCTCAGAGACCTCCACTGCCTCCCCATTCACAGGAGCACAGTCTTCAAGCTCTTCGCACACACACACACACACACACACACCCACCCACACACACACACACACACACACACACACACATACAAACTCCTGCACAATGCAGGTGCTGCCTACCTCAACCGCTGCATCAATGTTTACACAGCGACCAGAAACCTCCGGTCGGCCAGCCTCCAGCTTGTCCACATCTCCCGCAGACGCAGAGCCGGTAGTCGCCCTTTCCTATTCTTCACCCATCAAAGCTTGAACCCCCCCCCCCCCGCACATCAGGAGCCTCCTCGGTCATTGAGTTCCAAAAGAAACTGAAGACATCGCTCTTTACCTAGAGAACAGTCCCCTCACTTTCTTCTAGAGCCTAGATACCCTACCGGGTGAGATGCGCCTCTACAAATATTCATAACATAACAATCACTCAGCAAAGCAATGTATGATTGTCCAACCCAGTGCTTGTCATTTTAAACAACAGGAAGTACTTTATTACACTTAAAAACAAGCATGTCACAGAACTCTCTGATAGCCCTCTGGTCCCGTAAAATACATGCAATGGAGAGTCGGATTTTGCCCTATAGATGGCACACACAGGAGTCAAGGTGTCTCCTGTGAAAGAGACCCATGGCCATATCACAGAGCCCTCTGACAGATCCATGGTGTTATCAATGATCCCGCTGATCCTGTGAAAGTGGGTGTCAGGAAGCCTACTGGGGCTGAGTGAGACACAACAGTGTCATAGAACCCTCTGAGCATGTAAAAGAGACACGTGGGTGAGTCGCAGAGCCCTGGGGTGCTGAGTGAGACCCACCAGTGTCATAGAACCCTGTTATCATGTAAAAGAGCACATGGAAGAGTCAAGGACCACTGGTGTCAAAGCACCCTCTTATCATAAAATAGACATATGGGAGAGTCATGGAGCCATGGAGTGCTGAGTGAGACACAACAGTGTCATAGAACCCTGTTATCATGTAAAAGAGACACACAGGAGAGTCATGGGGTGCTGAGTGAGACACAACGGTGTCAAAGAACCCTCCTATCATGTAAAAGAGACACATGGGAGAGTCATGGAGCCCTCTGGGGCTGAGTGAGACACAACAGTGTCATAGAACCCTGTTATCATGTAAAAAGAGACACATGGGAGAGTCATGGGGTGCTGAGTGAGACACAACAGTGTCATAGAACCCTGTTATCATGTAAAAGAGACACAAGGGAGAGTCATGGAGCCAAGGGGTGCTGAGTGAGACACAACAGTGTCATAGAACCCTGTTATCATGTAAAAGAGACACATGGGAGAGTCATGGAGCCAAGGGGTGCTGAGTGAGACACAACAGTATCATAGAACCCTGTTATCATGTAAAAGAGACACATGGGAGAGTCATGGAGCCAAGGGGTGCTGAGTTAGACACAACAGTGTCATAGAACCCTGTTATCATGTAAAAGTGACACAAGTGAGAGTCATGGAGCCAAGGGGTGCTGAGTGAGACACAACAGTGTCAAAGAACCCTCCTATCATGTAAAAGAGACACACGGGAGAGTCATGGAGCCCTCTGGGGCTGAGTGAGACACAACAGTGTCATAGAACCCTGTTATCATGTAAAAAGAGACACATGGGAGAGTCATGGGGTGCTGAGTGAGACACAACAGTGTCATAGAACCCTGTTATCATGTAAAAGAGACACAAGGGAGAGTCATGGAGCCAAGGGGTGCTGAGTGAGACACAACAGTGTCATAGAACCCTGTTATCATGTAAAAGAGACACATGGGAGAGTCATGGAGCCAAGGGGTGCTGAGTGAGACACAACAGTATCATAGAACCCTGTTATCATGTAAAAGAGACACATGGGAGAGTTATGGAGCCAAGGGGTGCTGAGTTAGACGCAACAGTGTCATAGAACCCTGTTATCATGTAAAAGAGACACATGGGAGAGTCATGGAGCCAAGGGGTGTTGAGTGATACTCAACAGTGTCATAGAACCCTGTTATCATGTAAAATAGACATATGGGAGAGTCATGGAGCCATGGAGCCATGGAGTGCTGAGTGAGACACAACAGTGTCATAGAACCCTGTTATCATGTAAAAGAGACACACAGGAGAGTCATGGAGCCCTCTGGTGCTGAATGAGACACAACGGTGTCAAAGAACCCTCCTATCATGTAAAAGAGACAAATGGGAGAGTCATGGAGCCCTCTGGGGCTGAGTGAGACACAACAGTGTCATAGAACACTGTTATCATGTAAAAAGAGACACATGGGAGAGTCATGGGGTGCTGAGTGAGACACAACAGTGTCATAGAACGCTGTTATCATGTAAAAGAGACACAAGGGAGAGTCATGGAGCCAAAGGGTGCTGAGTGAGACACAACAGTGTCATAGAACCCTGTTATCATGTAAAAGAGACACATGGGAGAGTCATGGAGCCAAGGGGTGCTGAGTGAGACACAACAGTGTCATAGAACCCTGTTATCATGTAAAAGAGACCCATGGGAGAGTTATGGAGCCCTCTGGTGCTGAGTGAGACACAACAGTGTCTGAGAACCCTCTCATCAAGTAAAAGAGACACATGGGAGAGTCATGGAGCCCTCTGGTGGTGAGTGAGACCCGACAGTGTCATAGAACCCTGTTATCATGTAAAAAGAGACACATGGGAGAGTCATGGGGTGCTGAGTGAGACACAACAGTGTCATAGAACCCTGTTATCATGTAAAAGAGACACACGTGAGAGTTATGGAGCCCTCTGGTGCTGAGTGAGACACAACAGTGTCAAAGAACCCTCCTATCATGTAAAAGAGACACATGGGAGAGTCATGGAGCCCTCTGGGGCCGAGTGAGACACAACAGTGTCATAGAACCCTGTTATCATGTAAAAAGAGACACATGGGAGAGTCATGTAGCCCTCTGGTGGTGAGTGGGACATGACAGTGTCATAGAACCCTGTTATCATGTAAAAAGAGACACATGGGAGAGTCATGGGGTGCTGAGTGAGACACAACAGTGTCATAGAACCCTTTTATCATGTAAAAGAGACACAAGGGAGAGTCATGGAGCCAAGGGGTGCTGTGTTAGACACAAAAGTGTCATAGAACCCTGTTATCATGTAAAAGAGACACATGGGAGAGTTATGGAGCCAAGGGGTGCTGAGTTAGACGCAACAGTGTCATAGAACCCTGTTATCATGTAAAAGAGACACATGGGAGAGTCATGGAGCCAAGGGGTGTTGAGTGATACTCAACAGTGTCATAGAACCCTGTTATCATGTAAAATAGACATATGGGAGAGTCATGGAGCCATGGAGCCATGGAGTGCTGAGTGAGACACAACAGTGTCATAGAACCCTGTTATCATGTAAAAGAGACACACAGGAGAGTCATGGAGCCCTCTGGTGCTGAATGAGACACAACGGTGTCAAAGAACCCTCCTATCATGTAAAAGAGACAAATGGGAGAGTCATGGAGCCCTCTGGGGCTGAGTGAGACACAACAGTGTCATAGAACACTGTTATCATGTAAAAAGAGACACATGGGAGAGTCATGGGGTGCTGAGTGAGACACAACAGTGTCATAGAACGCTGTTATCATGTAAAAGAGACACAAGGGAGAGTCATGGAGCCAAAGGGTGCTGAGTGAGACACAACAGTGTCATAGAACCCTGTTATCATGTAAAAGAGACACATGGGAGAGTCATGGAGCCAAGGGGTGCTGAGTGAGACACAACAGTGTCATAGAACCCTGTTATCATGTAAAAGAGACCCATGGGAGAGTTATGGAGCCCTCTGGTGCTGAGTGAGACACAACAGTGTCTGAGAACCCTCTCATCAAGTAAAAGAGACACATGGGAGAGTCATGGAGCCCTCTGGTGGTGAGTGAGACCCGACAGTGTCATAGAACCCTGTTATCATGTAAAAAGAGACACATGGGAGAGTCATGGGGTGCTGAGTGAGACACAACAGTGTCATAGAACCCTGTTATCATGTAAAAGAGACACACGTGAGAGTTATGGAGCCCTCTGGTGCTGAGTGAGACACAACAGTGTCAAAGAACCCTCCTATCATGTAAAAGAGACACATGGGAGAGTCATGGAGCCCTCTGGGGCCGAGTGAGACACAACAGTGTCATAGAACCCTGTTATCATGTAAAAAGAGACACATGGGAGAGTCATGTAGCCCTCTGGTGGTGAGTGGGACATGACAGTGTCATAGAACCCTGTTATCATGTAAAAAGAGACACATGGGAGAGTCATGGGGTGCTGAGTGAGACACAACAGTGTCATAGAACCCTTTTATCATGTAAAAGAGACACAAGGGAGAGTCATGGAGCCAAGGGGTGCTGTGTTAGACACAAAAGTGTCATAGAACCCTGTTATCATGTAAAAGAGACCCATGGGAGAGTTATGGAGCCCTCTGGTGCTGAGTGAGACACAACGGTGTCTGAGAACCTTCTCATCATGTAAAAGTGACACATGGGAGAGTCATGGAGCCCTCTGGTTGTGAGTGAGACACGACAGTGTCATAGAACCCTGTTATCATGTAAAAAGAGACACATGGGAGAGTCATGGGGTGCTGAGTGAGACACAACAGTGCCATAGAACAATGTTATCATGTAAAAGAGACACACGGGAGAGTCACAGAGCCCTGCGATGCTGATTGAGACACATGACACTGTCATAGAACTCTCTCATCATGTAAAAGAGACACTAGGGAGAGTCACAGAGCCCTTTGATCTTATATAGTTGACAGAAGAGATAGTCATAAAGACCTCTAATCCTGAATATTAGGCACAAGTGGGAGTCACAGAGACCTTTATTCCTGTATTACAGACACATGTGAGAGTCACAGAGACCTCTGATTCTATATACGAGACACACGGGGGAGTTACAGGGCTCTCTGATCCCTTGTAACAGACACAAGGGGGTGTTCCTGTTCCTGAATAATAGTAACAAGAGAGAGTCACAGAGTCCTTTGATCATGTTTTTGAGACACAAAAGCAAGTCACTGAACCCTCTGATCCTGCATTAGAGACACGAGGGGGAGTAACAGAGACCTCTGACCTTATATTATAGACCCATGGGGAGTCACAGAGACCTCTGATCCTGTATAAGAGACACAAGGGGGAAGCCACAGAGTCCTTTGATTCTGTACTAGAGACACAAAGGCAAGTTACAGATCCCCTTATCCTGTATAAGAGACACTAAGGAGGATTACGGAGCACCCTCATCCTGTATAAGAGACACAAGAGAGAGTTATAGAGCCCTCTGATCCTGTATTAGAGACACAAGGGGGAGTAACAGAGACCTCTAACCATATATTATAGACCCATGGGGAGTCACAGAGCCCTCTGACCTTATATAATGGACTCAATATGGAGTCACAGAGAACTCTGATCCTAGATATGAAACACAAGGGGAAGTCACATAGTCCTTTGAGCCTATATAAGAGGCACAAATGGAGTCACTGAGCCCTCTGGTTGTGAATAAGAGACACAAGGGGGAGTAACAAAGTCCTTTGATTCTGTACTAGAGACACAAAGGCAAGTTACAGATCCCCTTATCCTGTATATGAGACACTAAGGAGGGTTATAGAGCACCATCATCCTGTATAAGAGACACAAGAGAGACTCATAGAGCCCTCTGATCCTGTATTAGAGACACAAGGGGGAGTAACAGAGACCTCTAACCATATATTATAGACCCATGGGGAGTCACAGAGCCCTCTGATCTTATATAATGGACTCATTGTGGAGTCACAGAGCCCTCTGATCCTGTATATGAGACACAAGGGAAAGTCACAGAGTCCTTTGAGCCTGTATAGGAGGCACAAATGGAGTTACTGAGCCATCTGGTTGGGTATAAGAGACACAAGGGGGAGTAACAAAGTCCTTTGATTCTGTACTAGAGACACAAAGGCACGTTACAGATCTCCTTATCCTGTATAAGAGATACTAAGGAGGGTTACAGAGCATCCTTATCCTGTATAAGTGACACAAGAGAGAGTCACAGGGCCCACTGGTCCTGTATAAGTGACACAATGGGGAGTCACAGAGCCCTCTGATCCTTTTTAAGAGACACAGGGGGAGTCACAAGGCCCACTGATCCTGTGTAAGTGACACAATGGGGAGTCAGAGAGCCCTCCGATCCTTTTTAAGAGACACAAGGGGGAGTCACAGGGCCCTCTGATCCTGTATAAGTGACACAATGGGGAAACACAGAGTCCTCTAACCATATATTACAGACCCATGGGGAGTCACAGAGCCCTCTGGTCTTATATAATGGACTTATTGTGGAGTCACAGAGCCCTCTGATCCTGTATATGAGACACAAGGGGAATTCACAGAGTCCTTTGAGCCTGTATAAGAGGCACAAATGGAGTTACTGAGCCATCTGGTCGTGTATAAGAGACACAAGGGGGAGTAACAAAGTCCTTTGATTCTGTACTAGAGACACAAAGGCACGTTACAGATCCCCTTATCCTGTATAAGAGATACTAAGGAGGGTTACCGAGCATCCTTATCCTGTATAAGAGACACAAGAGAGAGTCACAGGGCCCACTGATCCTGTATAAGTGACACAATGGGGAGTCACAGAGCCCTCTGATCCTTTTTAGGAGACACAGGGGGAGTCACAAGGCCCACTGCTCCTGTGTAAGTGACACAATGGGAAGTCACAGAGCCCTCTGACCCTGTATAAGTGACACAATGGGGAGTCACAGAGCCCTCTGATCCTTTTAAAGAGACACAAGGGGGAGTCACAGGGCCCTCAGATCCTGTATAAGTGACTCAATGGGAATGTAACAGAGCCCTCTCATCCTTTTTAACAGACACAAGGGGGAGTCACAGGGCCCTCTGAGCCTGTATAAGTGACTCAATGGGATTGTAACAGAGCCCTCTGATCCTTTTTAAGAGACACAAGGGGGAGTCACAGGGCCCTCTGATCCTGTATAAGTGACACAATGGGGAGTCACCAAGTCCTCTGATTCTTTTTAAGAGACACATGGGGGAGTCACAGGGCCCTCTGATCCTTTTTAAGAGACACAAGGAGGAGTCACAGGGCCCTCAGATCCTGTATAAGTGACACAATGGGGAGTCACAGAGCCCTCTGATCCTTTTTAAGAGACACAAGGGGGAGTCACAGGGCCCACTGATCCTGTATAATGGACACAATGGGGAGTCACAGAGCCCTCTGATCCTTTTTAAGAGACACAAGGGGGAGTCACAGGGCCCTCTGATCCTGTATAAGTGACTCAATGGGATTGTAACAGAGCCCTCTCATCCTTTTTAACAGACACAAGGGGGAGTCACAGGGCCCTCTGAGCCTGTATAAGTGACTCAATGGGATTGTAACAGAGCCCTCTGATCCTTTTTAAGAGACACAAGGGGGAGTCACAGGGCCCTCTGATTCTGTATAAGTGACACAATGGGGAGTCACTGAGTGCTCTGATTCTTTTTAATAGACACAAGGGGGAGTTATAGGGCCCTCTGATCCTTTTTAAGAGACACAAGGGGGAGTCACAGGGCCCACTGATCCTGTATAAGTGACACAATGGGGAGTCACAGAGCCCTCTGATCCTTTTTAAGAGACACAAGGAGGAGTCACAGGGCCCTCAGATCCTGTATAAGTGACACAATGGGAGTCAGAGAGCCCTCCGATCCTTTTTAAGAGACACAAGGGGGAGTCACAGGGCCCTCTGATCCTGTATAAGGGACACAATGGGGAAACACAGAGTCCTCTAACCATATATTACAGACCCATGGGGAGTCACAGAGCCCTCTGGTCTTATATAATGGACTTATTGTGGAGTCACAGAGCCCTCTGATCCTGTATATGAGACACAAGGGGAATTCACAGAGTCCTTTGAGCCTGTATAAGAGGCACAAATGGAGTTACTGAGCCATCTGGTCGTGTATAAGAGACACAAGGGGGAGTAACAAAGTCCTTTGATTCTGTACTAGAGACACAAAGGCACGTTACAGATCCCCTTATCCTGTATAAGAGATACTAAGGAGGGTTACAGAGCATCCTTATCCTGTATAAGAGACACAAGAGAGAGTCACAGGGCCCACTGATCCTGTATAAGTGACACAATGGGCAGTCACAGAGCCCTCTGATCCTTTTTAAGAGACACAGGGGGAGTCACAAGGCCCACTGCTCCTGTGTAAGTGACACAATGGGAAGTCACAGAGCCCTCTGACCCTGTATAAGTGACACAATGGGGAGTCACAGAGCCCTCTGATCCTTTTAAAGAGACACAAGGGGGAGTCACAGGGCCCTCAGATCCTGTATAAGTGACTCAATGGGATTGTAACAGAGCCCTCTCATCCTTTTTAACAGACACAAGGGGGAGTCACAGGGCCCTCTGAGCCTGTATAAGTGACTCAATGGGATTGTAACAGAGCCCTCTGATCCTTTTTAAGAGACACAAGGGGGAGTCATAGGGCCCTCTGATCCTGTATAAGTGACACAATGGGGAGTCACCAAGTCCTCTGATTCTTTTTAAGAGACACAAGGGGGAGTCACAGGGCCCTCTGGTCCTTTTTAAGAGACACAAGGAGGAGTCACAGGGCCCTCAGATCCTGTATAAGTGACACAATGGGGAGTCACAGAGCCCTCTGATCCTTTTTAAGAGACACAAGGGGGAGTCACAGGGCCCACTGATCCTGTATAATGGACACAATGGGGAGTCACAGAGCCCTCTGATCCTTTTTAAGAGACACAAGGGGGAGTCACAGGGCCCTCTGATCCTGTATAAGTGACTCAATGGGATTGTAACAGAGCCCTCTCATCCTTTTTAACAGACACAAGGGGGAGTCACAGGGCCCTCTGAGCCTGTATAAGTGACTCAATGGGATTGTAACAGAGCCCTCTGATCCTTTTTAAGAGACACAAGGGGGAGTCACAGGGCCCTCTGATTCTGTATAAGTGACACAATGGGGAGTCACTGAGTGCTCTGATTCTTTTTAATAGACACAAGGGGGAGTCACAGGGCCCTCTGATCCTTTTTAAGAGACACAAGGGGGAGTCACAGGGCCCACTGATCCTGTATAAGTGACACAATGGGGAGTCACAGAGCCCTCTGATCCTTTTTAAGAGACACAAGGAGGAGTCACAGGGCCCTCAGATCCTGTATAAGTGACACAATGGGGAGTCACAGAGCCCTCTGATCCTTTTTAAGAGACACAAGGGGGAGTCACAGGGCCCTCTGATCCTTTTTAAGAGACACAGGGGGAGTCACAGGGCCCTCTGATCCTTTTTAAGAGACACAAGGGGGAGTCACAGGGCCCTCTGATCCTTTTTAAGAGACACAAGGGGGAGTCACAGGGCCCACTGATCCTCTATGAGAGACACAGAGGAGAGCCAAAGAACCTCCTTGTCCTGACACCGCGCCCCCAGTACGGAAGTGGGCCCTAGAGTCCTTCCCCCAGCACTGATACTAGATATTACTCAAAGGTGCAGCTGATGTCTGTGTGAGATCAGCATTTCTGCAGCGTGAAGAGGCAGCACTTGCTTGTCACTCACGTTGGTACCAGTCACACCGCCCACCGCCAGCTTCTCTTCCTCTCAGACATGAAAGCTTCTTGCATCTCCACTTGTAATCCCCCCTCCGTCTAACCCTGCCCCGTTCTGCTCATCCGCCTTCTTCTCATCACACTCACTCTTTGCCTGGTTCTTTTTAGGTCTCTCCCTTCAGCTCTTCAACAGGCTGATGTGCACCCATCTGTGCACCCAGACAGACATACCCACATATGCCTGCATACACACATACACAAGAGCACACCCAGGCCCTCCATGAGCCAATCATACATGATATGATATGAACAGAATTTATAAAGTGCAACAAATGCCCACAGGTGTCAAGGTGCTGTATTCTCGGTGGACACATGGGGAGGTCCAAACACTCTTTAAAATGCCATGGGCACTCCCACACACATTACCACGGGGTACGTACAAAGGTGTATGACTCTCTGCTGCTGAGCCACCCTTGTCCTTTTGTGTTTTGGGAAAAGTCCGAGGATGCGCAGGGTAAAACCAATATCAAACGTCATGCTTTTTTGGCAAGAGATCAATGTATCAGGCAAACCACTCTCCACTGTCACTCCCGCACTCACTCACTCTGCACCACTACGTGGTGCAACAGATATCAGACAAGTCTGTACGGAAGAGCTCGCACACATATGCATTCAGCACCCTAATGCGGTGCATCTGAGACCAGCAGGTTAATTGGTTACACACTGCTGACCCCGTGGGCCCAAGCCTCCATCCGCCCTAAAACTCACCTCGACTATTCTACACCCCTTGATTGGAGACACCCTGTTCTCCCCTGGGCATTAGGTCATATGCGGCTGACGTCACTGTTAGTCAGGGTCCCAGGAAAGCAGGTAGGGGAAGGCAGCAAGGTCAATTAAGAGGCAATGGGCAAAAGGGGTTTGGATGCCACTCAAGACGTTCATCTACATGATGCAGAGCAGACACAGGCTCACACCAAAGGGGCTCCCAGGGCACAAGCCCGGTTTTGTGAAGCAGTCTCCTGACCCACTTCTGTTCATTCTCCGAAGTGTTCCTCCAGAGCCACCCAGTCACTCTCACCATCCAGGCCCTAGCCCGGCAATACTACGTGCCAGCACAGTGTCGTCAGGGAAGGCCGGGTGAGGAGAGGGCAGCTGGTCCACTGCACTGAGGGCCAAGCAAGGGAACAGTAGATGAATGGAGAAAAGGAAGGGGCCTTTTGGAAGCAGGAGGCACACCAACAGGTTCGCGTTGAGCATAGTCACACCCAGGCATTCCGCGCACATCGTCGGATGCGCGATGATACAGGTCGCACCAGACCATTTTGATCCCACAGAATGAAGACTTGCAAAGTCCGTACCTCCTTAGAAATGAGGCACAACATCCAGTGCACCTCAATTTCAGCCGCACCAGACAGCTCTGGTCACACACACAATAAAGTGTTGTAAATTCTGTGGCTCCAAGGAAATGAGGCACAACGTGCTGTGCATGTCGATATTGATCGCACCAGACAATTCCGACCACACACATAGGTGCAAGTTCAGCAATACCTCATGAGGTAGAATGAGGCATTACTATGTTTACGCCTCCACCTCCAAGGGTCACAGCAAGTGAATCGGACACCGTATGCAATGAGCATGCAGTCAGGATGTCGTACGAAAGGGATGCGGCGCCACTGATAAAGCAAGACACGCTGGGTCCCACAACCGGTGAATCCACTCACCACCAACAAAAAGCTTATGCGTGCCAAGATCTCGATGATGCAGGGGCCACACACTTTAGATGCGGGTCAGACTTTGGAACTCGGTACAAGGCAATCCAGTCTCCAGGCAAAATTCTTAGTTCCGTGCCCACACAGGACTATCAGTTGGAATACAGCAGATGATGTGGGCACTTGAGAGAGCACCACATTCCAGGTGTCACAGGTAGGCAGTGTGGGTCCCTCTTAGGAGAACGAACAGGGGGCAAGTTCAACAAGCCCTTTGAGAGCACACTTCAGGGTGGCACACCGCAGCACGTAGTTGGGTCAGGCAGCCAATATTCAGGAAGGAGACATGGCCCTCCTTGTGCACAACCGAATCCTCTGGCAATGTGCACCGCGTAGATTCAGGTTCTCCGGTAAACATCCGCACAAGCCTATCTCCCCCAGTGCTGAAGTATGGCACCTGTAGTTATACTGGCATGTACCTTTGAAGTTGGTGGTGGCAAGGGTCTCCCTGTGAATCACAGATGTCTGCCCTAAATTTCAGTCCTGTATGCCATGATGCTGAGGAATGCAGATCTAAATCTTCAGTGGGGCTTTGGTCTGACTCTGGAGGCCAAGTGTCAGAACCTTCTCCTACAATCTCGGCAACGAGGCACAAAATGGCAGAGGTCGGTGTTTCCAAATGAATGCCCAGTAACTGTTGCTGAGGAATGCCCAGATGTGCTCATCCAACCTCCAGTCTGGACAGGTGCAAAGCATCAAGGCACACAAAGTGTTTAGAGCACCGAAATGCCCACTTTCTAGTAGTGGCATTTGTACGCGAATTATGACAAGGCGACCTGTGCCACTAGTGAGGGATTGTCCCTGCGAATCGAATGATAGGAAACATCATGAGACTGCTTCACTGTAAGCCACTATTGCAGCCTTGAGTGATTTCAACCATTTCCCAATGTTAGCATATGGGAAGAGAAAACCTCATAGGTAGTGAAAGCACACATTGGTATTTATCACTACCTGGGTAGGAAACACACATGTGTACCTGTCCTGCGTTTCGCCTACCACTCGCTTCATCTCTTAAGATATACCCTGGGGGTACTTGAGTGGAAGTGAAAGGTCCTCTTGTGGAAATTTAGTTCGTAACTGAACATTATCTGCGCCATCTTGTCTCTCTCCAGTGCCGCACGCAGAAACACACGGCGGCCATTTTAGACACCATGGCCCCTCTCCCCGCTCATTGCCGATCGCCAGCGCGTCCCTCTGGCGCTGCGAACATCGCCCCGCGTGCTGGCCATCCCCGCTCTCTCATACATGGGCCATAAACCCCCTCCTTCTGCGTGACCCTGCCATGGAACCACATCCCGCGCCTGACCAACACCTCCTTTCATCCCATACATGGCCATACATCCTTTTGATAACCCCCTTCCTCTGTGCCCGATTGTCCGAACCGATCCCAGGCCATCACCTAGCCCTGCGGATGCAGTTTATTGCCCCTACTGTAAGGGAAACACCCCACATCAAAGGGATTACAGTAGATCAACACCCCACCCCCTGAGACCCGACCAGTCGCACACACCCCCAGGAATTGGCGGAATGTCCAGCTGTGTGATAGCCATCTCCTACTGTGGGTGGGGTGGGGACTTCCACTGTAGATATGTGTAGGAACAAGCTTGAAGTGGGGATTCCAAGGATGTCATTCCATACATCAAAGTCTCAACAAGAATGTATCACATGTAATAAAAGCAATAAACCTGTGTATAAGAGGCCAGGCCTCAGAGATGTGGTTAGAGCACCTCGAGACGATACCTTGCTGTCCGATCTGACGTGTTCTGCTCCGACAGAATAAAACTTTGTTTCCTTCCTTCCAGTCTCCGGCGCCTGCCTCTTTTGTTGGTTAATCATCGAATGGTATAAGAGGCGATTACCGCCGAGCAATACTTGAAAGGTTATCGACTGAAACTGCTGCTACCATTTAACAATTGGCGTCCCAAGCGTGGGGCCCATCAGCGACACGTGGATCCGAAGAGAGAGGTCCCGACGACAGAGTGAACGACTGCAACGATCGAGAAGAGCTCCTGCCCGATAGACCCTCGTCTGGCAGCCGATCATCCGAACTTCACTGGTTCCGAGCAGACCTCTCTCGACTGATCTACGGTCCTGACTGGGAACCATCAGGAGTGCCGCGGCAAATACGGAGAGTAGAGGACGATCGGGCGCTGGAGACGGAAGACGAGAAACTGTCCATGCGGTCCGGGTAAGGTCGTGTAACACGACGAATTGCGAAACGATTGATTGATTGATTGATTGAAAATACTAGTATTGCTTATTTGATTGTTCTTTTTGAGATATTCGCTGCCTAAAAATGGGGAAGAATAGAGATACTCTCTCTCCCTTTGCAGATAGTGAAGGGTAGGTAACGCGGACTTTTGTCCCCCTTTGTAATCTGTCGGGCCTATTTTTCTCCCCACTGATTGATTGTCCGAACATTGATTGTTTTTGACGAATAGTGCTCTTTGAGATATTCTTTGTTTGCAAATAACGTAGAATAGAAATATTCTGTCTAGTCTTTGCAGATAGTGAAGGGTAGGTAACGCGGACTTTTGTCCCCCTTTGTAATCTGTCGTGCCTATTTTTCTCCCCACTGATTGATTGTCCGAACACTGGTTGTTCGATATTGGTTCTTTGGAGGTATTCTCTGCTTACAAATAACGTGGAATAGAGATATTCTCTCTAGTCTTTGCAAGCAGTGAAAAGATAGGTAGTGCTGACTTTTGTCCCCGTTGTAACCCGTCATGCCTATCTTCTCCCCACTGATTGGTAATTGGTTCTTCTGGTTCTGCCCGGACCGCTTATTAGAGATGAACCATCCGGCTCCACTGGAAGGCACCCCAAATAAGGACATGTTTACTAAATATGGACTAGTCGCTGTAGCTTATAGCAAATTATGGCATAAATATACAAAGAAGGACTCCGAAAACCAGTAGGCCACTGGTGGGATCCTTTTGACCCTGCAAAAATAAGAAACACTAAGAAATAGCCTTTTGCGGAAAATATGAAACTAGGGGAAGGAGCCAAGCTCACGGTCGAGAGGGCCACGAGGTAGCTCGGCTCCGTCGCTCTCGCTGCCTAAGCATGTCTGCCCTACCACCCACCCCGCCCAATAAAACGACAAAAACCTACACAAATGGAAGTCTGCTGATACCCACCATCGGCGTCGCCGAACTGGGCTAGACCGCGCACAATTGGGCTATGTCTTTTTCTGGTTATGCAGTAACATCTTTGTGCTCATTGCCAGATTACAAATATGTACAACACTCCAACAAAGTAGTATGATTAAAACGCTTTAAAAACTTGTAGGTATATACAACACTCCAACAAAGTAGTATGATTAAAACGCTTTACTTGTAGGTATATGCAACACTCCAACAGGGTAAACATGTTAAAACACTCTTTTTAAACAAACTATTTACATGACAGCCAGCTGCAACATCCATCCCAAAGCATTCAGCGTCCACGTGACACAGTCCCAGTAGTCCCTCCTTCCTCGGAGTAGCAACATTGGGCTGCTTTAGTCTGTCTTTTAGTAGGCTTTGGGCTACAAACACGCCTACAAAATCCATCGGCCTGTGAGGCGGCATCAGTGGCGGACTGTTGTGCGAATAGGCCGGAGGCAACACGATGCGCCGAGATATGGACGTTACCGAGAAGGTGTCCAGCAAGTTGTTGTGCTGGTCTAGGCCGTCCTACAATGCTGCGCCGAAAGACGGCGTGGGGTGCCCTGGGGGGGAGGCGACGCGAACGGGCCTCCCCCGCCTCCCTAGGTGGAGGCTCCTCAGTTGCAGTAGAGCACCCTTTATCGTTTCACTCACCGACCAGCTGGGAGAGCACCCTTTAGAGTTTCACTCACCGGCCAGCTGCAGCAGGGTAGCTGTTAACGTTTCACCTACCGGACGACCACCCAGGCGGAGGTTCCTTTCTGCACCAAGTTTCCACTAGCACTCCACCCAAGAAGTGGGCCCCCGCAGTTGGTTGGTCGGGGGACCCACTCCGGTGGCTGTGGTGGAGAACTGCTGCTGCCACAGGACTCTCAAAATGGCGGCCGGCTCTTCGGATTCGGGCCTGGTCCACTAAGATGGCTCTGGGCTACCTTGGAACTCGGAAGCTTGCCTGCTCGGGCATGGGCCCCACCCTTGAAAACGTCCTCTCAGCTTTGCAGATTCTACGGGGGTCATTGGCCCTCGACTCCCGCGGACTTCCGGTGGGGGCAACCGTCACTATTGCTCGATCATTCCACATTAACTTGTCTTTGCCCCGGGCGGCAGCCACCTTGTCCCCATTTGGTGCCATAAGAGAGACTGATTCAGGGCGTCGGCAGAGAGGCACACCTGCTGTCCCGCTCTCCGAAAGGACGACGGCGCTGCTGCGAGATGGTGCCCTCATGCTGTCGCGAGCTTCTGTTTGAATTACCAAGAGAGACTGTAGACTACCAACTCGAATCAATTCCGGTGGAACCTCAGCATGACCCGGTAAAAAAAAAAAAAGAGAATCTTTGCTTTCCCCACCTTCGAGTCACGGTTCATACTGTCTGTTCTTTCTGCTGGCGTTAATGAAAACTTTTGAACTGCCGAAAGGGATTCTGGTCCGGCCGCTAGTTAGTGGAAACATTTAGACTGTACCCTGGACCCACCCGACCTCGCCCCGAAATGGCGCCGATGTAGGAGGGGCCTACAACTCCTTATGATGTTCCGGTTACTTGACATTGATGTTAAGGGATATGTATACGGTCTTTTTGTACATGGCGGGCGGGGGACGGGGAGGGTACTGACTAGGCATACGAACAACCTTATTGATGCTGGTCTTCTCATTATTGATTATTTTTATTTTTGCGTTAAGGTAGTGTTGCTCATGATACTCAACGCCTCTTGCACCGTGGCCGGCCTATACGGTTGTAGGCCCGTATTTGTATACTGACGTTTTCACAATAAAGGGTTTTCGAAGGAATTATGGAATCAGCGTCATAACAATCGCCTAGGTTGGTAAGGTTTTGAATAACGGCTGTCATTCCAAACAATAGAAGACAGATAATACAGACCCTTTTTTCCTGAATTTTGGATTGGTGAAAATTTGTATCCATCACAACTGTCTTTTTCCAGAGTTGTTAGAAAATGGTTGACTATAACTTAAGGTATCTGCCGAATGTAAGGTATGGTATTTTGTCCCATAATATGCGACTAATTGAGAAACAAATGCACGAAGAGGGAACTCGAATTTAGGGACAAATAAAATAAAGCATTTTTGGTATGGTAGAAAGGAAGGATATAGTACAATGCGAAAAGGATAGTCAAGATCTGTGGTATTATACGTTCCTGCAGCTAGTCTGGTACGTGGTAAGTAGAACTTTTTCGTGTTTATGCGCGCTGATGTGCTTTGAATGCTGCCCCCCCCCTTCTTTTCTTCTCTGTAGGTTACATCGGAGTTCCGACTGAAGAATGGAGTGGACATGGACCGCACCGTGCTCCATGTAGGGAAAGACATAGACAAGCGCTGTGAGATGGTGCGTGGAGTGCAGACCATCACTGATAACGTGAAAAACTGTATGGTATGACTGTGCGTACGTGCCCTGATTGTACGGTATGAATGTGTATGTATTGCGTATGCCTGGGTCACTGGAGAGAACGTCTTTGTATGACTGAAATGCTTGCCTATCGATCAAGGAGATGTGAAAATAAACCCGAATATGGTAACTCCTCGTTTGAAGAAACGACTCGCCCTCTCCCGGAAGCTAGTAAATTTGAGGGTGACTAAGGCCAGAAACTCGAAGGATCATTTCAGTACGACGAACCCGACTCCAACTGATGACCCAAATGTACCACCAGTGAGTCGATTTTTGTGCTGACTAACTAACAGAAGTTAAGAATACCCCAGGTCGGGGTTCATCCAAAACCCCCCCCTCAGCCCAGAAGTTAGGGATACTGGCATGTTTTAGATTCACCACTTCTTCTTCCATCCACTTAGAAAATAAGAGTTGTACCATTGAACGTCCGACCGATACTCCTCCTCTGCCTCAGTTTGGATCACCGCCTGCCCAGGGGTTGGAAGGCTCCACCGTGAGTATAAACACGACTGGACTAATGTCCGACCGGAAAAAGAGGAGTAAGTATTTTTTAGAATGAGGCCTCCAACAAAATTGCCCAGAAAGGGAGGGGAGTAAAAAGTCCGACCCCCCCCCCCACCCAAAATGAATTACGGAAAATACTGAAAATACGCAGCACGCGTAGAAAAAGGACAGGAAAGGAAAGGTCCCCTTTACCCAAAATAGCTCTGTGTCTTCGTCTTAGGTTTCTATGCTTGATGTATGTACTGTTACACCCTATCCGGTATTTGTGTGTACGTGAACGTCGAATTTATGTCTTCCCCCAGCTTGTGTTTTTGTACGTAAAACTGACCCGTGCTGCGCTATGTTGTGTGTACACCAAGTAGCCTATTATCGTACACGTTTGTCTCTCTCTCTCTCTCTCTCTCTCGTTTTATGTCTAACGTGTACCAAATAGCCGACTTGATGCGCACGTCTCTCTCTCTCTCTCTCTCTCTCTCTCTCACTCACTCACTCACTCTCTCTCCCTCGCTGAAGGCTCACTTGCCCTCTTTTTGAATAGATGACAACACTATACCTCGTCAGTATATGTATAATTGGCCTAAACACGACAGTGTTCGAACAAATTGACAGAAGCAAAACGACCGTATTTTGCCACACTACTACCTCTCCTTTCTGTAAAATGATGGAACTTAATTGGCTGAGAAAGAAAGGACAGGTAAGACGACTGATGTCTCCCAATCCGGCCCTTATAACGGGAACTATATGTCAGTGGTTTTTGTTGTTTTAGGGCTCTAACGACTCCACCTCCATCGCTCAGAATCGCCCCGTCCATTGCACAGAAATAGAGCGTCTAAGCACCCCGTCCTTCCAGAATAGTCCCAGTTCTGTACTAGCGGTCGCTGTATATTTTAAGCAATACAGCTGATGACCTTGTTTTTAAACATATATCGCCTAAAACTGATAAAGGTTTACTATTGTCTCCAGCAAGAAGAATGTTTAGCTTGTGTTCCTCCCCGAAACAGATATTTGTGAGCTCTACCGGAGAAGCCGGTTCGAATTTTGATAAGACCAGGAAGTTGATAGATGTCAGACTTCTTGCCACGTTTATAAGGTACAGGAATCAACACCTAGCAGACCTGATGATGGAAATTTGCAGGAACACTCGCTAACCTGCACCACAGCAATGATTAATGAGTTAGTAGCATACACCGACATAAGAGTTTATAGACATCCACCATAGAGTGACCGATAAACGTTTCCCCGACTACTTGGGGTTGGGAGAGAGAATGAAGTGTGTAAAACGTCTTCCCTACCAGTTCTCTAAGATTTTGTTTCTTGTAATCATTCTAAGATAACATGCGGTCATCGGAGGAGAGGGGTTGGACGTGACGCACAACCTGGCTGTGGATCATGGAGCATCTATGGCGTCGACCAAGGGGGAGCCATGGAGCAAAAAGATGCGGGACGAGGCACCATTCTCAGCATGGAAAGCGATAGAAAGAAGGGCTATCCCGAAGCCCCCGCTCACTGATCAGCTCGTGCCTGAAGTCCCAGCCCGTCGAGCCCGATTGATGGGCTCAGTACTAAAAGATTCTGCTCTCCTTGGTCCGCTTTTTTATCCGATCCCACTCCACCCCCTCTTCCCTCTGCCTCCCAAAAGCACGCCCCTATCCCCCCCCTCTTTTTCATATGGGATTTTGAACTTGACTTGACAGAAGAAGAACGAAATGCGAGTATCCGCCTCAAGGTACCTATGATAAGATCAGTTAGGGAACAGGACAAAACAGGACTGTGATCCGAGAGCGAAGAATGGTCACACCCTGCAACGTGAAAACATGGATTTGAGCTGGACCTTAGCTCCACCGCCGGTGCTCAACAGTGCCAACGAAAGAAGAAGAACAATGAGAGCTTACCAGTGATGGCTCGCTATAATAGGACACTGGAAAGAAGAACTCCCTTCCCTGACTGTAACTCATGTTGAGTTGAATTCCTCTCCCAACCGCTTTCGTATTGACTATCTTCCAATCGAGTTTTCATGGTATTACATCGGTCCCTTCCAACTGTACACTGATAGTTAAGAAACATTAACTTTGTATAATGACAATTGTATAACATCAGCCGTGCACATGACTATGCTGTCTAGTTTGATCCACATGAAGTCTAGGCCTTAAGTAATGCACGTGATATTCCTTGTTTTGCAAGAACATTTTTACGGTATCCTGTTTGTGTTCAAGCGAGCTTCCCTCCTCCTATCTCCGGGTCTGACATATGACGCAGCTGATGTAATTTTGTATGCACTACCTCCTCGCCTATCACATCAACTACATGAAATTATGTACAATTGTGCCAGATCATTCCTGTCTGTCCTAAAGACTCTGAACTTTGAAGCAGAACGAATGAAAGCCCTGTATGAAGTAGAAGTACGTGGTATTATGGGGTTAGATCCGAACTAAACAAGCTGGCGAGATATGTTAAAAGGGAGGACTGTGGAAATTTAGTTCGTAACTGAACATTATCTGCGTCATCTTGTCTCTCTCCAGCGCCGCACGCAGAAACACACGGCGGCCATTTTAGACACCATGGCCCCTCTCCCCGCTCATTGCTGATCGCCAGCGCGTCCCTCTGGCGCTGCGAACATCCCCCCGCGCGCTGGCCACCCCGCTCTCTCATACATGGGCCATAAACCCCCTCCTTCTGCGTGACCCTGCCATGAAACCACATCCCGCGCCTGACCAACACCTCCTTTCATCCCATACATGGCCATACATCCTTTTGATAACCCCCTTCCTCTGCGCCCGATTGTCCGAACCGATCCCAGGCCATCACCTAGCCCTGCGGATGCAGTTTATTGCCCCTACTGTAAGGGAAACACCCCACATCAAAGGGATTACAGTAGATCAACACCCCACCCCCTGAGACCCGACCAGTCGCACACACCCCCAGGAATTGGCGGAATGTCCAGCTGTGTGATAGCCATCTCCTACTATGGGTGGGGTGGGGATTTCTACTGTAGATATGTGTGGGAACAAGCTTGAAGTGGGGATTCCAAGGATGTCTTTCCATACATCAAAGTCTTAACAAGAATGTGTCACGTGTAATAAAGCAATAAACCTGTGTATAAGAGGCCAGGCCTCAGAGATGTGGTTAGAGCACCTCGAGACGATACCTTGCTGTCCGATCGGACGTGTTCTGCTCCGACGGAATAAAACTTTGTTTCCTGCCTTCCAGTCTCCGGCGCCTGCCTCTTTTGTTGGTTAATCATCGAATGGTATAAGAGGCGATTACCGCCGGGCAATACTTGAAAGGTTATCGACTGAAACTGCCGCTACCATTTAACAATCTCAGGATGGCTAGTGACTTAAACAGTCCAGTCTGAGTAAACTCGAAAATGGGCAAAGGTGGATGGGCAAAGCAGGATTCTGCAGTGTTGGCCTCATCTCCCATACAACAGGCAGCTGGGTAACTCTTGGCGTTGAGCAGTTTACCTCTTGCAGTTTAGCTGTCTGGTGAGAACAGTCCCCACAAGGACCTCGCGCAGCATGTTTTATATATATATACACATTTACTCTAACATCCAGTGATGCTCCATTTCGACAACCTAGAGGACGTGTTGCCCTTACCCACACCAGGGGTGACCCATGGTTTCTTCGCTTCAATCGATCCAATTAGCACCTAGAAGCTGAATTCCTAAGCAGAGACGCTACAAGGCATGGACAAAGTGGGCTCTGGCCCGGGGCCCCAGCCTTTCAGGGGCCCACTCATACAGCCGATTCCGCTCTGCAGAGAGTCTTGCCCTGGTGACCTTGGATCATTCTTCAACAGGGTGCTCTGAGCACCGCTTTCCTTGAATTTATTTTTAAACTGGGAGATGTGTGAGAGTCTGTTACAGACATTTTGCAGAGATGTGTTGTGTTTATGTTTTATGCAACATCTATAAAAAAGTTTATTTTAGGTCAAAACAGGACCTTGTATATGAGAAATGGGAGGGGTTCACAGAGATTATTTGCAGTAATATTAGTGAACTGCTGCTGTGTTATAATATTGAAAACACAAGTCATTATCCCTGAATATTAGATTTAAACACATTTAGAATTTGAACGCGTGTGCCTGTGCCCTGTCAGTGACCTGGCCAAAAAGGGCATGAAACAGGATCATAAATTCAAAGCTGTTCTGAACAGGGGCCCCCAAACTCATTAAATGCCCTTTCCCCTAGGACCTCCCTCACCCTCAGTGATCCCCTGAAGTCCCTGCTCACGGTGCAAGAGCCCTGGCCAATCCTCTAGTTCGGAGACAAATCTGCCCATCTGGTACCCAGTGTGCCCTCAGGGTGACTGCACAGCAGGCGGGGATGTGCTCACATCATGGGACTGATGTTTGCATGAATGGCCTTGCAGGTCAGGGAGGTCATGAAAAGCCCAGCGCGAGAATTTGCGGATTCTGCAAGAGAATTGAGCTCACCACACCTTAACAGGTGCCAACAGAAGCTCCAATGCAAGGTAGGAAATGATGCCGCCCTGTCCCACTAGTCGATGGAAAGACATAATATGTTAATGCCGCCCTAGCTTGTATCAGCAGCCAGAGGTTAGACCTTACAAAGGCATCCGCGGGCTGAGGCTGGCAGCGCCCAGCTCTTCCGGGTCTTTTGATTAGCCGGCCAGGGTACAACTCGTGGGTGTAACAAAGCCATTAATTGGTTAAAAAACGGACACCACCGGTTAGTCCTCGCTGTGAAACTATGCAAGTATCTTGCCCATCAGGTTCAACTTGTAGCATCTTCCCCAGCCCAGGAGCATGCAAATGAAGTTGGAGCTGCTAGCAAGCATTGCTTTATTTCTCAGCACACACTCACACACTGCGCATTACATCATACTACACACTAACCACCCACTAACAACTAACCCCGGGCGGTGACCTTTGCTCTGCCCGCGGAGTGTGCGGAGATTTGCATCTGGGGTTACTAACAACTCCTCGCATATTACGTGTTTCCTCTTCAGAGTCCGCCCAGAATCATGAGGATCCTAGTGCACATGACATCGATATGCTACACATTGAAGAACAAAGATTTAACCTATGGACCCGTCTACAACCTTCTGCAAATATCATCTAACATGCATAGTGAGCATCACACGAAAAACAAAGAGGGGTCAGGCTTCCACCCTTCCAGCAGACGCTTAGCATCCAAGATCAAACCCTGGGTTTTGTCTCAATGTAATGTCCCCCTATTTAAAAGATCCTAGGGCACAGACATACCTCATAACATCAAAAGATCCTTGGGTAGAGATGTGCCTCACAGCATCAAAAGATCCCAGGGTTCAGATGTACCTCACAACATCGAGAGAGCCCAGGATAAAGACATACCACTCAGCATCGACATATCCCAAGGTACAGACGTACCTCACAAAATCAAGAGACCCTAGCGTGCTAATGGAACTCACGACATAATAAAGTCCCAGGGTACAGACAGCGTACATCACAACATCAAAAGATCCCAAATTACAGACTTACTTCACAACGTCAAAAGATACCAAGTTACAGACGTACTTCACAACATTCAAAGATCCCAAGGTACAAATGTACCTCATGACATCAAAAGATCCTAGGGTACAGACGTACCTCACAACATCAAAAGATCTCAGGATACAGATGTATCTCACAGCACCAAAAGATCTAGGGTGCAGACGTACCTCACAACATCATAAGATCCTGGGGTAGAGACGTACCTCACAACATCAAAAGATCGCAATGTACAGATGTACCTCACAACATCAAAAGAACCCAGAGTACAGGCATATCTCCCAACATCAAAAGATCCCAGGGTACAGACGTACCTCACAACATCAAAAGATCCCAGGACAGAGACGTACCTCAGGACATCGGAAGATCCCAAGTTACAGACTTACTGCACAACATCAAAACGTCCCAAGTTACAGATGTACCTCACAAAATATAAAGATCCCAGGGTACAGACGTACCTCACAACATCAAAAGATCCCAGGACAGCCAACATCAAAAGATCCCAGGACAGAGACGTACCTCAGGACATCGAAAGATTCCAAGTTACAGACTTACTGCACAACATCAAAAGATATCAAGTTACAGATGTACCTCACAACATTCAAAGATCCCAAGGTACAAATGTATCTCATGACATCAAAAGATCCTAGGGTACAGACGTACCTCACAACATCAAAAGATCTCAGGATACAGAGGTATCTCACAGCACCAAAAGATCTAGGGTGCAGACATACCTCACAACATCAAAAGATCGCAATGTACAGATGTACCTCACAACATCAAAAGATCCCAGGGTACAGACGTACCTCACAACATCAAAAGATCCCAGGGTACAGACGTACCTCAGGACATCGAAAGATCCCAAGTTACAGGCTTACTTCAAAACATCAAAAGATCCCAAGTTACAGATGTACCTCACAAAATATAAAGATACCAGGGTACAGACGTACCTCAGGACATCGAAAGATCCCAAGTTACAGGCTTACTTCAAAACATCAAAAGATCCCAAGTTACAGATGTACCTCACAAAATATAAAGATACCAGGGTACAGACGTACCTCATGACATCAAAAGATCCTTGGGTACAGACATACCTCACAACATTTGATATTTGATATTCATTAATTTCTATAGCGCCTGAATCACCCCGTAAGGGGTATCTCCGTGCTTAGGACGGTGTGCTACAGTCAAACCAGAAAAGAAAGGTTTTTAAAAATGTCCTGAATTGAGGAAGGTTTTGGCAGTCGTGAAGCTGGAGGGGGAGTTTGTTCCAGAAAGTCAAGGCAAGATGAGTGAATGCTTTGCCACTCTTGCGAGCCTTTTTAATTCTTGGAGTGCAAAGGAGTAGCTTGGATCCTGAACAGAGGGGCCGTGGGGGAGTGTACTTGGTAAGGTTGTCAAACAGGTAGGAAGGCCCCAGACCATTAAGGGCTTTAAAAACAATGCAGCCGATCTTGAATTTCACCCGCTTTCTCCCATGGAGCCAGTGGAGTTGGTTAAGAAGTGGAATAGAGGCCGTTCTGGGAGGGGCGCTTGCTACTAGTCGGGCGGCCGTATTCTGGACAACTTGTAACTTGTTTAAGGAAGCCTCGTCAGCCGAGGCCAACAGTGCATTACAGTAGTCCAGACGGCTTAATACTAGGGCTTGCATCAGTGTTTCTTTTGTAGAGGAAGGTAACAGAGGGAATACTCTTCTGAGTAAACTGAGTGTGTGTAAGCAGGAACATCAAAAGCTCCCAGGGCACAGGCGTCCCTCACAACATCAAATGATCTCAAGTTACTGATGTACCTCACAACATCAAAAGATCACAAGTTAAAGATGTACCTCACAACATCAAAAGATCCCAAGGTACAGTCAAACCTCATGACATCAGATTCCCCAGGATGCAGCCGTACCTTACAGAATCAAAAGATCATGGGGCGCCGACGTACCTCACAACATCAGAAAGATCCCAGGGTACAGATGTACCTCAGGGTACATATGTACTTCATAACATCAAAAGATCCCATGGTACAGACATACCTCAGAACATCAAAAGATTCCAGGCAATACATGTACTGCATGATGTAAAAAGATCCCAGCGTACAGACATACCTCACAACATCAAAAGATCCCAGGCTACAGAGATACCTCACAACATCAAAAGATCCCAGGGTACAGACGTACCTCACAACATCAAAAGATCCCAGGGTACAGACGTACCTCACAACATCTAAAGATCCTAGGGTACAGACGTACCTCATGACATCAAACGATCCCAGGGTACAGACGTACTTTAAAATATAAAAAAAGGGACCAGGCAGTGCTGTAGTGTGAAAGACAGACCAGACTATCCCAGAGGAGCCGGGTCCATAGGGGTCAATTGATGTTGGAAACCTTTGCCGTTTTCAATGGCGTGATGCGGAAAAGTGCTGCTGCCGGGAAGATGAAAAGTTTCCGGTGGATCCAAGCCTGGATCCAAGGTGAGAAGAACCTGAAAGCAGAGGGGACAGAGTCTGGGTCACTTCAGGGTGACCAGGGGCATGATAGACTGATTTCGGGTGCTTAAGGTGAGATGATGCAATGCTTGACTCTGCAGCCACGGGGACCAGGAGACATCAACGATGACCAAAGTCTGGAGGTGAGCTATCCCACAAAGGATGTTGAGTGCTGGGGGGTCACTGTCCGGATTGAACACCATCAAGCCTTGGCAACTGCAACCCACGCGGGCAGAGAAAATAAGCTTCGGTGAGGACCATAAAGATCCTGGGGACTCTCCAAGCTATGGAGAGTCAGGGCATGTCTGGCGAAACCAGGAAAGCACACTGAAAGTCAAAGTTACCTTCACAGGGACCCACAGGCCAACGGACCAGGGATCGCTAAGGGACCTTGAGCTGAATCACAAAATACCAGCCCACGGAACACTCGTGGAGTGTAGGCTGGAACTCTTCAGTGGAATTACTGTTTGGGGTAAGGACTACAGGTAGCCCAAAGCACAGCCTCAGGGATCACCGAAAAGCATATGCTGCTGCAACAGTACATGGTGCAAAGGGGTTCGGGTTGCATGGTCCCCACGAGGGTGTGGAAATGTGGATTTTCCTGATCAGTTATGTCCCCTATCTTGGACCCCAACGGTTCTATATGCATGTTACAAGTACATGTATGTTCCCTCCAGTTCCAGTTTCTAAGACGCAAACATATGTGTGTCTACCGTCAACATGTTCTCTGTCAGATCCGCCATCTATGGGCTGGATATTCGATTCCTAGGTATGAAAGGCCACCGACTTTACATGGCTAAGTTACTCCATTTTTACAGTTCAGGCGAGTAGGCCCGATTCTGTCCTCAAAGCCTTTCCCTGCTCTCTGTCTCTGACAGCTTCAGCTTGAGCTCGCATCTGTATCCATGAACTTTGTCCTACTCCCTGTGCAGCTAACGGTGCCTGCCTCGGCCAGTTTTCGCTTGTCTGCCAAGAAGTTGTATTTCACCTTCGAATTATCTATTTTCCCCCTCAGCCGATGCATTCCTGCCTAGTGATTTAGGTAAACATTTCCTTTAGCTCACAAGCAAAGGACTCAGCCTTTCCGTCCTCCTGCAAGTGATTCATAGCCCTGTTGCTATGGAAAGTTTTCTGCCCCTCGCATCTCATATAGACACTTAGACGCTTGTACACGCACACAGTCAGTATAGAATAGATTCTGTCCGAGAGTCTCTTCCTTGTGGATAACATAGTTCTTTAAACATAGGATGTTAGATATGATTTGGGATTAGGATGACTTGACCCCAGACTTCTCGTCTCCACATGTAGAGCTAAATGTCAAGTCCCCTTCACCCCCTAGTTACACGTCAATTACACGTCATGCTGCTGCGCGCGCATCTATGCCAAGTATTATCTTATAGATCCACCTATGTCTGATAATCCTAACCAATCATGTTTCTTTTATTCCTTATTACGCCTAGTTTCGATTATGTCACTGTCACGTCATTTTTCTTATCAAATGTTACGCCTTCTACATTCGTTTCATTGTAATGTACTTATTATAAAAATACATGTCTGTTAATAAATTATTGTACTTCACTTCCTGAACCTTCGTGGTGACGGAACCTGAGGGCCGCGACTCGAGTCGGCCATTTTGAATGGAATAAAGCCCATTAGAGAACCTCTTATACCACGGATTCTGCCTCTTGTTATTTTGAGCTATTTTACTTTATTTTAAGACTCCGTACGAAATTCAGTCAGGTAATATTTATTTTATTTACCACATAATGGCGCCCGAATAGGGACACTTTCTCATCTCACGCGCCGGCGGTGCGTTGCAGGCCCGGTCTCCTGCCACAGCTGGACGGACCATAAACGCGTACCAGCAGGATTTCCTGTAAGCTCCCTCCGGTCAAGCGGGGGCGACTGAGGCTGCGATCAACCCAGACGAGGCGGTGAGAAGTGCGAAGTATCCCGACCAGAGCCTAGCTGAGAGAGCAAGATCCGAGGTATACAGAGGCCCACCAGGTTTTCCGAAATCCCGATGTGCAGAGGGTCCGATGTCCACAGTCGTCGAGTCCTGTCCATTCTCTGAGGCCTTCCGTTTCAAGGAGCTACTCGGTGAGTACCATCGCCGGGGAGGCGTGTTGACGTGCACATAGGTTGTGCCGGTCAAGACGGATTTGGGTACACAAATCCGGTCTGCACTGTTTAGCAGTGTATATGTACTGTTTAGCAGTATATCAAGTATTCCGAAGTATTCAGTTATTGTCAAGAATTCAGCGTGGTGATTAGTTAAGCAGACTGTCATCATTGTCGATCATTGTTATAATGTTTAATGTTTAATGTTTAAAGTATTCAGAAAATGTCTTGCATATTGTGGTATGAATGACTGTTCATTGTTCACTGTTCATTATTGTGTTTCTCGTATTAAGTAAGTTCAAGAGTAAGTATCAGATCAGTTGTTAATATGCCGCTCTTCTCGAAGTTAAGACAGATTACCACCAGAAAAGGGGTGCTTGAAGAAGCAGTTCCTATTCCTCCTAGAGACACTCCAGGACATTTCATGTACCATAAACATGGCTTAGATGCCATATTGTTTCTTGATCTATGGGTAGATTATACCAAGGGATTACCGGAAAGTCAAAGGTGGCCCGCAACGGGAACCTGGGATGCAGAGTGCATCATGAAAGTGGAGGAAGAGTTATGGAAAAGAAAGGTCAGACAGTCACAGAAAGACGCTATCGAGTTATGGCGTAAAGAATCTCATAGACGAACAGAAAAAGCACGTAGACAAGAAGAGAGGAGTAAAGAAAGTTCAAATAAAGTTCAAGAAAATCTATTAATTGAGGAAGGGATCCGAGTGAAATCAGAACAAGTAAATAGACAAAGTAATGCTCTTATGAATGGTATGTATCCCCTTCTAGCCGAAGGACTACCTAAGGCTGCTCCAGAGATGCCAAAAGACTTGCCACCCCCATTATTTCCAATTAAGGTACATCCAAAAGGGCATCCCAGAACCGCAGAAGACGTTTTCCTTTCCTCATATCTAGATGATGCAGCCCCCGAGTATGCTAACGCCACACCACATAGACCGTCTGGCGGAGGGGTTCAACGTCAGGATCAGGTATCTGTCCCCGTGCAACAGCAAGTCCCGACGCAAGCTTCGGCAAGCACATCTGTTTCCGCATCTGTCTCCGCAGTCGACTCTACAGGGGTAACAACACCCATAGTTGCTGTATCACGTTCAACGAACCCATTCACACCCGACGCCCCAGAAGGGGCCACGGGAGGTGCTAGCAGTACTTTTACACCACCTAGAATAAATAAACTTGTCTTTCAAGAGTCAGCACATTCACGTACACCTAAGTTCGTAAGTGAACGTGCGCTTAAGGAACTCCTTGTAAATTGTAGGTATGACCCGGTGGTTGGTAAAGAGGATGAAATGGTTCTGGCATCATTACGTATCAGGCGAGCCGCAGAGTATTTAGCGAGGTTACCAGGGATGATTACGCATCTGGATAACATATATCATTTTGTTCAAACAGGACGAGATCCAGGATGTATTAACAGAGCTATGGAATTCCAGAAAGTAGAGATACAGGGGGAACTGTTGCGTTTTCTCATAAACTGTGTGATCAGAAATCAAGATCGTCCGGGGGTAGACCCGTATGCAATGCTTACTCTTACAAGATGGAGTCAGAATATATCAGAAGGGAGACACGATAAGCAAAATTGTATAATAGCCATGTGCCGAAAAATCCGTAAAGAAATAGAGCGTATTCATGCAGAAAGATTGGGAACAGACGAGTTTGAGCAAGATGAAGTGTCCGAATCAGAGAATTCCGCAAGACAGTCAGAAACCATAGCCTATGTAGGCAGAGGAAGATCCTGTGAAAATACTAGATGTTTTTCTGATCCCATACATTCTGTATGTCCAAATAATAGCAGAACGTATCCAACGCCAATAATAAATCTGAAGTCTCCTGAACATTCGTTTCAAGCCGCAGATAAAATACTACGAGAACGAAGGGGTTACCACCTCCTCGATTCCATGGATGAGCAAGAATTAGCCAGATCAGCCGTTCACTGGATCGTTAGTCCTGAAAAATATGGTGATGAGACCGTAGCACACACGTTTCTCAATCTCAGTACAGATGAACAACGTTTAGCTGGAATCTATATGATTCAGCAACTCCTCATATTATATAAGAGCCAACATGCTGATCCTGGTCCTTTACCTGATATATTAACGGAACTACTCACGAACAGATGGAGAGGTTCTAGTAACAAGTTAATTAAAGAGATATTAGTGTCACGTAAACAGTATGTCCTTTTTGTAAGTCCGGATTCTCTCTCGCTGCCCCATAGAGAAAGAACGCCGTACTATATGGATAGACAAAATCCTTTACGAGAAGTGCACCCAATAAAAGGTGAAGACAATGAGTTTCACCGTGTATTTGTTTACACACCTATATCAAAAATGGAATTATTAGAAATGAAGAAAGTAGTACCTAGCCATGATAAAGACCCAGCGGGTTTCCACCGAGAAATTAAAGACATGTTACTGATGGGAGAGTACACCTTTCCTGATATTATGACGATTTTAAAAGTGCTTTTGCCTGCTGGCATATATGAAAAACTGAAAGAAAAAGAGTGGGAAGTGGGAGACCAAAAGATAGACTGGACAGCATTAGCAGAGGAAGAAAGGGGCCGAGCCGCAGGTTCAGGGCTCGGGGATAAAGTTAAACTATTACCAGGTTTACTAGTACAGGTACTGCCACGTTTATTAACTACAAAAAAGGAAGATTGGGGTGCAATCACAGCCTGTAAACAAAAGCAAGATGAAGACACAAGCGATTATTATGCTCGATTTGAAAAATGTTTTGGTATAAATAGTGGTATAAAAGCAAGTAGTGACTCATATCCACATTTATTTGTGACAAAATTAGTGGAAAATGCATTACCTCCAGTAAAGAATAGAATATTGAAATTCGAGAGTACCTGGCAAAGTAACACTCCGTCGCAAATGCTACAAATGTTACAGTATCATCACAATAGAATTAGGGATGAACAAGAACACGAGCATAGACGCATGAAGGATACAAAAATGAAAATGCTAGTTTCTCAGACAGTACCAGCAGATGGTCACAAAAAGGGTGTGACACATTCTGGTGATTCTGCAGTTCCTGTAAAAGGAACCTGCAATTACTGTAAACAACTGGGCCATCATGTACACGATTGTCCAGTCCTGAAACGTAATATAGCTACAGGCATTACAAAGGAGAGACCACGATTAGTTAGACAAGATCAGAATGAACAAGGAGCTATGCAGCATGGACAGTCCATGCCAGCCTCACAGCAACCCATACAGTTTGTGCCAGCTGCACCACCGTTGCCTGCTACTGCCACACAAACCGCAACACGACAACTGTATCAGACTGCACAGTATGAATACCCTGAATACCAGCGTTACGCATGAACCAGCCTAGAGAGGGAAGTTGACTTACCGCTTATCGAGATTCCTGTAGATCAAGAAGGACCTTATGTACATAGTGAATTATTAGGTCAAGATAGAAAATTCTTACTCGATACAGGGGCAAGTCGAACAACTATAAAACGTAGTGAAGTTCCAGGGGCACCCCTCTCAGGCTCTCAAAATGTTTCCCTTGGTTTTTCAGGAAAACCTATTGTTAATGAAGTATCAAAGCCTCTACCACTTACGATAGGACCTTTGACACGAACTACAGATTTGTTGCTTACTAAATCATGCCCAGAAAATTTGCTAGGAATTAAAACTCTGAAAGCACTAGGAGCCATAATATGTTGTTCTCCGGAAGGAGTAAGGTTGTTTTTACGTGATTTTAAAGGTCACTATGTGTCTAGAGACATGGATCCCCGACTACAGACTTTACCAGTACATCTATGGGCACAAGGCCCTACGGATGTTGGCTGCATGAACATTACACCCTATCGAGTCACACTGAAAGCAGGGGTGGTACTACCACGAATGCGACAATACAAGTTACCGCATGATGCTGTAGTGGCTTTGCTGAAAATCATTGATGAGCTAATTGCCCAGGGAGTAGTTGTAGAAACAGACTCCAATGTATGTAATTCACCGATAATTCCGATTCTTAAACGAACTGATCCTACTGCCCCACCAGTGTACCGATTGGTTATTGATTTGCGTGAACTAAACAAGTGTATTGTACCACAATTCCCTGTGGTCCCTGATATATCATCATTATTGACAGCAATTGATTCCGAAGCAACATTCTTTACTGTAATTGATCTCAAGAATGCCTTTTTCAGCGTCCCAATAGATCCGGAAAGCCAATACTTGTTCGGATTCAGTTTAAATGGGCGCAGCTTTAAATTCTCACGCGCTCCCCAAGGATTCACAGAAAGCCCCAGCATCTACAGCCAAGCACTGAAACGAGAACTTGACAGTATCCACATGCCAGTCAATACTGCACTGCTTCAATATGTCGATGATCTGCTGATCACCGCGAGAAGCGAGCCAGAATGTGAAAAAGCTTCTCTGACAGTTTTACATTTCCTAGCCGACAAGGGGCACAAGGTGTCCCCTTCTAAGCTGCAATTCTGTGTTCAGCGAGTTATTTATCTTGGTCACTCGCTGTCCAAGGAGGGAAGGCAGCTTACACCAGATCGCATCCAGTTAATTGCTAACATGTCAATACCCCAGACACAAAAGGAGGTGCGGGCTTTCATAGGCCTCACTTCATATTGTAGACAGTGGATCCCTCAGTACGCATTTCTAGCAAAACCACTCATTCAGTTAACCACACAGGAGGCAGCCACATCGACTGTTCTCCCTTGGACTCAGGAACATACACAAGCTTTTGAAAGCCTAAAGGAAGCTTTATGTCAAGCACCTGTTTTAGCAACACCATGTTATAGCAAACATTTTACACTCTTTGTTACAGAACGCGAAGGTACTGCCTTATCAGTACTCACTCAGGATCAAGCAGGATCACGCAAGCCATGTGCTTATTTTTCCAGTACATTAGATCCCGTAGCTCAGGCTTTGCCTGCATGCCTGAAATCAGTGGCAGCGACAGCTTTAGCAATCAGACAAAGCGATGCCATAGTTTTAGGACACCCATTGACAGTACAAGTACCACATGCAGTAGAGGTTCTTGTGAACCGAACACAAACACAACACTTGACCGTAGCAAGACTTACTGGTTATGAACTGACATTGTTTCAACCACACATAGAGATCCGACGGTGTAATACATTGAATCCTGCTACACTATTACCTGTAATTGGAACAGACCCACTAGCTCATGATTGTGTTGAAATCATTGAAATAAAGACGAAACCTAGACAAGACTTGACAGACGTTCCATTGTTAGATCCAGACCTGACGTTGTATGTAGACGGATCGTGCATGAGAACAAATACAGGAGATTTAGTGGCCGCGTATGCAGTCACAACAGACACTGAAGTTATTGAGACAAATTGTATAGATACTTTGTCAGCCCAAGCAGCAGAACTTATTGCTCTAACACAAGCCTGTATTCAAGCCACAAATAAGAAAGTTAATGTATACACTGACTCACGTTATGCATTCGGAGTTGTACACGACTTCGGCGTACTATGGCGAGAGAGAGGTTATTTAACTTCCCATGGTGCCCACATTCAGCACGGACCCCTCATTCATGCCTTGTTAGACGCAATACATCTACCCACTGCTATATCAATTATGAAATGTAAAGCACACACGAAGGTTACTGATACCATTTCTCAAGGCAATGACTTAGCTGACAGAACAGCTAAACAGACTGCTCAGAATCGCACATTAGACATGACAAAGCCAATAGTTCAGACACCAACACAGTGTATGGCAATTAAGGATCCCGCATTTGACGTAATTGACATACAGACACATGCCACAGCAGAAGAAATAAAGAAGTGGACTGAACTAGGAGGGATCCAGACAGATCAAGGATGGATGACGAAGGAGAAATCTGTATGGTTTCTCCCTGATTCCATGGTTCAAGCCATTATAGCTACAGTTCACAGTCCAGCACATTTAGGAGAGAAGGCAATGCTAGACAGCATTCAGCACATTTGGTTCAACAAACATTTACGAGCAGCAGCTAAACAAAAAGTTCGTACCTGTATGATATGTTGTCAGTTTAATCCAGGAAAGAGTGTTCCCGTAGAGCAGGGTGGATTTCAGCCTCCTGACCATCCTTTTGAAGTCCTCCAGATGGATTATATTCAGATGGAACGTTGTCGAGGATTCAAATATGTCCTCGTAGTTGTCTGCGCTCTCTCCCGTTGGACAGAGGCGTATCCCGTATCAGATTACACTGCCCCGACTACTGCCAAGCAGCTAGTTCGAGAATTCTTCCCACGGTACGGTTTACCACGTGTTGTATATTCAGATAACGGTCAGCCTTTCTCATCCGAATTAATGAAACATGTCTCACTCTTGTTGGGATATCAGTGGAAATTCCACTGTGTCCGACACCCCGAGGCAGCAGGTCTCGTGGAACGACATAATCAACTTTTGAAAATCAGACTGTCCAAAATATGTAGAGAGAAAGGTGTCGACTGGATAGTAGCATTACCAGTTGCACTCTTTTACATGAGAATGGTAGCACACTCTAGAACAGGGCTATCCCCGTATGAGGTGATCTTTGGTAGACCACCGAATATGTGGGGGACGCCTATACCCCGTAAAATAACTGATGTTGACTGTAATATGCTGACAGATTACCTGGCTTCCTTGATGTCTGCACTACAATCTTCTCGTTCACAGGTGGTCGCAGCTTTTCCTGACAACACTGAGGTGAAACCCCATGACGTGGTCCCCGGGGACTTTGTCCTGGTTCGGAATTTTGATAGGAAAAGCCAATTGGATCCTAGGTGGAAGTTGCCTAAGCAGGTCCTGCTGACGACCAGAACAGCTGTGAAGATCGAAGGACGGAAAGGATGGGTGCATTCCACCCATATAAAAAAATTTCATGGACTACCTTCAGATATAGACACTGTGCCCTGCACTCCCTCACAGACTGATTCAAAACTTCCTTTTGTTGAACAAAATGACTCTCAGTGCTATAAACAGAAACTCAGGTCCAGATCTAAACTGTCGGACGATTTGATTGTTTAAGTCCTCTCCAAGGTGAAGCGGTTGAATCTGTCCCGACATGTACCCTTTAGGTCTGAATCATGTAGAGTCCAGAATCATAATGAAACGACATGCTTATTGTAAATTACTGCGTAACCACTGTATTGTGACATTATTAATTTTGTTTTTATTGAGTATTTTAGTAATTATTACGAGTATGATTTTGCACATATATCATCCTGTTTCTAAACGTGTTTTCAATATAACTGATGAACATTCTTTTAGTGACCTACCGCCACATGAGTTGTCTTATAGACTTGCGCTGCGCAATAACACATTCATTAGTATGTTACATCATTCCCATCAGACTAGTAATGCCACCAATTGTTGGGTGTGTGGCCGACTCCCTCCCTATCAGAATAACAAAGGAGTTCTGCCTTTCTTTCCACATCCATTTACACGCAATGGCTCCTGTGGAGCATGGTTTAGTTTATTAAATTCCATAGACCCAGACACAGCAGTTTATCAACAACATTGGATATGGGGAAATCTGAATCTAGTTTTATTCAAAGTCTGTCACCCTAATAAGGAGGGTTACCCCAGTAGAACAGGAACTGATTTAGAAAATGAAGTGTATAAATTAGGTAATTTTACGCCTAATCTTATGATTTTGAATGTCAAATCCGAAGTTGAACTAATTCTGCCCACTATGTCAGTATTTCCAGTTAAGGGTGAATTATGTGTGAGAAAAGTTGGTTCCATACATATGGGCCATAGCCAATGCGTTACTACAGTAGAATATAGTGATCAAGGCAAATCTTCATTTAGAGCTTCTCGCCATTCTTACTTTATATGTGGTCAGACGGCATATATGCGTCTGCCTCTAGATTGGGATGGTACCTGTTATATAGCATTCCTTCTGCCACCTGTTTTCCTAGCTCCCCCTGATTATTATCGAAATGTTCATTTAGTACACAATAGAGAGCGAAGAGATCTCCCAGTTGTCGATTATACTGAGACGGCATGGGACAAGTATGTAGATTTCAATAAAGGTATCTTTCCCTATATAGGTACAATATCAAATAGTAAGCTGATACGCAGACTCACCAAGACTCTTGAAGCTGTAGTAAACGAGACTATAGCCGCCCTAGGCAATCTGACAGAGGAACAATCAGTGATGAGAATTGTTGTTCTCCAGAATCGTCTTGTCCTTGACGTCATCCTGGCCGATAGGGGCGGAGCTTGCAGGGTCATCGGATCCAGCTGCTGCATATTCATACCAGAAAATTCGCCATCTGTATATAAAGCTATAACACGCCTTCATAAGATTGTAAGCCAGATACACGAAAATCCAGGTACTTGGACGTGGTCCGGGTGGTTTTGGAATGTGATATCAGCCTGGGGATGGAGAGTTCTATCCTTCCTAGGTATTGGCCTTCTTATGCTCTTCAGTTGTTGTCTATGCCTGCAATGTGGACCAGCGATTTGTGGTCTGTGTGCCACATCATGCATTCCACATCACAGTTCTCGTTCAAAATGCCGGAAGGAAGAAGAAATGATGCTCCATGAGCAAATCGAAGGAATAATGAAGATTGATGTCTCGTGAAGGGCAAGAAGGGGACAAGGAGGGAATGTGGAAATGTGGATTTTCCTGATCAGTTATGTCCCCTATCTTGGACCCCAACGGTTCTATATGCATGTTACAAGTACATGTATGTTCCCTCCAGTTCCAGTTTCTAAGACGCAAACATATGTGTGTCTACCGTCAACATGTTCTCTGTCAGATCCGCCATCTATGGGCTGGATATTCGATTCCTAGGTATGAAAGGCCACCGACTTTACATGGCTAAGTTACTCCATTTTTACAGTTCAGGCGAGTAGGCCCGATTCTGTCCTCAAAGCCTTTCCCTGCTCTCTGTCTCTGACAGCTTCAGCTTGAGCTCGCATCTGTATCCATGAACTTTGTCCTACTCCCTGTGCAGCTAACGGTGCCTGCCTCGGCCAGTTTTCGCTTGTCTGCCAAGAAGTTGTATTTCACCTTCGAATTATCTATTTTCCCCCTCAGCCGATGCATTCCTGCCTAGTGATTTAGGTAAACATTTCCTTTAGCTCACAAGCAAAGGACTCAGCCTTTCCGTCCTCCTGCAAGTGATTCATAGCCCTGTTGCTATGGAAAGTTTTCTGCCCCTCGCATCTCATATAGACACTTAGACGCTTGTACACGCACACAGTCAGTATAGAATAGATTCTGTCCGAGAGTCTCTTCCTTGTGGATAACATAGTTCTTTAAACATAGGATGTTAGATATGATTTGGGATTAGGATGACTTGACCCCAGACTTCTCGTCTCCACATGTAGAGCTAAATGTCAAGTCCCCTTCACCCCCTAGTTACACGTCAATTACACGTCATGCTGCTGCGCGCGCATCTATGCCAAGTATTATCTTATAGATCCACCTATGTCTGATAATCCTAACCAATCATGTTTCTTTTATTCCTTATTACGCCTAGTTTCGATTATGTCACTGTCACGTCATTTTTCTTATCAAATGTTACGCCTTCTACATTCGTTTCATTGTAATGTACTTATTATAAAAATACATGTCTGTTAATAAATTATTGTACTTCACTTCCTGAACCTTCGTGGTGACGGAACCTGAGGGCCGCGACTCGAGTCGGCCATTTTGAATGGAATAAAGCCCATTAGAGAACCTCTTATACCACGGATTCTGCCTCTTGTTATTTTGAGCTATTTTACTTTATTTTAAGACTCCGTACGAAATTCAGTCAGGTAATATTTATTTTATTTACCACAAGGGATACGGGTCTCAGGATTGCTGAGACAATTGATCGACCTCGGGATGCTCGAGAACCCACCTCCTGTGTTTCAGAAATCTACCAAGTCCTCAGGAGCTTGGGAGATGCAAACCGGTCAGATGTGTTAAAGGTGCCTGCCTTGCAGTAGAGTAACTCCTTTACTCCAAGGGAGATTCTTCAGTCATCCAGCGTAGTGTAGATCATTGAAGTACTTGGTTTCTGTAGCAGAGTTTAGTCCAGGTAAAAACTAAAGTCCTGTAGTCAGGGATCCCTACTTTATACCCAAGGAAGCAGTGGGACAAACTCTGGGGACCCACCTATGGAGGGTCAGGACAGAGGGTGGCTCCAGTCCACCCATGTCCTTTGTCCAGTTTTGCACCAGAGCAGGAGCCACTGGCTCCTGCAACCGGTTCGAACTGGACTATGCACAGGGACACCAAATGTGCCCCCAGTGCAGACATCAAAGCACTCTTAGAGTACACCCACCCTGCCACAATACACTAAATCCTGTCTGGGAGGTGGTTACACCTCCCTGTGACAGGAAACCTATTGTCAAGCCTTCCCCTGCTCGTGCTTGGCTCAGCAGCAGGAGGGCAGACCCGTGTTTGTGGCTGGCAGCATCCATTTTGTGATACTCAGGTCGAGAATGCTGGTACCGGTGCTTCAAATTTGTCCCTCTAGAAGGGTGGAATCATACCTCCCACACCAGTTACTGGTGTAGAGGTATGATTCAAAGGTGCTTGACACCAAACACAACATATTTCTAAGCAGCCGTTTTAAAGTTATTACCGCGAGATTAAAATGCACTTAAATATATATGGTTGACTGCATCACAAACAGCCCCGGAAAATAGGTTCCGAAGGCTGCAGAGGGGCTTTGCCCATGCATGGGCAACCTCTCACATAAAACCCAGCACCCTGCCTTCAGGATTGATAAGGCCTACCATAGGGGTGACTGATATGTTTATAAGTGCAGTGATTTAGAATAGATATAGTGAACCTATATCTAAGGGGTGCATGCGCCACCTTACACAGGCTGCAGTAGCAGACCTGTGGTGTCAGTTTGAACGGTCTCTCAGGGTGGCATAATACATACTGCAGGCCATGGGAGGCCTCTGGGGTACCTATGCCCTGGGTATATAGTATACCATATACTAGGGACTGATAAGGGTACCCCAGAATCCAATCTGGAGTGTACCTAAAGTACATGCACAACCAAATTAGGGAGAAAGCAGATAAGCTGGGGTCCTGATTAGCAGGAAAAAAGTGGGGGTAACCATGCAGTCAGATTCCACCTTCCTACACAGAGGTCGACTGAAACCTGGTGGTGAGAGAACAACGATCGTGCTGCAGGCTGGTGATGTGCATTATATCAGTTATTGCATGGGTAGAATAAAAAGAGCAGGTCGCATATATGCAGGAGTTACCACACAGAGCTTGAGATAGTTCCACAACTGGTACCACGTCTGGCACCTATGGGATGTGTGTCGGAAAATCACTGGAAAACATATAGGGGCTTATTTACAAGCCCCTTGCTGTGCTGGTGCATCACTGTTAATATGGGAAAAGGTTACGTACCGGAGGAGCAAGAGTGTTGTAAATAATACCCTAAGGGCCCGATTCACAGAACTAACTTAAGACAAAATCCTAAACTTACTACTTTTGGTATTCACAGAAGTTAGGATTTTGTCTTAAGTTTGTCTTAAAACAAACTTAAGAAAACTTAAGACAGACTTAAGACAGACTGAAGACAGACTTAAGACAGACTTAAGACAGACTTAAGACAAACTTAAGACAAACTTAAGACAGACTTAAGACAGACTTAAGTTAGAATTTTGTCTTAAGTTTGTCTTAACTTTGTCTTAAGTCTGTCTTAAGTCTGTCTTAAGTCTGTCTTAAGTCTGTCTTAAGTCTGTCTTAAGTTTGTCTTAAGTTTGTCTTAAGTCTGTTTTAAGTTTGTCTTAAGTCAAACTTAGGACAAAATCCTAACTTCTGTGAATACCAAAAGTAGTAAGTTTAGGATTTTGTCTTAAGTTAGTTCTGTGAATCGGGCCCATAGTGCGCTTAACATCGTTTACAATCCCTTTGGGTGCAGATTTTATATTATAAACTACGGAGGGGAAATATTTTTGGGTGAGCGGCATATAGCCCACGGTATTCTGGTCCCACACCTGCCTAAAATGATTACACAAGCAGACCCCACGTAGATTGCCTCATCCATGGGGTCTAGGGAAGTGTTACAGTTCCAAGCAGACATTGGCATTAAAGTCCCATGAAACAGAAATGTTCAGATAATATGTCAAAAAGTTGTTGCAGTGATGCAGAAGAAGCTGACATGCGTGTTTATGGTTAGACAGGTATCACGTCCCAGTGTTGGATGTCCTGGTCTCAGGGAGAGGCGATGATATTGGCCTGGTTAGTTTTGTGAAATGTCCCTTTCCGCCTGGTCCAAAGTTCTCTGAAGTTACAGTGGTCCGATGGTGGTTAGAGATGGATAGACGGTGGACTCCAAATACTTTCCAAGATAAGATCTTCTCCTGGTGCAAGCACACACCACGGCAGACAGAAATGGAGGAAAGCTATGAAAGGTGATCGAATGATTGATGCACAGTCACAGGTTTCTGGATCCACCAGGATCAATGCTGCAATCCCAGCGCTTCAGGCAGACTCAATCACTGAATCTCCTGTGATCCGGTATCTCCCAATGCTTGGGTTGATGCTGTTGGTGATATGCATTCTTCTGATTATTGATCACTTTGAGGCAATGAGGACCACTTAAAGGTAATCTAAGATAGCTCAGAGGGCTAGTCTAAAGGCAGCTGGGAATAGTGACCTGTGGTCATCGGACTGACTGACTGATTGAGTGACTTGTCGACTGACTGAAGACATTTCCACAACGCTCACTATCTGACTGGGCATCTTCGACCAGGTATAAATGAGAGGTTTTCGTGTGTAACAAACAGTGTGACCCTACATATGGGTGAGACAGTCCTTGTCTCTTGGAACCACCTGGGAATTAAAAGCATTGAGATGCTTCGGACAGATCTACAGAAGGACACATCCCTGACTCAATGTTAGCCATGAGCATTATTCAGTTTTGGCCGTCAGAAAATTCTATGAGGCCAAAGTGCTTCCTAGGTGACCCATGGAGTCCTGATATTCTTCCTGTGTTGGAATCAGGACTTTAAAGCCTTGGAGGGGCCTGGAAGGAGGCATGTGCTTTGGATTAGAAGCTGAGCTTCCTACCTGCTAATTTGTTTTGGGTTGCCGTTAAAATCTGTGCATGACTTGGCAATGGCTCACCTTTTAAAGTGGCAACTGTTCCCTCTTTGAAGTGCAATGGCTCCCTCTTCAACGTGGCAGTGGCTCCCTCTTTGCAGTGGCTCCCTCTTTGAAGTGGCAGTGGCTCCCTCTTTGAAGTGGCAGTGGCTCCCTCTTTGAACTGCAATGGCTCCCTCTTTAACTTGGCAGTGTTTCCCTCACTGAAGTGGCAGTGGCTCCCTCTTTGAAGTGGCAGTGGCTCCCTCTTTGAAGTGGCAGTGACAATGGCTCCCTCTGTAAATTGGCAATGGCTCCCTCTTTGAAATAGCAATGCCTCCCATTTTGAAGAGGCAGGGGCTCCCTTTTTGTAGTGACAGTGGCTCCCTCTTTGTAGTGACAGTGGCTCCCTTTTTAAAGAGTCAATGCCTCTTACTTCGAAGTGGCAATGGATACCTCAACAAAATGGCAGTGACACCCTCTTTAAAGTGGCAGCGGCTCTCTCAATCAATCAATAAGGGATTTTGTAGAGTGTGACTACTCACCCATAAGAGTCTCAAGGTGCTGTGGGTGTAGGGGGGTCTGCTGCTCAGTCGAAGAGCCAGGTTTTGAGGGCCTTCCAGAATTGAGGTAGAGATGGTGATTGCCTGAGGTGCAGAGAAATGGATTTCCAGGTCCTTGCAGTGAGGTAGGAGAAGTATCTCCCTCCAGTGGTGGTCCTGCGGATCCATGGGACGGTGGCGGCCAGGGCCTGATGGGCAGAGCGGAGATGTCTGGTGGGTGTAGAAGGAGAGGCAGTAGTTGAGGTATGCGGGCCTGGCGTTGTGGAAGGCTTTTTTAGGCACATGTGAGGAGCTTGTAGGTGATCCTTTTGTTGCCCAGGAGCCAGTGGAGGTCTCTCAGGTGGCCGGTGATGTGGCTGTGGCGAGGGATATTTAGGATGAATCTGGCGGAGGCGTTCTGGATGTTTTGCAGCATCTTTTGGAGTTTTTCGAGGTGCTGGCATAGAGTGCATTGCTGCAGTCGAGTCTGCTGCTGACAAGTACATGGGCGACTGTTTTCCTTTTCTCTGTAGCAATCTTTTGGAGCCAGCGGAGCATGTGGAAGCAGGAGGACAAAACGCCGTTGATCTGGCGGTTCATTGAGAGAGAGGAGGCCAGGATGATGCCCTCTTTGAAGTGGCAGTGGCTCCCTCTTTGATGTGCAATGGTTTCTTCTTTGAAGTTGGACCAGACAAAGAGATACTGGCAGGGGGTAGTCTACAAAATATTGAGGTAAAAATATCAATATAAAAGAATATCATGTCAAAAAGGTCAACTAAAAATATTGTGAGGCAGAATATAGAAGATAAGAATAACATTTGTGTTTAGCTATGCAATATATGTATCATTATATATTAAAATATTGTTATATCTAGTATCATTTTCTTTAATATAATTGTGCAAATTATACATTTTAAATAATGTAATATGTATTAGTTATTATTATGAGGTATTGGTATGATAGTAAAGTTTGTATTTTTTAGTATAGTATGTGATTTTTAAAGTAAAATATTTTTTTACATGTAATAAGTAATTTTTTAATTTAGTAGTGGGTTCGGTTTGTAGGGGATCATGATGGGAGGTTTTATGAAATATAAATGATTATGTTTAATTTGAAATTAGTTTATGCTAATTAAATTATTTAACAATGAATTATGTACATTATTTAGTTGCTATTTTAACTATCTGTTGTTTTTAATTATTTGTTAATTGGTCAATTACTTAATTGTTTTTATTTTTCCAAATAATTTCAAATGGTTTTCATTTTTTGGGATAGTAGGGAGGGAATTTTTGTATTTTATATATATATGGTTTATATATTTTTATTTTGTGTTATATTTCAATGTTATTTTAAGTTTAGGAATTGGAATAAGACATCTTACCCCTCCAAAGCCCTCCCTAGTCCAGTGGAGGGGGAGTCAGGGGTCTGGGTTTCCACAAAAGGAGGGGACACGCCTGCTTTGGGCCTGTTGATCATTGATGTCTGAGATGGGGAGTGCCAGGGAGGAGGCTTTCTGCATCCTGAGCCTTGGGTGCACCTCCCAGATCCCACATGGGGCTCTCAGCACATCTGTTGCAGCTGGATGATCATTGATATCTTAGGGCTAAAATTTGTTAGGAGTCTAAAAGTGCCCTTATGGAATTGTGTGCATGTTTGCTTTCAGTATGCATGCTTATGTGAGCACGTGCATGTGTGCACATGAGTGTGTGTGTCACTGTACTGTGATTGAGAGTTCATCAGTTGTGAACATAAATGAGCGTGTACTGCACCAGTGCATACTGTGCATCTGTCTGTATCTGTTGTATATTGTGTGCGGCGTATGTATGCCTGTATCCCTCATAGAGACTTTATCCCTCAAAATGACCGTTTACCTCATATGGACTGTAGTCCTCCCAGATACTTACCCCTCACAAAGACTGTATCCCTCATATGGGCTGTATCCCTCAAAAAGACTGTATCCCTCATATGGACTGTATTCCTCCCAGATACTTACCCCTCACAAAGACTGTATCCCTCATATGGGCTGTATCCCTCAAAAAGACTGTATCCCTCATATGGACTGTATTCCTCCAAGATACTTACCCCTCACAAAGACTGTATCCCTCATATGGGCTGTATCCCTCAAAAAGACTGTATCCCTCATATGGACTGTATTCCTCCAAGATACTTACCCCTCACAAAGACTGTATCCCTCATATGGGCTGTATCCCTCAAAAAGACTGTATCCCTCATATGGACTGTATTCCTGCCAGATACTTACCCCTCACAAAGACTGTATCCCTCATATGGGCTGTATCCCTCAAAAAGACTGTATCCCTCATATGGACTGTATTTCTCCCAGATACTTACCCCTCACAAAGACTGTATCCCTCATATGGACTGTATCCCTCAAAAAGACTGTATCCCTCATATGGACTGTATCCTACATAAAGGCCATATCCCATTTAGGGCCCGAATACGAGTCCGGTGGTCCACGGACTGCAAGACTAATGGGGGCGTGGTGGTGGCAATCTTACAACCCCTCTATTTCAAGTTGGTCAGTCTGGCCGCCACAGCCTCACCGCAACTGCCAGAGAACCGCCATTACCTGGGGGTGTTGCTGCAGTCAGGAGGCCACACTATGCTTGCTGGGGCTGCTGCGGTCTCACCAAGCATATTACAAGTTTCTTCTCCGCCGGTGGTGTCATGGAGGTTCTTACTCCATAAATACTCTGGCAGAGAGGAAACAAAGGGGACCTTGCGGGGTACCCTGTACCTGCTCCACAAGTGGATGCACACAGGAGGGCACGGTATGCCCCACCTTCTGGGCATGCCTGCATGGCATGCTCTGCAGGAACTGTTTTTGGCATTTCCGTTGCAGTGCCCAAATTCAGGGCACCGCCATGGGAACATCAATACAAAAGCCCGCCAGACACAAGTTACACTCGTAATCTGGTGGGCGATGTGACCACAGCTTTAGCGGTGCAGCAGCGGAGCAGACCTGGTGTCACATCACCAAAATCGTAATCAGGCCCTAGAGACTGTATCCCTCTAAAAAACGATGGACCAGATTCACAGAGGTAAACTGTGACAAAAGTCTAACTTTAGGACTTTCGGTATTCACAAGGGGCATTTATGAGTAGTAAAATGAGACTTTCCTTTCAGTTAAACTTAAGTTTTGGTCTTAAGTTTACCTCAGACCAAAAGCCTAACTTTTGGTCTCTGTTAAACTTAAGACCAAAACTGACTCAACTCATCCTTATGTGAAGTTCTTTCATAAGGACTATCGCTCATAAGGAATATCCCTCATATGCACTTACCCTCATATGGACTATCCCTCATAAGGAATATCCCTCATAAGGAATATCCCTCATATGCACTAACCCTCATATGGGCTATCCCTCATATGGACTATCCCTCATATGGATTATCCCTCATATGGACTAACCTTCATATGGGCTATTCCTCATATGGACTATCCCTCATATGGACTATCCCTCATATGGACTATCCCTTGTATGAACTATCAGTCATATGGACTATACCTCATATGTGTGCTATCCTTCATAAGGACTATCCCTCATATGGACTATCTCTCATATGGACTAACCCTCAAATGGGCTATCCCTCATATCGACTATCCCTCATATGCACTATCCTTCATATGCACTAACCCTCATATGCACTATCCTTCATATGGGCTATCCCTCCTATGGACAATCCCGCATATGAACTATCACTCTTATGTACTATCTTTCATATGGACTATCCCTTATATGGACTATGCGTCATATGGACTATCCTGCATATGAACTATCACTTGTATGTACTTTCCCTCATATGTATTATCCTTTATATGGACTACCCCTCAAATGAACTATCCCTCATATGAACTATCCCTCACATGTACTATCCCTCATATGGACTATCCCTCATATGAACTATCCATCATCCCTTATATCTACTATCCCTCATATGAAATATCCCTCATATGTACTATCCCTCACATGTACCATCCCTCATATGAACTATCCATCATCCCTTATATCTACTATCCCTCATATGAAATATCCCTCATATGTACTATCCCTCATATGTACTATCCCTCATATGTACTATCCCTCATATGTACTATCCCTCATATGTACTATCCCTCATATGGACTATCCCTCATATGGACTATCCCTCATACGAACTATCCCTCATACGAACTATCCCTCATACGAACTATCCCTCATACGAACCATCCCTCATATGTACTATCCCTCATATGTACTATCCCTCATCCCGTATATGAAGGATTCCTCATGTGTACTATCTGTCACATGGACTATCCCTGATGTGTTCTATCCCTCATATGAGATAGATAGATAGATAGATAGATAGATAGATAGATAGATAGATAGATAGATAGATAGATAGATATATAGATAGATAGATAGATAGATAGATAGATAGATAGATAGATAGATAGATAGATAGATAGATAGATAGATAGATAGATAGATAGATAGATAGATAGATAGATAGATAGATAGATAGATAGATAGATAGAGAGATAGAATACTTTATTCGGTATAAAAAATACCATAAAAGTACAAAATGAAATAGATCATAATAAAAACAGACCACATAAGTGAGAATGATGCATGCTCAGTCCATTCATAAATAAAACCCCTTAACATATAAAATTCATATTTAGGGCCAATGCGGGACTAGCCTTACCAATCACGAAAATCCAGAAGGGGTACATTACGTAATGGGAGAAATGCATAACAATTCAACAACCTAAAATAAGTGCATATTCAATCCCTCCTCGATTAAGCGAACCATTCCCCTCGTCAAATTCATTTTACGTCCTTTAACAGGGTCGCCTTAGATGCCACATTTGTTCACCTAGTACCTCTTGTATTTCTGAGTTTGACAGCTGCCCTTAAAAAGTTTACAGTGCAGAACAGAGTTAATGCATCTGAGAACAATTTTAAAAACAACAAGGCCCCCTTAGAGTGTTTAAATCAAGCATTTTTTTAAAACAAGCTCATATGTACTATCCCTCATATGTACTATCCCTCATATCCCTCATATGTACTATCCTTCATATGAACGATCTCTCATATGTACTATCTGTCACATGGACCATCTCTCATATGTACTAACCCTCAAATGGACTATCCGTGATATATTGTATCCCTCATATGGACTATACCTCATATGACCTATCACTCATATGAACTATCCCTCATATGTGCTATCCCTCATATGGACTAACCCTCATATGGGCTATTCCTCATATGGACTATCCCTCATATGTACTATCCCTTATGTGTACCATCCGTCACATGGACTATCCCTCACTATCCCTCATATGGACTATCCTCATATGAACTATTGCTCATATGGACTATCCCTCAAATGAACTATAACTCTTATGAACTATCCCTCATCCCTCATATGAACGATCCCTCATATGTACTATCTGTCACATGGACTATCCCTCATATGGACTATCCCTGATATGTTCTATCCCTCATATGGACTATCCCTGATATGTTCTATCCCTCATATGTACTATCCCGCAGATGAACTATCACTCATATGTACATTCCCTCATATTTACTATCCTTCATATTGACTATCCCTCATACAGACTATACCTCATATGTTCTATCCCTCATATGGACTATCCCTCATATGACCTATCACTCATATGAACTATCCCTCATATGTACTATCCCTCATATGTACTATCCCTCATATGTACTATCCCATATATCTCTCATATGTACTATCCCATATATCTCTCATATGTACTATCCCTTATATCCCTCATATGTACTATCCCTTATATCCCTCATATGTACTATCCTTCATATGAACGATCCCTCATATGTACTATCAGTCACATGGACTATCCCTCACAATCACTCATATGGACTATCCTTCACATGAGTTTATGTGGATTACGCCATCTGAAACGGATGCAAAAGTTCGTTCCCTTGCAATCTTGTGAAATGTGCTCTATGCGGCACTCGTGGCTAGAACAGCCGTAATGATATCTGCGGCGGCACCGTCCGGGTATCTCTCTTCCCAGCCGCCTACCACTCAAACTGACTATTAGCATAAATACCGTGGTATGGTGGCGAGGTATCTGCTCATCTCTTGCACAATCAATAACAAATGTATGCATGAACAGATAAATGCATGTAGTGCCCCGATTCGCTGGGAGTTTCCTCGCACCGTGGGGACATCCTATACTGATGCGGGCCAGAGCCACCATGGGGGACTTGGCGACTCAGACAGAGTGGGCGGGAACGGCCTCCTGGGTGGGAGGGTCTCAAATAGGTATAGTGCCAATATCAGCAACACACACCATCCCCCCATACAGCAATCTCCTAGAGAAATAACCAGACAAGACACCTTCTTTGTGGAGAAAACTGCTGCAGGTTTATTAGCATTACAAATATGCCAAGATTGGTGGGTTATCTTACGTGGCCCTCGCCGCCTGCCACCTGATGAGCCAAATTACACCGTGGCCAATCCAATCGGTGTTTGTCAGATTTGGGGGAGGGGCGACCCCTCCCACCGGTGGACCGCCAGTCCACTCCCTTGCTCACACCCCAGAGGGCGGCGGAGCCTTCCAGACAACCCCCGGTTGCTCAGGTCTGGACACAGCGTGTCCCGCGGGGAACTAATGAGCCACCCGATCAGCCCACCCTATCCTGACGCACAAGCAAACCTAGTCCAGCACCGCGACACACGCCCCTACGGGGGGTGGCCAAACACCGGGAGCCTTGCCCCCTCCCTGCCAGCCCCAATCCCCGGCAATAGCCGGTCGGCAGCCCAACTCAATTCTAAGCAGGGGAATGGGGAGGGGGGGTCAGCGCGCTCACCGCACCTAAGGGCTCCCGGACCCGACGGCGTAGAAACTAGCGGCAGCAAGGGTAGCGGCCAGCTAGGGAGGGCGCTGCTATCCTAATCCCCCTGGAGCTGTCTAGTCCCCCCAAGGAGGTTGCAGCCATGGCAATGGCCGGGCTAGCAGCCTTGCCCCCGAAGGGGTGGAGAGGAGAAATACACTCACCGTATAACAGCTCCAGGAGGTCGACGGCTAAACGGTGTCGGGGTAGTGGGGAAAGAGGGCACCCAGTGGGCGGGGAGAGGTCTATGTACCTCACCCCCCACCACCTCTACCCGGCAGTGCACGGCACACCGGACCCCTGAGGGTCCCAAACACTGGGAGGCTGCCTCCAGTGCCTCTTGTGGCACTAAGGCGGCCACCCTCTTAGCGGGTCTCCTCCGTGGACCCCGGGCAGCCAGCAAAACCACCCCTCCCCCTACCCACTCCTCTACAGATTTTATGGGTTGGGGATTTGTGTTAGTTTTTAGGGGGTGGGGTGGGGGGTCGTATTAGTTTTTAGAGGTTGGGGAGATCGTGATCGTTTTTAGGGGGTGGGAGGGGTTTGTGCTAATTTTTAGGGGGTGGGAGGGATTTGAGTTAGTCTTAAGGGGGTGAGGGTTAGTATTAGTATTTAGGGTTTGCTGGTTGGGTTTTTTAGGGGGTGGGAAGGGTTTGTGTAAGTTTTTGTGGGGTGGAATTCGTTTTAAGGGAGTGGGGGATTCATATTAGTTTTTAAGGGGTGGGGGTAGATTTTAGGGAGTGCGAGGGGTTCGGAATAGATTTTAGAGGGTGGTTTACCATGCATTCTTTTGTCACGAAAATTCGTGGTAAAAAATCGTTGTTGAGAGTGAGACAGGGTCCTAGTACAGACCGCGTGGTTAGAGAGTCATTGTTGAGGAAATCGTTGTTCCAACATATAACCTGGGTCTATGATCGTGGGACTACACTCCCACCTCGGGTCTTCTCCCTGCTAAGGAAAGCTCGACCTTGGGGGAAATGTATCCCTTTCGTGGGTCTGCACCCCCGCACAGGGCCTACGATCTTCGAATGGGCGACCCCCTTCTAGGGGTTCTACCTCTCAGAAGGACTGCACCCCAAGTCTTGCTATCAAGGGTGGGCCCCCGCATTCCCTCCGCCAGAGGGCACTGTGCGCATTTTGACCAACCCCAGGAGTATTAAGACGACTTCTGCCCTCTGGGCCTCAGCGTCCCCGCTCCACGTCATATTGATCTGATCACTTTATAGCGATTTGTATTTTTATAGCGCTACATGCCCGGTGTTATCACTGTGTTTCAGGGAGCTTTGCATGTGGCACACTTGTGCTCTGTATGTGTTCACGTGACGGCGGATGCACATGTCTCGCTTTCTGAGGCTTCGTGGGATCTACGATCCTTTATTCACGTTCAACAGAGATCGGCAAGGTGACCCTCACACTCAGAAGACCCCAGCCCCCCTCCCCTTCGGGATTGCAAGACAGCCCCCTTCATCTTCAGCTCACAGGGGTTGCCATACAGCCACCTCCGGCTCACAGGGAATGCCATACACCTCCCTCCCCTTCGGCTCACAGGGAATGCCATACAGCCCCCTCCCCTTCCATAAAGCCCCCTCCCCTTCGGCTCACAGGGAATGCCATACAGCCCCCTCTCCTTCCATACAGCCCCCTCCCCTTCGGCTCACAGGGAATGCCATACAGCCCCCTCCCCTTCCATACAGCCCCCTCCCCTTCGGCTCACAGGGATTTCCATACAGCCCCCTTCGGCTCACAGGGAATGCCATACAGCCCCCTCCCCTTCCATACAGCCCCCTCCCCTTCGGCTCACAGGGATTGCCATACAGCCCCCTTCGGCTCACAGGGATTGCCATACAGCCCCCTCCGGCTCACAGGGAATGCCATACAGCTCCCTCCCCTTCGGCTCACAGGGAATGCCATACAGCCCCCTCCCCTTCCATACAGCCCCCTCCCCTTCGGCTCACAGGGAATGCCATACAGCCCCCTCCCCTTCGGCTCACAGGGATTGCCATACAGCCCCCTCCGGCTCACAGGGAATGCCATACAGCCCCCTCCCCTTCGGCTCACAGGGAATGCCATACACCTCCCTCCGGCTCACAGGGAATGCCATACAGCCCCCTCCCCTTCGGCTCACAGGGAATGCCATACAGCTCCCTCCCCTTCGGCTCACATGGAATGCCATACAGCCCCCTCCGGCTCACAGGGAATGCCATACAGCCCCCTCCCCTTCGGCTCACAGGGATTGCCATACAGCCCCCTCCGGCTCACAGGGAATGCCATACATCTCCCTCCCGTTCAGCTCACAGGGATTGCCATACAGCCCCCTCCGGCTCACAGGGATTGCCATACAGCCCCCACCGGCTCACAGGGAATGCCATACAGCTCCCTCCCCTTTGGCTCACAGGAAATGCCATACAGCCCCCTCCCCTTCGGCTCACAGGGAATACCATACATCTCCCTCCCCTTCGGCTCACAGGGATGCCATACAGCCCCCTCCCCTTCGGCACACAGGGATTGCCATACAGCCCCCTTCGGCTTACAGGGAATGCCATACACCTCCCTCCCCTTCGGCTCACAGGGAATGCCATACAGCTCCCTCCCCTTCGGCTCACAGGGAATGCCATACAGCCCCCTCCCCTTCCATACAGCCCCCTCCCCTTCGGCTCACAGGGATTGCCATACAGCCCCCTCTGGCTCACAGGGAATGCCATACACCTCCCTCCCCTTCGGCTCACAGGGAATGCCATACAGCTCCCTCCCCTTCGGCTCACAGGGAATGCCATACAGCCCCCTCCCCTTCCATACAGCCCCCTCCCCTTCGGCTCACAGGGATTGCCATACAGCCCCCTTCGGCTTACAGGGAATGCCATACACCTCCCTCCCCTTCGGCTCACAGGGAATCCCATACAGCCCCCTCCCCTTCCATACAGCCCCCTCCCCTTCGGCTCACAGGGATTGCCATACAGCCCCCTCCGGCTCACAGGGAATGCCATACACCTCCCTCCCCTTCGGCTCACAGGGAATGCCATACAGCTCCCTCCCCTTCGGCTCACAGGGAATGCCATACAGCCCCCTCCCCTTCCATACAGTCCCCTCCCCTTCGGCTCACAGGGATTGCCATACAGCCCCCTTCGGCTTACAAGGTATGCCATACACCTCCCTCCCCTTCGGCTCACAGGGAATGCCATACAGCCCCCTCCCCTTCCATACAGCCCCCTCCCCTTCGGCTCACAGGGATTGCCATACAGCCCCTTCCGGCTTACAGGGAATGCCATACACCTCCCTCCCCTTCGGTTCACAGGGAATGCCATACAGCTCCCTCCCCTTCGGCTCACAGGGAATGCCATTCAGCCCCCTCCCCTTCCATACAGCCCCCTCCCCTTCGGCTCATAGGGATTGCCATACAGCCCCCTCCGGCTCACAGGGAATGCCATACACCTCCCTCCCCTTTGGCTCACAGGGAATGCCATACAGCTCCCTCCCCTTCGGCTCACAGGGAATGCCATACAGCTCCCTCCCCTTCGGCTCACAGGGAATGCCATACAGCCCCCTCCCCTTCCATACAGCCCCCTCCCCTTCGGCTCACAGGGATTGCCATACAGCCCCCTCTGGCTCACAGGGAATGCCATACACCTCCCTCCCCTTCGGCTCACAGGGAATGCCATACAGCTCCCTCCCCTTCGGCTCACAGGGAATGCCATACAGCCCCCTCCCCTTCCATACAGCCCCCTCCCCTTCGGCTCACAGGGATTGCCATACAGCCCCCTTCGGCTTACAGGGAATGCCATACACCTCCCTCCCCTTCGGCTCACAGGGAATCCCATACAGCCCCCTCCCCTTCCATACAGCCCCCTCCCCTTCGGCTCACAGGGATTGCCATACAGCCCCCTCCGGCTCACAGGGAATGCCATACACCTCCCTCCCCTTCGGCTCACAGGGAATGCCATACAGCTCCCTCCCCTTCGGCTCACAGGGAATGCCATACAGCCCCCTCCCCTTCCATACAGTCCCCTCCCCTTCGGCTCACAGGGATTGCCATACAGCCCCCTTCGGCTTACAAGGTATGCCATACACCTCCCTCCCCTTCGGCTCACAGGGAATGCCATACAGCCCCCTCCCCTTCCATACAGCCCCCTCCCCTTCGGCTCACAGGGATTGCCATACAGCCCCTTCCGGCTTACAGGGAATGCCATACACCTCCCTCCCCTTCGGTTCACAGGGAATGCCATACAGCTCCCTCCCCTTCGGCTCACAGGGAATGCCATTCAGCCCCCTCCCCTTCCATACAGCCCCCTCCCCTTCGGCTCATAGGGATTGCCATACAGCCCCCTCCGGCTCACAGGGAATGCCATACACCTCCCTCCCCTTTGGCTCACAGGGAATGCCATACAGCTCCCTCCCCTCCGGCTCACAGGGAATGCCATACAGCTCCCTCCCCTTCGGCTCACAGGGAATGCCATATAGCCCCCTCCCCATCGGCTCAGCCACCTCCCCTTCAGCTCACAGGGATAGCCATACAGCCCTCTCCCCATCGGCTCCCAGGGATTACCATACAGACCCCTCCCCTTCGGCTCACAGGGATTGCCATACAGCCCTCTCCCCATCGGCTCACAGGGATTACCATACAGCGCCCTCCCATTCGGCTCACAGGGATTACCATACAGCTCCCTCCCCTTCGGCTCACATGGAATGCCAAACAGCCCCCTCCCCTTCCATACAGCCCCCTCCCCTTCAGTTTACAGGGATTGCCATACAGCCCCCTCCCCTTCGGCTCACAGGGGTTGCCATACAGCCCCCTCCCCTTCGGCTCACAGGGAATGCCATACAGACCCCTCCCCTTTGGGATTACCATACAGCCCCCTCCCCTTCGGCTCACAGGGAATGCCATACAGACCCCTCCCCTTTGGGATTACCATACAGCCCCCTCCCCTTCGGCTCACAGGGAATGCCATACAGACCCCTCCCCTGTGCGATTACCATACAGTGTGAAGGGCACAGCCCCTGCCTTTAATACAGAGGGAAGGGCACCACTCCCTCAGCATTTAATATAGAGGGAAGGGCACTGCCCTCAGCCTTTAAAACAGAGAGATGGGCACCGCTCCCCCACCCTTAAATACAGAGGGAAGGGCACTGCCCTGCCTTTAATACAGAGAGAAGGGCACCGCTCCCCAGTCTTTAATACAGAGGGAAGGGCACCACTCCCCAGCTGTTAGTACAGAGGGAAGGGCACTGCACCCCCCAACATTTAATACAAGGGAAGGGCACAACTCCGCTCAGCATTTACTACTGAGGGAAGGGCACGGCTCGCCCAGTTTTTATGTATGGAGGGAACAACTGCTCCCCGTGACTCTAAATAAGGGGTGGGCGGTAAACTTCGCTACCTGGTGGAGTTTGTGGAGTTTTGGTACTCCAAGCGTTGCTTGGAGTGTGGAGTTCAGTGCAAACTCTACCTGACACCACGTGACGGAGTTTACCGGTGCCCACCCCTTGAATTTGTAATGCTTTGCAAAGTTGAAGCCAAAGAGGATCTGCTCAGGGCCAGGAAAGGCTCCTTGGTCACATGCATGGACGTCATTTAGGGGCCTCCAGGAGTAGCAGCTGTGACCCCTGCCACTGCCTTTGTGACCCATGGCCTCGGAGATCACCAAAGCAATGGCAGAAAAAGAAAGAAATGAGCTCTATTTACATTGTGCTGCTCGAGCAGAGCTTGGAGTTTCACCTCCGATGTCCAGGCTTCAGAGTGTTATCTGTTTGCAAACAGATAACACTCTGAAGAGGGTCCAAGGAACACTCCAATGGATTCCAACGCTGCTTTCCGGTCGGCTCATTAGAAAGCCCTCGTTCACCTCATGGGTGCCCACAGCAGTAGGGTTCGATTCTCTTTCTCAGATGTCTCAGCTGCCGCTGGAGTCTGCTTGTGCCTTTTGAAGGCCTCTCCCTCCAGGAGAGGAGACAAGGAAGGGCATCAAGGCAGCCCTCCTGGCACGTGATGGCTACACTCCTAGCGTGTCATTGCACCATCTCGATTAATATATGTGTTGAGTATAAACATAGATGCGTAACTGCTTTAGAAACCTGTTGTGTTATTTTGTTAAACTTACATTTAATGTTTATCCTTTCACTTTTTTTTTTTAATTTAGCAGTGTCACTACCTTAGACCATTATGTAAAACATTGTTGAGGTCGAAAGGTCAAGTAATGCCTCTTCCTGTGATGTCATCACTAGATGAACATTTGAATGATGCCTCTTCTGCTACCCCTACTCATTTTGGTCAATCGACGTTCATGGTCACATGCAAAGGTCCTTTACAGGTGGGGATATCGAACTGAGTGCAAACTGCACCTGCCCCAATGTCCCAGCTGCACCTGCACATTCCTCTCCTTATTGGCTCCTGGTGATGGTGGATGGTGAATGCTATCCACTTGTTCCTGAGTGCAACAATGATGGATGAAGGTGGTCCGGAGGCCTAATGCCTACATCACCACCCTACAGAGGAAGAGGACCTGTGCGGCCTCAGGGTGAGGCCCGTCAAATAAAGCGGAAACTCCATAACCGCTCCCAGCTACAAAAATTCAACAACTCAACCTCTGACACGTCCACCATAACAAGGTTCAGTCATCTGTACTGCACTTTTCAATATATGAATGGAAACTGTCACCACCATTCTCAAACAAGCTAACATACTCTGTCACCCCTATGCAAACGACACCCAGATCTACCTAGAAATAGCGTCACTAGAAGACATTCGACAACTAAACTCCACTCTCGTAAAAGTCCAACACCGAGTCTCAGTCAACAACCTGAAACTCGACCGAGGCAAAACGGAAATCATACTCTAATTCAACAATGGACTGATCTCCCAGGTCCAAGAGTGGATAAAGTCAATTGATGCGCTGAACTGCAAACTGATATTTTCAAAATCCATCAACTCCTTTGGGATCTCCCTCGACCCGAGACTGAACATGAGCCAACACACAAAGAATACAGCAAAGAGTGCATTTTACAACCTAAAACTCCTACACAAAATCTGAACCTTCGTCCACATAAATTATCTAAAATATGGCACACAATTAACTCCACTGTCTAGACTGGACTACGGGAATGCCACCCACACTGGCTCTGAGAAATCGCACCTAGCCCCCCCTAAGAGCCACACTTAATGCAGCAGCAAGGATGGCCACCAGAGAAAAAAGCTATGATCACATCTCCCCCACACAAAAAAGTCTGAATTGGCTCCTGATCAAAGCCCGCCGCTGTTTCAAAATGGCCTGCCTCACTCACAGAGTCCTCCAAACAAGTTTACCTTGCATCCAGACTCACTAAGGCAGGCCGGTCAAGTAACCGAAGCAGCCCCAACACGCTGCTCTTCACCCTACCAAAAACATACAAACAATAAACCCTCACACGCTCCTTCTCAGGCAGTGCACCCAAAATCTGGAACTCCTGCCCTGTGCATATATGTTGAAGCCCTCCAATGTGGGCTTCAAAGACAGCTAAAAGAGACAATTTAAGCCGTCAGACACCAACACCGAATACCTCCTCTCAACGTTTATCCTTCATATCTTGCCTAACCCTGGGTGTAGTTCATGTAGTAGCGCTACGCGTAGCTATGCGAAGTGCACTTCGCACTACGCGAGATACGCGGAGCACTACGCACTGGCGTAACAAAAGCTGAGGGGGCCCCCCTGCAAGGTAATCGGAGGGGCCCCCATTACAGATTTAATCCGGAGCTCTAAAGCCCGAGTACTGGGCGGAGGGGGCCCCCTGCAGCTCGGGGGCCCCCGCACTGCAGGGGATGCGGGGCCTGTGTTACGCCCCTGGCACTACGCGAACTGCGTAGTACGCTGTTCGCGATGATTGCACAGTGCCGGATGCTTGTCCGCACTGTGCAATCATTGCAAACGGCATCTTGCACAGTGCAAGCGGTCGTTTTCTGCCGCTCAAGTAGATTTTTTTACTCGAGTGGCAGCTTTCTCAACGCGGACTGGTAGTTTCTCATCGCGAGCGTTCACGAGCATACGCGACCACTCGCAATGAGAAACCTGACCTCCTCGCGTTGAGAATCTCGCCCGGAGGTTTATTTTCCACGCTTGCGATCGGCAACTTGATGTTGCTGATCGCGAATTAGAAAAAAGTCTCGCCGGGATGTCATTTTGCTCACTCGCGGTCGCCAACTTGACGTTGAGGACCGCGAGCGAGCAAAAAATGCCAACTACGCTACGCGATTTTGCACTGTGCTAAGAGCAATTCGCATAGCGCGAAGTAGCACAAACTACGCGAGCGTAGCACAGTTGGCCGCCCAGGGTTAATCTTGCCCCCTCCACACTACTTTTACCTGACCTGCATATTTTTTTTGCAGACCCGAAGGTTTTGGAGCGCTTTATATGAGCACCAGTTACCTTACACAAGGACACATTCATTTTTTTGGTAAGCACGGGGAGATTAAGTGATTTGCCCAGAGTCACAGGATGTGGGGTCGACCCCGATGCTCGAACCTTGGTTTCCCAGCTCCAAAGTCGTCAGTCTAGTCGTGAGACCACATCCTCTCGCCAACGAACATGCGATGAACATGTATATTGTAATGTTTTGCTCTCCAATCATGCCCTTTGTTATATAGTCCCTATCTCTGTCTGTCAAGCGCTCCGATACCCCAGGGTCTTGCTAGTGCTATATAAAACTCTTTAAGTAAATAAATGAAATGATAAAAGCAAATGAATTATTTATAAGATCAGGATTCAACAAGACAACTCGAATAGGACAGGCCTCAAACCCCGAAAGCGAAGTAAACCTTGCAGAAGGCACTTATTTAAGGGGGGGAAGGGGGGGGGGGTTGTACCATCAGGGTTTTACTTTCGTTAGCCACGCAGTTCGGCGGCGCAGGACAGGCAATTGCTGCGTGACTGTTTTTAATTGAAAAGATCGGTCTATTGATTGGGAGGCAAACTGGCCGCCATAAGCCGGTGGCGGCAGCGGTGCTCGCGGGGCGACCGCGCAGGATCGTCACTATAGTCGGCTGGGGTGAACGTCTGAAATTCATCGCCCGGGGGCAGATTCGTGCATAGTGTGTGGGTTTAATCTGCCCACATTTCTCCCAAAGCTTTAAAAAGAGTGGTAGCATAATGCATAAGCGAAAGTTCAAACAGGAAATATCATTGGAATCGCCTGTTTGCGCTTTAATTCCCGCGGAACCACACACACTATTGTACATACAATGAGTTACTTTATTGCGTTAAATTCAGCTGCGACTTTATTACATACTTTACGGGATTGGTTGAGATGTCGTTTCTCTGATTGGCCATTTCACCGAAGGATGCAGACTGAGCAGGAGGGCGCTGGGCACAGCATGGGGCGGAGGCCGGAGCCTGTGTCCAGAGCGTGGACGGGGCAGGACGTCGGTGGCATCACACTGGCCCCCTCTACCTCATGCTACTCCTTCTTGAGTTTGTGACAGAAAATGGAGCGCGAATGGCCAAACTGCATTTTGTGAACAAGGTGAGGAAAGGATGGACTATCGCCAATTACTGAGATAAAGAGGCACAAACACAACAAATTAGGAAACAAATAAAACATATTTGTGAAAGAAGGGGAAAGCGGTTGGGTACGAGTTGTGTCATATAGGGCCGCGTATCTCCACGCAGCACATTGCACGTCACCTTAGATTTCCGATTTCCGTCACCACCTGTGGCCTCGGGCCTTTATGTAGCTATGATCGGTTGAGTCTCATAGAGGCCTGGGGGGAGTGTGGGGAGGGGCTAGGGGTCAGAGGGGGACCCATCCCTATATGTTAATATAATATACAGAGACCGAGTCCGATAGTGGCAGCTGCAACATCGTGGCCAGTCAATCAGATCGCCTTTAGAAAACGGCCAATGGGAGAAAAAGCACCATCACCCAATCATAAAAAGATATTTTAATATTTGTGGACCCTGGGTCAAGCTTCGTGACGTTGGAGGTCTGCTTGCATTTACCATGAGTTTGTGGACCTGAGTCAGGTTTGGCTGAACTCTGGGGTTCACTATATAATGTGGCAGGTTAAGAACACCAGAGGGACCCTCCGCACCAGAGGACAAAATAATATATATTTTTAAATTCCATAGGCCCCTCCATGAGTTTCCCCCAGGCGCGTGCGTGAGCATTGTGGATCAAACCATCTAGGGTTGTCTGTTTTGACCTTATTGGCGGGGGCTCTCAGCAAGCTGTCAACTGTTTGTGCGATGCCCTTGAAGGTCTCCACCAATTCAGCCCCTTCCACTTCTAAATCAAGACACCTTAGGATGACCTGCTCGCCTTCTTTTAAAAGAGATCTATAAAAGGCCTCACCATTAACCTGCGTCCATCGCAGCCTTCTGCCCTGGTACCTAGATGGTTTGAGCCCCAATGCTCACGCGCCTTGAGAGAGCTGAAAGATGCTTTAAAGACCTTTCCAAGAAACAGGGATCGAGTGGCCCATTGCCGGAAAAACTACAAGCTAGCTGTCAAGGGACGCAAAGGTCAATTACAACGACAAGCTTGGGAAGATCTGACAGAGGCAATGGCACAAAAGGACTCCACCGCCTTCTGGAGAGTCATAAATAGGCCCTGTTTTCACGATGCTAATAAACCCGTGCTATGTAATAACATCCTACCAGAGCACTGGCATGATCACTTCAAAGGTCTTTATAACTACCAACCAAGCGCGGGTCAGTCGCAGGAGCAGAACAGGGATCAGGGCACACACCCATTAAAATTCTCACTGGGCGAGGTAAAAATGGGAATCGAAGGTTTAACCAGGAATAAGGCCCCAGGCCCAGACGGAATTCCACCAGACCTTTTTATAAGCAACGTGGATCTTTGGGCGCCAATCCTGACTAGGGTCATAAACGCAGCAGTGGACGCAGTAATGCCAGCATCTTGGTCCACAGCTACGATCGTCCCTGTTTTTAAAAAAGGTAATAAGGACGGCCCACAATGTTACCGGCCGATCTCTCTCATTGATGTGTCAGCAAAGATATTAGGGCGGGTGGTTTTAAGCCGGCTGATAGATTTGGGGAACACCAAGTCATAACTGATCTCCAATTTGGCTTTAGGTGAGGGAAATCCACCACCGATCCGTGCCTTAACCTATACCTTATCTCAGCCAAATACACTGTGTTCAGTCCAGGGACGATATATATGGCATTTATGGATCTGACCGCGGCCTTTGACAGAGTCAATCGAGGGAAATTATGGGCAATCATGGGCGGTCTCGGGGCGGACCCGGGGATCATCAACATCTTAAAAGCTTTGCATTTGAACGCCACTGTCACATCTAGTCAGGATGGGAAAACAACAGAACCCTTTAGATGCTCTAGTGGGGTCAGGCAGGGTTGCATATTAGCTCCCTTTCTGTTCTCGCTATATATAAACAGTCTTGACCAGGTATTAAGTACCCTTCAGGTAGATACCCTCAGGATAGACACCCGCGGGATTCCCGTTTTGTTCTACGCAGACGACGCAGTACTACTTGCTCGCACCCCAAAAGGTCTACAGCTCTTAATAGATGGCTTTGTGTCATTTATGGAGAACCTGGATTTGGCCCCCAAGCTTGCCAAATCCTATGTTATGGAAGTGGGGAAAAAAACAGGTAAATCCTCCAATTACACAATTGGATCTCATCGTTTAGGAAAGGTACACTCTTTTTCATATCTGGGGATTTTATTTGATGGGCGATTACATTTTAAATATTTATTAGAAGAGAAATGCCGAGCAATGACTAGATGCACTGGATCAATAATGAGTTTTGCACAAAGGCTAGGACGTTGGTCCACAGAACAGATTTTGAGATTATATAGCTCCATGTGTTGTGCTAATGTGCTATACGGAAGTGAGGTACGGGGATTTACTAAGGCCACCCAACTGCAAACAGAAGAGAACACATACCTTCGGCGTCTGCTAAATGTTCCCCAGAGCACTCCAGCTCATTCTGTCCACGAAGAATTGGGTGTTCGACACATCACGGATAGGATGGCAGTAACACCCCTAGTTTATTGGGTAAAGCTCTGGGCAAATGAGGAGGCGGCTCTAAGCAGGCAGGTTACAGAAGACTGTCTCTCACTTGACCACGGGCTAAAAATCCCCCGGCTGAAATATGTGAAGGAGTCCTTCGAGGAAATGGGATGTGCAGAACTATTCACCAACCCTTCCATAATGAGCATGCAGGATAAGGCTCTGGTCAAGGATCGGTTCTTTAAGTGTGCTTCGATGCTCCGGGAACACAGAGAGTTAGCCAAACCGTCGGTGAGAGAACATTTTGCAGTTAAATCCACCGAGGGCATCGAACCATATCTGTCCTGTTTAAGTAGTGCTCACGACAGGTTTTTAATGACACGGTTCAGGCTAAATCTTTTGCATCATGTATTATCAGAGCCGGCAGGGTTTATATCGTCAACAGAGTTGAAGGGGCCCTGTGGCTGCGACCACAGGTCTCCACAGGACACCCTTCATTTCGTATTATTATGTTCATTTTATTCACATCCCAGAAGTCTTTTCCTAAAGGGTATTTTAAAGAAAGCCAAACTCAAGCGCGGGTGGCTTTGCTATTCTTAAAATTGGCCCCAGATACTTTTACACTGTTTTGTATTATCAATTCTTTAAGGGCAGCTTTTAGATTAAGGGCTACAAGGGGCAGTGGCAGTCCATAGATTCCCTGCCTGCCATTCTTTTATATTGTTCAAATAAGGGTTCCCTCGTTCTTACATTTGATAACTTTTTAATTATGGTGTGCTACAGGCTCAAACCGAGTTTAAAGATGAATAAGACTGCCGAGGGATAGGACTTATGTGACGTATGTATATTTTATTTATTTATTGAAATTGTATCATGTAGAACCCTGTCTGATGGATTGGCTTTTTAAATGTGTACCTGCAACCTTCTTTTTTTGATCTGTTGTCTCTTTTATGCTATTTTTACATGCCGAATAAAGACTGTAATAAAAAATAAGAAAATTAAGAGTTTCCCCTACTCCTGCAGGAGATGTTCAGCTGAGCCTAACCCCCATAGTACCAGGGTACTGCACAATCTTCTTTTGAGAAGCTTTCAGGGTTCCACAGTACCATGGGTGAAAGATTGCATGGTACCCAAAACTACATTTTTAAAAATGTGGGTTGGGATTACATGGAGAGAGGGTTTGGTGTCTGTTGAAGTGTTGGTTGCAGGGCCTGGCCAAAGGCGTGGCTATTCGACTAACCCCTCGCTGTGCACACCCAAAGAAATTTAAAAACTCCAGAAGGTTAAAGTAACGTTATAATTAAGTATTGTAATGAGATCTCACCTTATATTTATTTTAAAAAAGTTCATCGAAAAACTAAACGTCAAAGTGGCTATGGTAACTAAATCTTAGCTTATGTTTAAAATAGTAATTTACTTTTAAAACACTGATTAGAATAATATTTTAAAAAACAAAAATGTAGTGTAATTCACCAGTTATAATCTACTGAGCTAATTATACATCCCGCCATGTACTGCTTATGACTCAAAATATTACATCACTCATGACATGTCTAATGACATCATTAATGACATCATGTAATAATTGTAACAGCGCCCTACAGGGTTTGTGTGCTTACAGTAATTCAACACATTACGCCTGTGACTAACTTTCTATTCATCATAATGGGATTACACTAAAGTCTCCACGCGACCCACCATTTCAAGTCGTGAGGTTGACAGGTATACTTTTACCACTGAACACACCGTCCGTCACCCCCTAGGGGCGATGTTCCACTGCACACATTCCTGAGATTTTGCACAATACCATACAAGCCTGGAGCCATGCTCACAACATCACTGTGACATGAACCCCCTCTAAGAGGAACACCCCTACATTCTACGTCATTCTACAGTCTGGAATGCCTTGACATCTTCAGTGAAGTTCTGGAAATAAACCTCCGCACCGCACAAACATTCTCGCTGCAGAGGATTTGCCCATAGTGCAGTTTTACAACAGTTTAAGATGGGCGCATGCGCAGATATCCATTAGCAGAAAAGCTGTTGTCACCAGAAGCTTTAGCCTCTCTCGCCGATTCATGGGGACGGGCTTAGGAATAAAGCCTCAAGCCACTTTCAAACATACCGCTGTGACCCACGTCACGGGAGCTCGGGCGTTACCTTGCTGAACTTGGAGTACTACTGGCAACCCACACGCTAGTGATTTGTAAACAGTGGACCAAATACATTTCAACATACACAATCCCCCTTGCCTCCAAGAGACAGAGAGAGAGGGTGGAGAGGGAGAGAGAGCGAGAGATAGAGAAAGAGAGAGAGAAAGAGAGAGAGAGAGCGAGAGATAGAGAAAGATAGAGAAAGAGAGAGAGAGAGATAGAGAGAGAGATGGAAACACTTGCCTGTGAGTGGAGGTGGAGTGAGGAGAGAGAGAGAGAGAGAGAGAGAGAGAAAGAGAGAAAGAGAGAAAGAGAGAGAAAGAGAGAGAAAGAGAGAGAAAGAGAGAGAAAGAGAGAGAAAGAGAGAGAGAGAGAGAGAGAGAGAAAGAGAGAGAGAGAGAGATGGAAACTGTTGCCTGTGAGTGGAAGTGTGAGTAGAGAGGGGAAGGGAGAGAGAGGGAGAGAGAGAAAGAGGGGGGGAAGGGAGAGAGAGGGAGCGAGAGAGAGAGAAGGAGAGAGAGAGGGGAAGGAAGAGAGAGGGAGAGAGATAGAGATCAAAAAAGAGAGAGAGAGTGGGAGAGAGAGTGTGTAAAATGTTTAACTGTTCAATATGATTGAAAAGTTTCACTGCGGAAGTCCGGTAATGCCATAAACCAAGAGCCCGAAGCCTGCGTGGTTGTGACATCCACCAGCGCTCCGAGATTGCGATAAGGACCATATCACATTATCTGTGAATTGTTTTCTTATAATACATGCCTGCTTGGAGAGTTATACCTTGAAAGCATTTTGATATCAAACTGCTCCTAGTAATGTTCACTGCCTGGAATTAGAATACATTGTTGATAAAACAATGGGAAATGGAAAGCCTTGAGTGAGTCATGATACCCATCGCTCCCTCCACAGGGGTAATAAATAGGATATTACACTCTGCTCATCTCATATATACTGTACATGACACAAGAAAAAACAAAGGATAAATGGAAATTATTGTTAGCTTTGGCTATAACACCTTAATGGTTGTTTAAAAAAAATAGAAATTCAAGTTAAAAGAACCGCTAGGGCACAGTTATAGTTAGGAATGTAAACCACAGAACCACTCAAATTCACATGTTACGGTTAGCTGTGCAATCCATAACTTGCAGACTGTCGCCCCATTACAGTGCGGGATTGGAGGTGATCTCTGTATTTCACGCCCTGTGGAGGTTGAGAGTCTATGACAAAGTTGGTGTATGGACTGCACTCATATATTGCAGCAACGTATACCATTCCGTACTTCGGACTTCCCTGGAGCGATGGGGGTTCCAATTGAGTATTTAAATGGATCCAGTCTTTCCTTGTGGCTAGGCCACAGTCCCTGTGCCTCATCTGTTTCTCTTCTAAGCCCAGACATCTAAAATATGTGTGCTGCAAGGTTCTGCCCTGTCACTTTGCTGTTTAGCCTTCATATGTGCCTGTTTGTTGGTCTCCTCCATCAATCGGGGTGACATTCTACATGTAGCGGGTGACATACACATTCTTATCCTGATTTCCTACTCTCCTAGGAGCTCTTCCTGTGGAGATAACTCTGGCTCGGGGTTTGCTGACCCTGTGGCAAACCTATTTGTGAACTTTTTGAAGCTCCTTATGGCTCCATCAGTTCTTGTCGGGATGCAGGGACCAAGTACTGCGTCCAATAACAAGCAACGTGACAACATTTTCGTTTTTGCAGCCAACCAGTCACAGAGCTTTGGGTCCGCAGATTTAGCTTTGGGCCCACAGACCTGAAATGGGCGACAAGAGAAAAAGTTCCCTCCGCCAGTCCATTTTTTTTTTTTTAAATAAGGGTCCATGGACGGTGGGAGAGCCTAGGTTCATGGACCTCTGCAGTCTAAAGGCTCAGATATCTACAACTTTTTTAACACTTTAAAGCCCACCCAAACATTTGTAAACATAATTTTTCAAAAACGACTGAAATTCTAGCATAACAAAGGCATAATGAAGTAAAAATGCGTAGATTTGACCGTCCAATTGTGACTTAACTACAGCGTATGAGTGTCAGTGCTTTATATAACTTGATGCAAGCTGTTGAAAAAAACATTTAAACAATGCCATGATATATTGTGTGCTACGAATAAAAAATCACATCATTTCATCTGGTCTGAGAAGTTCGTGCAGTGGGGAGCAGGGAAATGTCACATTCTTCACACGGTTGAGTCGGAGAGGCTTCACGCCTTGCTTGCGGTTTTAAGTGCTACATTTCCAGGAGTAGTGACAGAAGTGAGATTCACTCCACGCCCCTGTGACGCACACAAACGTACGCTGTCTAAATAGCGGACATGGCCGTGGTCGGGCATAGCGCCGAGAGGCTTCTCGTCTGCGTGCGGTTTACCTAAGGAGACACGTGTGGGTCTGAGAAACGTCCGGACACATGCATCCCGCACTGTACTCTGCACAGAGAGCAGTGAACATCACCCCCTCTCCCCACCACTCTCCCCCGCGACTCCCTCTCCTGGGCTCCCACCAATAGCTACAGTCAGTCGACCACTCAATGGCTACCACAAGGTTATATTTCTGGCCATAATTCACCTTTTCTCCCCGACGAGGGCAAGAGAAAAACATAATAACATCGTAGAAATACTCCAAGTACTATGAGCCCAGAGAAGAGCGAACGGCCAACATCTCGTGTGTGCGAAGGGTGTCATTTCATAATCCCTCCCCTGCTAACCCTCCCCTCCCCCTCCTTTGACCAGAGAAGCCAGCACCGTAACAGCGCGTCCTAAATTCCCCCGGTTTTCATGTTTCGAATCTTCAACCCTGGGCCGTGTAGCGCCTGGAAGGCAGCGCCTTGATATGCCCTCTACCAGGTGATGACCTAATAGTTTCACGTCGGTTGGTATATACATGAATAAATATATCATCGTATTTGAGTGATCTAGCTTTTTCCAACCCTTCGACCTTCTGACCCCAGGCCCACCAATCGATGTCTCTGAAACTAGAGGCGTCGGTCGATCTCAAACACCAGTCACTTGCACAAACAGAAATATATCACCTTGATGGCTCACCCTGGTAACAACCGCCACTAACGCCCGTGCCACCCACATCCACCATCACCATGATGGTTCACCCTGGTAACAACCGCCACTAACGCCCGTGCCACCCACATCCACCATCACCATGATGGTTCACCCTGGTAACAACCGCCACTAACGCCCGTGCCACCCACATCCACCATCACCATGATGGTTCACCCTGGTAACAACCGCCACTAACGCCCGTGCCACCCACATCCACCATCACCATGATGGCTCACCCTGGTAACAACCACCACTAACGCCCCTGCCACCCACATCCACCATCACCATGATGGTTCACCCTGGTAACAACCGCCACTAACGCCCGTGCCACCCACATCCACCATCACCATGATGGCTCACCCTGGTAACAACCGCCACTAACGCCCGTGTCACCCACATCCATCGTCAGTATCACCCTGATGGTTCACACCGGTAACACGCACCATTACCGCCCAAGTCGCCATCCTCCATCGTGTCGACCGCTTAAGGGTGAATGGCTAAATCACCCACGTAAGGGTTCAAACCTGCTGACCGGTGAGTGCACACCTTTCCACTGGAGGGTTACATTTATAGTGCGTGACAGCACAGCCCCTTGCTTCTAGGAGCTTGCTGGTAGCCCCCATTGTATATGTACTGTCATTTCTAGAGAAGATAAAGACTTGTATGTGTGCATTGTAAGTACATTCATTCATTCACCCATCTTCTCCCCATAAACCCCTTTTCCTTCCCCATATACCTGTGAATCAGATGGTCTCTGCTCCACCAGCTTAACCCCCTCCTCCCCGGGCCATCAGTGTGCCCCCATTTTCTGCTGTCCGCAAATACTGTGGTTCAGTATCCCCAATAAAATGCTAATTAAGCCTGACATCGCATCTGGCCACCTGCAGGCTAGGGAGACGGCTGGCAGGGTGGGGGTGAAGGGTACCTACCCCCATCTTGATGCCTGGAAGGCGGCTGCCGCCAACTTGAGAAGCCCTTCAGTAGAAAACCCCTTCGGTCCCTGGGGCGGAGGTTCCCGTGGCAACAGGGGACAAGGGATGGAGGCGGAGTGATGCTGAGCGGCGGAGCCCCACTGAGGCGGGATGGAGATGAGAGACAGCAGGGAGGCAGGGTAGCTGGGGATCCCTCTCGCGTCCTCCTTCCAGCAGGAAGGCTTGCCTCTGCCCTCCCCAGGTTACACAGGAGCCAGCAGGATCCCAGGGCATCTGTCAGGGCTGGCTGAGACTCTGAGGCACCCGTGCAGGGCCTTCCCCCTCAAGATCCACTGGACCAATGAGGAGCCCGGCCCCGCCCCCTCGGCGGCACACCGAACCAATGAGCAGCAAGATCACGCCTCTTCTGGCCTTGGACACTACAATAGCCTGTCACACCCCCATGGGCTATAAACCAATTCGCGTCTGACTCCACCCCCTGAAGGCCTTCGACCAATAAACAGCCAGCCCCGCCCCTGCGCACCACGCTTGCTCTACTACGGCGCTCACTTTCTCTAAGATGGAAGGGTTGGGGAAAGGTCCGGGATGTACAGGGGAGTTGTGGCATGTGCGCCACGAAGGGACCCATTATCTTCTGAAGGGTGTTCCCTACACTAGAGAGGGCGGCTGGGTATCCCTCTGTTTCCCCCTCCCCAAAGCCTGCGTATAGGTAGCAGGAGGCGGCACCAGCACCTCTGTCCTCATACAGCCATGCCTTCTGCTCCCCTGGGGCCCGTAGGCAGCTGCAGTCTGCGAGTAGTGACAGAGGATGGGACGGGTCGCGGCTACTGACCTGGCCAAGGTCACACCGCGTGTCACTCGTGCCAGATTGGGCGGGGACTTGAAGGGTGATTCCTCTCTCGGGCGCTGAAAGGGGCCCCAGGGTGGGAGCGGACCCCAGCGCCGCGGTTACCACCCGCCTTTCACAGGTGATCTCGAGGCCACGTCTCACGGCTTCTATTGTACAGAAGGGGCATCAAAATTACGGACAATCAATGTTGTCAATGTCTGTCCTTGGCTTCTATGTTTCCAGAAATACCCCTGAGGAGACCGTCATCACTGGTTAGGATGTTCCCTCTTAGCCCCAAATACCCTCCCTGACGAAGAAGAACCTCTACTCTACAAACCCATAGACACGCACACAGACGGCACGGCACGCGCGCACGCACTCACGCACACGCCCGGGTACAATAAAGAAATGCCCACAATTTATCGGATTGCGCTCTAGACTTTTCTTAAAATAAATATTTTTCTTTTATTTATTAATGTATTTATTTACTGGCACACCTCCTCCTAAGGGACCCAGACAGTAAAGAAACACTCGCCACCGACGATTCATTATTCCCAATACCTGGGTTTTAATTGCTTTTCAGATATGTTTTGGGTAATTGCCTTCAATGTGCAAATGAAAGAGGGAGAAGATTTCTCCCGCGTGACATAAACTGGTTGTGTAACATTGAAAGTGCGCAGTTTGAGATATACTCACTGCGTTACACTGAGAGCGCTCCAGTGTGAGATATACTGGCTGTGTAACATTGAGAGGGCTGCAATGTGAGATATACTCACTGCGTTACAGTGAGAGCGATCCAGTGTGATATAAACTCACTGCGTTACAGTGAGAGCGCTCCAGTGTGAGATATACTGAATGTGGAACAGTGAGAGTGCTCGATATAGTGACCGTGTAACAGCAACACCCCTCCAGTGTGAGATATAGTGACCGTGGTTACAGCGAGAGCGCTTCAGTGTGAGATATACTGACCGTGTAACAGCGAGAGCGCTCCAGTGCGAGATAGATTGACTGTGTAACAATGAGAGAGCTCCAGTGTGAGATAGACTGACTGTGTAACAATGAGAGAGCTCCAGTGTGAGATAGACTGACTGTGTAACAATGAGAGCGTTTCAGTGTGAGATATACTGACTGTGTAACAGCGAGAGCGCTCCAGTGTGAGACAGACTGACTGTTTAACAATGAGAGAGCTCCAGTGTGAGATATACTGACCGTGTAACAGCGAGAGCGCTCCAGTGTGAGATATACTGACCGTGTAACAGCGAGAGCGCTCTAGTGTGAGATATACTGACCGTGTAACAGCAAGAGTGCTCCAGTGTGAGATAGACTGACTGTGTAACAATGAGAGAGCTCCAGTGTGAGATATACTGACTGTGTAACAGCGAGAGCGCTCCAGTGTGAGACAGACTGACTGTGTAACAATGAGAGAGCTCCAGTGTGAGATATACTGACCGTGTAACAGCGAGAGCACTCTAGTGTGAGATATACTGACCGTGTAACAGCGAGAGCGCTCTAGTGTGAGATATACTGACCGTGTAACAGCAAGAGTGCTCCAGTGTGAGATAGACTGACTGTGTAACAATGAGAGAGCTCCAGTGTGAGATAGACTGACTGTGTAACAATGAGAGTGCTCCAGTGTGAGATAGACTGACTGTGTAACAATGAGAGCACTTCAGTGTGAGATATACTGACTTTGTAACAGCGAGAGCGCTCCAGCGTGAGACAGACTGACTGTGTAACAATGAGAGAGCTCCAGTGTGAGATATACTGACCGTGTAACAGCGAGAGCGCTCTAGTGTGAGATATACTGACCGTGAAACAGCGAGAGCGCTCTAGTGTGAGATATACTGACCGTGTAACAGCGAGAGTGCTCCAGTGTGAGATAGATTGACTGTGTAACAATGAGAGAGCTCCAGTGTGAGATAGACTGACCGTGTAACAGTGAGAGAGCTCCAGTGTGAGATATACTGACTGTGTAGCAGCAACAACCCTCCAGTGTGAGATATGCTGACTGTGTAACAGTGAGAGTGCTTCAGTGTGAGATAGACTGATGGTGTAACAGCGAGAGTGCTCCAGTGTGAGATATTGTCACTGCGTAACAGTGAGAGCACTCTTGTGTGACATATCGTCATGGCATAACAGTGAGAGCGGTCAATTGTGAGATATACTGACCGTGTTACATCGAGAGTACTCCAGTGTGAGATAGAATGACCATGTTACAGTGAGAGCGCTCCCGTGTTAGACATACTGTCGGTAAAACTGCAAAAGCTCTCTATTGTGAGATATACTGACCGTGTAACAGCGAGAGTGCTACAGTGTGAGATATGCTGACTGTGTAGTGTAACAGTGGGATCCCTCCGGTGTGAGACATGCTGACCATGTAACAGCGAGAGTGTTCCAGTGTGAGATATAGTGTATAGAAGAAAGGGAGTGACCCCACTGCCCAAGAGACAGGGTACCACAATTGTGCAAAAATAGAGATTCTCTTGGGTGAGCTCCACCCCCTCAATCACACTTATACAGATTCAGACCAAACGTTCACACAAACTAGCTAGGGTTCCAGAATACCCAGATCTTCGGCCGCATATAACTCAAAGAAAAAGAAACTAAAACAGGTTAAAATTAATCGTATGATTTATTAACAATAATGTTATATCCACATATCTATAACCCTCCACGTGGGTTCAAAAGTACATCTGACATAAAATTCATAAACATATATTATAAAATAATCTGTGATTAGAGAGTGAAGATGTGATGTGAAATCAATATATTCATCACAGAATGGTGTAATTCCCATATAAATCAATATATACATGTCACAGGTCTATTACTTATACAACAATAGATCAAGTTTCCCTCTTAGCCCCAAATACCCTTTAGTTTCTTTTTCTTTGAGTTATATGCGGCCGAAGATCTGGGTATTCTGGAACCCTAGCTAGTTTGTGTGAACGTTTGGTCTGAATCTGTATAAGTGTGATTGAGGGGGTGGAGGTCACCCAAGAGAATCTCTCTTTTTGCACAATTGAGATATAGTGACCATGTAACAGCGAGAGTGTTCCAGTGTGAGATATAGTGACCATGTAACAGTGAGAGCGCTCCAGTGGGAGACATGCTGACTGTGTCACAGTGATAGAGCCCCAGGGTGTGACATACAGATTTTGTAGCAGTGAGAGTGCTCCTGTGTGAGACATACCGCTCGTGTGACAGTGAGAGTGATTCGGAGTGAGATATACTGTGCAACAGTCACTTCCATATTATGTACAATGATTGTGTGATAGGCAATAGGCTGCAGTGTGCTGATCACTGTGCCTGGCAGTGCTGCACCTGTGTACATGGACTGTACCACTTAGAGCAGAGGTCTTCAAACTTTTTGATGCCGGGACCCCCTGTCAAAACTTTTTAGGCGTATGACCCCCTCCTCATCATTGCCAACTATCCAGCGGCGGCCGATCAGGTAAGCGTGGTGGAGCGGAGTAGGGCGCGGCAGGGATGGAAGCAGACAGATGACGGAATACATAGTTATTATTTCTTCATTTAATTATACCTACTGGGTTGTCTGTCAACTTTCCCGCCCACCCCACTTCGTTTACCTGAGCTGGCCGCCGCTGCAACTATCGACAACCATAAATGCCCCCGTTCCCACAGCAAATCATTTTTACATTTGGGAAATAAATTAAACTATGTTTAGCAAACCAAAGGTCAATCATGAGGGGGGGTTTCCTCCTTCAATGTGTGCTGCAGAATGCAGCATACATGGAAAGAGTACAAAACGAGGAGAAATGAAAAACATTTCTCCTCGTTACGCCTGCTGTGGGGAGGCTTAAGATTTTGGCGCTGCCCCAGGTTTACATGGTTTTCAAATCTGGGGCAGCGTCAAAATCCATGGGAGTTGCGTGGGAACCCCCACAGCAATGCCCATGGAATGCCTACTTGACATAGAGTAAGGCAACGCAGCGACTTGCGCTGTTTGTCTTACTCCATATCTATAAGGCCACGCAACGCCACGCAGGGTGACTTTGCCTCGCCTCATAGATATGATTGAGACGCTTGTGCCACCAAAGTTTGTAAAAAAAATGACACTCTGGCAGCACAAGCCTCTCATAAATCAGCTCCAAAGTAATATCAGACCATAAGTAATGCATTTTTATTTTTGCATAACAGTCCCTCAACTCCTCTTCAGGGGTACTAAGTGCTCTGTAAATACAGTTATGATTAAAAGCACCCACTTCACATCTCAGTTAAACACCAGGCAAAAAAACAAAAACACATCTTTGCCCTCACAATGCTTGGAGTGATTCGAGCAACTAAAGCCAGAACCCCTCCCAAGCATCCTTTACATATGCAGATTAACTTCTAGCACACATTTTCTTTTCATTCAGGCAAGCAGGCACCCTGGAAAGAAGCCTTGTTACAGGGATTGTTTTACCTGTCTGCTGGGTCTCTTCCTTTTACAGCACGAGACTCAAGTTATTTCAGCAGAAGCGTTTTAACTATCGCGTACAGACTGATTGGACAGTTTCTTACTAAACTTCCCTTAGTGCAGATTCTCATGTGGCAATAAAAAGGCAGCTCTTTACTAGGCCTGGCCGAAAATTTCTTTCCGTTCTCGGAAATTGCGATAATTTGACATTTTCGCGTTCCGCGGAGAGCGCGAAAATGTCAAAAATTCCGATTTCCGCAGCTTGGCGATAATTTGTTTCTTGCTCGCGCTATAAAATAATACATTCTCGTGCGCGCGCGATCACCTTACCTGAATCCCTGCGTTCGCCGACAAGTTTTCTTGATCCGGTCGCGTTCTCCATGAGATGTTGTATTGTTTTTAGCCATTTGCGCTGTCTCACGACAGTTCGCGCCGGCAGTGACGTCATGCGTCGCGCGATCGCGTCTTTCTTCTCGCGATCATGCACCGCGAGAAAACTCAAAACAAGATGGCCGCGCCCGCAAGCAACCACATGGGTAAGTTGGCGACCCGCAACCATGCAGAAAATCTCGCGAACATGCCGGAAAAAAACTCCCGCATCTTCGCGATATTTCCGCTTGTTTGCGATAATTTTAATCATTTTCGCGATAATTTGCGAAAGTTAATTTCGCAAATTCCGCCCACCCCTACTCTTTACAGACGATCCCTTAGTGGGGGTTCCCACCTGCAGATGAACAGACCGCTCCACAGAGCTGACTCCTTAGTGGAAGTTATTACTGGTGTTGAAAGTGCAGCTCCATGCAGATGATCCCTTAGTGGAAGTTCTTACTGGTGTTGAAAGTGCAGCTCCATGCAGATGATCCCTTAGTGGAAGTTATTACTGGTGCTGAAAGTGCAGCTCCATGCAGATGATCCCTTAGTGGAAGGTATTACTGGTGCTGAAAGTGCAGCTCCATGCAGATGATCCCTTAGTGGAATTTATTACTGGTGCTGAAAGTGCAGCACCTTGAAGATGATCCCTTAGTGGAAGTTATTACTGGTGCTGAAAGTGCAGCTCCATGCAGATGATCCCTTAGTGGAAGGTATTACTGGTGCTGAAAGTGCAGCTCCATGCCGATGATCCCTTAGTGGAAGGTATTACTGGTGCTGAAAGTGCAGCACCTTGAAGATGATCCCTTAGTGGAAGTTATTACTGGTGTTGAAAGTGCAGCTCCTTGCAGATGATCCCTTAGTGGAAGTTATTACTGGTGCTGAAAGTACAGCTCCGTGCAGATGATCCCTTAGTGGAAGGTATTACTGGTGCTGAAAGTGCAGCTCCATGCAGATGATCCCTTAGTGGAAGGTATTACTGGTGCTGAAAGTGCAGCTCCTCGCAGATGATCCCTTAGTGGAATTTATTACTGGTGCTGAAAGTACAGCTCCGTGCAGATGATCCCTTAGTGGAAGTTATTACTGGTGTTGAAAGTGCCGCTCCTCGCAGATGATCCCTTAGTGTAGATCCGTGCCTGCTGTTTAAAGGACAGTTCCCTTGAGATGATCCCTTGTGCAGGGTCTGACCTGGTGCTGAAAGGTGAGCTCCATAAGGGTTACCCTTCAGTTTAAGTTCTCACACTGTTGACCCATGAGCGCGAGCAGTTCTCCCCTCAACCAGAAGAGACAGGTCCACACTGATGATGTCTTAATGCAGGTCACTGTCCGTTGCTGAAAGGATAGCTCCCTTCAGATGATCCCTTACTGTAGGATCTGACCTGGTGCTGGAAGTGAAGCTCTTTGCAGATGATCCCTTAGTGCAGGTTCTCACCTGAGGATGAACAGACGGGTCCACGATGATGATCTCCTAATGCAGGCCACTGCTGCTGAAAGGATAGCTCCATTGAGATGATCCCTTAGTTTTGAAAACGCCCTGGTGCTGGAGGACAGCTCCTTGCAGATGATCACTTAGTGCAGGTTATCGCTGGGGGATGGACAAACAGCTCCACGCTGATGATCTCTCAGAGCAGGTCATTGCTTGCTTCTGAAAGGATAGCTCCACTGTGATGATCCTTTACTGAAGGATCTGACCTGGGGCTGAAAGTGAAGCTCCTCGCAGATGATCCCTTAGTGCAGGTTACTATTACTTGGTGTTAAAATGATAGGTCTTTGCAGACGATCCCTTCATGCAGGTTATTCGTTGGTGCTGAAAGGACAGCTCCTTGCAGGTAATCCCTTATTGCAAGTTAGCACTCAGTGCTGAAAAGACAGCTCCTCACAGCGTAGCCAGCCGTGAAGGGTTTCACTTGGTCCTGAAGGGACAGCTCCTTGAAGATGATCCCTCCATGCAGGGTATTACTTGGTGCTGAATTGACAGCTCCTTGCAGATGATCCCTTCACGCAGGTTATTGCTTGGTGCTGAATTGACAGCTCCTTGCAGATGACCCCTTAGTACAGGTTATTACTTGATGTGGGAAGGACAGCCCCTTGCTGATGATCTCTTCATGCAGGGTATTACTTGGTGCTGAATTGACAGCTCCTTGCAGATTATCCCTTCATGCAGGTTTTTGTTTGGTGCTGAATTGACAGCTCCTTGCAGATGATCCCTTCATGCAGGGTATTGCTTGGTGCTGAATTGACAGCTCCTTGCAGATGGTCCTCAGTATAGGTCATCAGCTGGAGTTGAAATGACCGTCCCTTACAGAGACGAAGGTTATGAGTGTAGTGTCTTGTGAGTTAGCAATAACATATCTCTTTTGGCCCCTGATGAACTCCGTAGTGCTATGACGTAGGTTTAGTGTGGTATGCAATGAAGGCTGATTTAGAATGTTGCATTCTCAGTTACTTGCAGAAGAATAAAGATGTGTAATACCAAGCTCCATGTGTGGCGTAGTTGTTTGTAGGTGCCCAGGCTGGGGAAGATGCTACAACGAGAGCTGGTGAATACCTGTCCGCCAGAGAGCTCTCCCTCTAGCCTCCTATGTTACGTCCGAGCCCTTCGGCTGCAGTGGATGTAAAAAGTCTGGGAGTTAAAATTGATGCTCTGTTGCATATGGACGGTCAAGTTTTTTGTTGTATCATCCTGAACGCACCACTTACACCGGCTCCCTGTTCCTCTACCTCAAGTCCAGCAAGAATGCCAACGGTTCTTGTCTGCATGTCTGCCGTCCTGGGGGCCCAGCTAGACTATTGTAGTATTCTGTACCTGGCTACGAAAAGGTCTCTTTCTTCTTCCAGACTTCCGGCTTTTCAAAGTGACGGGGTAAGGATGGTGGCAGGTGCCCCTGTCACTGCAGCGCTTCTCATATTCTTTAGGTGCTATATTGGCTACCCAACTCTCTGCATAGCACATTGTTCCTTCATGAGACAACCCCCACTCCATCTCAGGCAGACTTCTCCGATACACCCTCCCAGATACCTCTCCCCACTTCTTCAGGTCTTTAAACCACCCCTCATTTTTGTATAAGTCTTCCTTGATGACAGAGCACATTAACACCCCTGCCATACAAGATTCAAATGACTGCCTACTACTTATAGTTAGACCCCCCAAAAACACAGCTTTTCTGTAGTTTTCCATTTGTTCGTTGGCCTTTCTACACCAACCTATGTGTTTTAAGCTGGTGCCAAAAGACCCTGTGGGTGGTGGTGCCCTCGTAAGCTCTCGAGATCTCTTCCTCTGCGCGTCTATATAGTCTTCGGATCCCACCAATTAGTGAGAGCAGCCGTGCCCTGTATGCCTTTAATTAGTACACGGGACGATTTGTTCCTAAAGTGTTCCAAGACGAGGCCTCTAACACTTTGGGTCACTCATATGAGCGCATGTATGTATGTATGTGGTATTTGTACAGCACAAACCTAGCAAAAGACATCAGAGTGCGCTTTTAGGCTTTGCTCCAACTGAGTCTCCGTGTAAATCTAATGCTACTCAATTAAAAATGAAAAACAAATAATCCACTGTACTCCTGTGTGGATTCCTTCAGTCTGCATAATAATTTCACTTTATCAACAGAGTAATTAAGTTTTTGTCAACACATTGCTTTGCGCTGTTTACAGAGAGAGTTCTGCTGTGCAGAGATATGGGCTCAGTACACTCCAGCCTAATCAGTCCTTTTCAGTATTAGATTAAGCCAGTCTCAAAAGATTATCTTTTATTTTTTTTATATATTCACGGAAAAAAAACAAAGTTCCAAGTAAAGGTATAGTTAGGTGAGTATGTTAGTAACAACATTAACATTTTGAAATAAAAAATCCCAGAGAAATTGATCAGTTACAGTTAGCAGAGCTAACTATAACTTGTGACCAGGCCAGGCCATGAACTGCGTATATCCTCACATATTACATCACTCATGACTTTCTATGACATCATTTATGACATCACTTTTCATATCTGAAATTAAGGCTGTGGGAGGGAGGCCATGCATCCCCTCTCCCCTTTTCGGCAAAAAACTGACCGTGGGGGCTTATGAAAGCTGATAGAGGAGAGTCACACAGCCCCCACCACTTTTCTAATTGGTTTGGCCCGGGAGAGGGGATGGGGTCCCTGGGGCCTAATAAAGCTCGGGAAGGGGGGGCCATGCGGCCGCCTCCCCTTTTTTTATATTTTGCCTTATTAGGCTCCAGGGATGGCATTCCTCATGGCCAAGTAATTAATGAAGGGAGGGGTGCACGGCCCCCCTCTCTGAGCCAAACTAGGCCCTTGGGACCCCACCCTGGGGCAGAACTTTAAAAAAAGGTGAAGAGGCCTGCACAGCCTCCACTCCCTGAGCCTTTATAGACCCCGGGGACCCATCCCCTAGGTCCATATTTTATTTAGAAATGGAGGGGAGCTCTATGCTTTCCCTTCCTGAGCCATATTAGGCCAAGGGACTCAATCCCTCAAGGCCAAATATAATACAAATGGGGAGGGGGGCCACGTGGATCCCATCAGAGCTTTCTTAGGCCCCAGGGACCCCATCTCCCAGGGCAAACTATTTTCTTTTAAAGGGGAGGGGGCCTCATTGGGCCCTGGGACCCAATAACCCAGGACCATATGTATATTACGTGGGGGAGGGCCATGCGGCCCTTGTCCCCAAGTCTCATTAGGCCATTGTAACTCCATCCTCTAGGGCCATATGTTTATTAAAAGCAGAGGGGGGCCTCTATTGGAACCCCATCCCCCAGGGCCTCCATTTTAAATAGGTGTGTGCCCTGGTGCCAAGTTGGCTTGGATGTGAAATTCCGCTCCACTTGTGGACTTTGCAGAGTTTTTTACACTCTATGTAGAGCGCGGAGTTCCGAAAAATTCCCTGTAGTGGCGTGGAGCGGAGTTTTTCCTCTCCCACAACTCACCAACATTAAGTTGACGAGCGCAAGCAAGGAAAATCTTGCTCCAGACCACTTCCCAGAGAGATTTGCACTAGCGGAACTCCGTGAACTCCACCCACGCCTAGATTTCTCAAAGCGGGCGGTTGTGGCTCATTGCTACTGCTCACATTCAGAAATCTTCCTCTTGTGTTGAGGAAGCTGCCACTCGAGTAGTATATCTACTTGAGTGGCAGAAAATAGCAGCACCCGTTTGTGCTGCACGTGGTGCTGTTCACCCTGATTTTACAGTGCAGGATAAACATCCAGAGCTAAAAATCAGCGCTAGCAGCATGATGTATCGTACTCAGCCACTTGCTGAACTCTGCGTAGCACAGCAGAGTTTTTGGTCATGTTAAATGGTAGCGGCAGTTTTAGTCGATAACCTTTCAAGTATTTGCCCGGCGGTAATCACCTCTCATACCACTCGATAATTTACCAATGAAAGAGGCAGGCGCCGGAGACTGGAAGGCAGGAAACAAAGTTTTATTCCGTCGGAGCAGAACACATCAGATCAGACAGCAAGGTATCGTCACGAGGTGCTCTAACTGCATCTCTGAGACCTGGTCTCTTATACACTGGTTTATTGCTTTATTACACATAGTACATTCTTAAGATTCCCTTGATGTATGGGGGAATATCCCCTGAAGCCCCGGTTCAGATCCGATCCCACACATAGATACAGTAGAAGTTCCCACCCCACCCACAGTAGGAGATGGCTATTGCGCAGCAGGGTATTCCGCCAATTCCTGGGGGTGTGTGTGACCGGTCGGGTCTCAGGGGGTAGGGGCTTTGATCTACTGTAATCCCTTTGATGTGGGGTGTTTCCCTTACAGTAGGGGCAATAAACTGCATCCGCAGGGCTAGGTGATGGCCTGGGACCAGTTCAGACAATGGGGCGCAGAGGAAGGGGGTTATCAAAGGAGAGGCATGACCATGTATGGGATGTCGGTCGGATGTGGTTCCGTAGCAGGGTCGCGCAGAAAGAGAGGGTTTATGGCCTGTATGAGAGAGCGGGGGTGGCCAGCGCGCGGGGGATGCTCGCAGCGCCAAGGGGAACGCGCTGGCGATTGACAATGAGCGGGGAGAGAGTGGGGTGCCTAAAATGGCGGCCGTGCATTCGCTGTGCGTGGCGCTGGGGAGAGGCAAGATGGCGCAGATAATGTTCAGTTTGCAAGCTAAATTTCCACAGTCCTCCCTTTTAACATATCTCGCCAGCTTGTCTAGTTCGGATTCATCCCCATAATACTACGGACTTCCACCTCATAAAGGGCTTTCATCCGTTCTGTTTCAAAGTTCAAAGTCTTAGGGCAGATGCAGTTCATAAAAAGCGAACATAAAGGTGGCAGACACTGAATCCCCAAACAACATCCACATAGTACCACAATCGGTATTAGGATAAATGAAAACAGCCTCCATCCCCAACCTTTAATAGCGTCCCAAAACCAACTCCCCAGCGACCATTCTTCTTGCTCTTGATGGACCTCTGTGGACAGTCTGTGGAGGTGTTCAATAGCTTTGTAGACTGAGGGTGAGTTATCTGGTACGTAGGTACAACAGCTGGACCCAATGATGCGGCATGCTCCTCCACGATCTGCCAGAACCACGTCTAGAACGAGGCCGTTCTGAAGGGCCACTAAGCGGACGGCCTGGAGCTCGGCGGTGTTGTTGGCGAGGGCGCCAGCCGTAATGTTCATTGCCGTTTCGACTGCCTGGGTTAAGTGGCGGATGGCACGGCTGTTTGCCATTGGACCCCAGAGTGGAACAAGGCCTTTTACTGCGTCCATGAACTGCGCTCCGGTGGAGTCGGCTTGTACAATGTCTTTGGCACGTTTCTGTCGGTGATGGTTTGCTTGAGCCACATATGTCGGGGGAAGGACAAAGGCGATGTAGCAGGTGCCTCCCCAACCTTTCGGGAGCCAGGTGTAGGCCTTAGTACCACAGACGAAGTACATATTCGGGGAGGCAACAAAGGAGGGTGGGTCAACTGAGTCCAATGTTCGGGTGATGAGGCAGGAGCTGTGGCCCACCAGCTGTGCCCCCAGGCCTTCGAGGCATACAGATCCAGTGATGTTGATGACGGACAGGGCCACTGTTAGGGTGGCGGCCGTCCGTTTTCGGAGGTAAGAGAAGGTGGGTCTGGCTGGATTGTTGAACACCTGCATTTCAACTCGTTCTTTGGCAGGGATGTCCATGTGAAAGGAAGTGTTCGATCTCAGAGGGCAGAAGAGGGCGGAAGTTCTACCGGTTTTGTTCAGCCAGAACCCATGGTAGAAGTGTGACATGGTTCTGCCGGAAGTGGCATTGTCCTTGTAGCTCTCCTGCAGGAGGATCAGCCAGGCGAGGCAGGAACCATGGACAGAAAAAGGTGAAGGGATGAAAGGGATTGAGTGCCCAGTGGCATGTGGTAGCAATCCACAGATCCAGCAGTTAGTGGCGTTGGTGGCAAGATTGTGTTGGTGGAGCAACTGCACAAAAGAGTTATTCCAGAACTCCTTTCGCCTTTCTCGGAGTTGGGGTGAAAGTGAGATCAGATGGTGTTCCTTCGTGGTGGTAGGTTGAACGGTGGTCAGCAATGTCTTATGAGCGGGTGTGGTCTCCTCCATGATCCAGAAGGTGACCATGAGGAGAAGGCAAAAGAGAAGGGTAATGAAAAGTGTAATAGTCTTTAAGCTGTGCATTCGGTCAGTCTTTGGGTTTCTGTAGTGGATCTTCGGACGTCCGGTTGCTTCCATCATCTTCATGTTGGGCGCTTCCATCACCTTCAAGAGACTCGGTAGCGGGCAGAACCACAGACTTTGTTGAGTTTCTCTCCTGGTGGCCTTTGAGGTGACTAGGCTACCGCTCTGAGATTTCCACTTAGCCTGTGGTCTGCTTAGCCGAAGTTCTCTCCTTTCGTCGCAAGTTATACCCTTCTTTGGATGGCACAGTGGGATCTGGATATTCAATCAATTCAAGTGTCTCTGTATCCGGGCAGCGGCTCAGGGTTGGTCAGTCTTTGTCCAGAAGTTCCTCTTGGGCGGTGATGTTGTCCGTGGTTGTCAGGGTCGGTGATACCTTCTTGCAGTGGTGTGCATGCAGCCAATTGCGTTTCCCCTCCACTCGAAGAGCTGTTCGGGTGGTGATCAGGAGTTGCAAGGGGCCCATCCACCGGGGCTCCAGACTCTTGGTGCGCTGGAAGTTACGCACTAAGACGAAGTCACCGGGTTGGATGTCGTGTCCGGGGCCCCTGGAAACATCGGGAATGGCGTGCAGCACCTGCTGATGGATGATAGACAACGTTTTAGTTAGATTGTACAGATAATCAGACATGAGGACGTCCGGGACGTCGTGGATGGATGTCGGTTTTGGTGCAGTCCAAAGGTTCATGGGCCGCCCGAAGACGACCTCGTAGGGGGTTAAGTGGTGTTTGGTGGGGGTGGAACGCATTAATAGCAATGCTAGTGGGAGAGCGTCTGGCCATCTTAGCCCTGTGGTGGCGACTATTTTTGCTATCTTAAGCTTCAATGTGGCATTGTGTCGCTCAACCAGGCCTGCAGATTGGGGATGGAAGACCGCATGGAACTTCTGTTTTACACCCAACCCTTTTAAGATGAGTTGGATAACTTCAGCTACGAAGTGGGGGCCGTTGTCGCTCCACAAAACTCGACAAAGGCCATACCGGGGGAAGAATTCCTTCAGTAGTACTTTTGCAGTAGTCATAGCGGTGTTGTCGTGGGTTGGATAGGCTTCCACCCACTTGCTGAAGGCACACACAACGACAAGTACATACTTCAAACCTTGGCACTTTTCTAGCTGGACATAGTCCATTTGTAGGACTTCAAAGGGGTGATTGGGGACCCCAAACCCTCCCCGGGGTACAGCAGTTCCTTTCCCAGGTTTGTGTTGGAGGCATACTAGGCATTGTTGGACCAGACGTTTGGCTGAGTCTGGTATTCTGTCGTTGTGCCAGACTTTGGAGATGAGTTCGATCATGGGGGCAGACCCTATGTGTGCGGGGGAGTGTGCCATGGTCAGCATGGGGATCAAGTATGAGTCGGGTAGCAACCATTTGTTCGAGTCTTTAGTTCGCCAACAACCATCATCGTCCTTCAATCCCACCCGGGCCCATTCAGTTAATTCGTGTGGTGTGCTGGCTAGTTGGATATCCCTAATTTTTTCCCTAGCATCCTTCCATTTCTCAGTTTGTGACCTGGTCACGTACATACGGGTCGTGGACCTGTTCTCGGCTGTGGTTCGGGCAGTAATGTCAGCTAGTGCATTTCCCTGTCCTATAATGTCTGTCACCTTCTTGTGTGCCTGGCATTTGATCACAGCTAACCGTGTGGGGAGGAGGACTGCTTCGGTCAGGGCAGAGACTAGATCTCCATGCAGGATGGGTGTGCCATGAGAAGTCAAGAATCCCCTCTCTTTCCATAAGAGCCCAAAGTGGTGAACTACCCCAAAGGCGTACTGACTGTCTGTGTAAATGTTTGCGGTTGTCCCTGCTGCCAGGATGCAGGCTCGTGTGAGGGCAATTAGTTCCGCCGCTTGCGCGGATCGCTGTGTGATGCGGGCTGTCTCAACAACTGTTCGAGCTGTGGTGACTGCATAGGCAGCTGAGGTGGTGCCATCGGGGAGCTTGATGCATGAGCCATCCACCCACAGTTCTCCGTCAGGGTCCGGGAAGGCAGTATCCCGGAGGTCAACCCTACTCTTGGTTTGTTCGTCGGTGAGGGTCACGCAATCATGTATAGGGGATGCATTGGGGTCAGCGTCAGGGAGAGGCAGTAGTGTAGCTGGATTCAGAGTGGTGCATCGTTTCAATGTGATGTGGGGTGCAAGCAGAGTCAGTTCATAACCAGTCAGTCGTGCGCTAGTCAGGTGTTGAGTCTTGGTTTGGTTCAGGAGGGTATCAACAGCATGGGGTACCAATACTGTGAGGGGGTTCGAGAGCACGATCCCCTCACTTTGCCGGATAGAGACAGCAGCGGCGGCTACTGCTCGAAGGCAGGCGGGCAAAGCTCTGGCTACGGGGTCAAGAGTGGCAGAGAAGTAGGCACAAGGGCGTTGCTTAGGGCCTATGGACTGGGTTAGGACAGACAACGCACATCCCTCCCTTTCGTGGGTGTAGAGGGAGAAAGGTTTAGTGTAGTCTGGGGTTCCTAGGACTGGGGCCGAGCAGAGGGCGTCTCGTAATTCTTTGAAGGAGGATTGACATTCGGGTGTCCAGGGAAGGGGGAAGGAGACATCTTTAGCCAGCAGGGAAAGCAGAGGCTTTACGATAAGACTGAAATTTGGCAACCACTGTCGACAAAAGGAGGTGAGGCCCACTAGGGACCGCACTTGCTTCTGAGTTTTGGGAACAGGGGTTTCTAGGATGGTTTGAATTCGGTCAGGGGTAAGTTTCCTCCCGTCTTTGGATAGTAGGTGGCCTAGATACGTTACTTGGGGCTGGCAGAATTGCAATTTCTTTCTGGAGACCTTGTGACCGTTCTCCGCAAGGAAGCGGAGGAGGTGAATGGTGGCTGTGACGGCAAGTGGAGTGGTGTCGGCTGCCAAAAGAATGTCATCGACGTACTGTATCAACACCACTCCATCGGGTAGTTGGACTGCGTCCAGTTGCCTCTTGAGGGCTTGGCTGTAAATACTGGGACTCTCAGTGTAGCCTTGGGGTGCCCTGCAGAATCTGTATGAACGGGCTTTTAAAGTGAAGCCGAACAGGTAGCGGCTGTCTGGGTGGATGGGGATGGAAAAGAATGCGTTCTTGAGATCAATAACGGTAAAGATGGTGGCAGTGGATGGAATCAGGGTGAGGATGGTGGTGATGTCTGAGACCACGGGGTACTGGGGTACGACTACTTTGTTAACCTCTCGCAAGTCAACAATGAAACGGTAGGCTTTCTCATCCCCCTCACCTTGCTTTTTTACAATGGGTAGGATAGGGCTGTTGCAAACATTACTGACTACTTCTTCTACCACTCCTGCCTCGACTAGGGACTCGATGATTTCCACCAATGCCTTCTCGCCTTCGGGTGATATCCGATACTGTGGAAGCTTTGGGAGCACTGCATCCGGTCGGACGGTTATGTGTACCGGGTCGATCACCATGCGCCCTACGTCTGAGTCGGTTTTAGCCCATAGATGTGAAGGTAATGTGTCGAGTAGGGACATATCAGCATCGGTTATAGAGAGCATACGCCGTGTGTGACAGGGTCTGGACAGATCTGGGTTATCGTGTAGGATGACTCGAACTCCGTCTGGGGAGCATCTGATGGTAGCTCGAAAATGTTTTAGCAAATCAAGTCCCATAATAGCATCGGGGGTGTTGGAGGAGAGCAGAAAGGTCGTGTCGGTGGTGTTATCTTTAAGGGTGGGCGTAGTGGGCGTAGTGGGGCTACGTGAAGCAGCACGTAGTGTGCCCAAATCTACGCACACTACGCGCTTCGCGTAGCCCCACTACGCGCCACCCGCCACCCACCCACCCTACTTTTAAAAGATTAAATTAATGTGTAATAAAGCAAATTAAAGGCACTTACCTGACGCGCGGCGTCTCCCGGGGCTCCCTCTTCCTGTTTTTCAATTTTCCTGACAAATGCGCATGCGCGGACGCCCGCGCATGCGCATTTCTTGCGAGAAATGCGCATGTGCGGGCGTCCGCGCATGCGCATTAGTCAGGAAAATTGAAAAACAGGAAGAGGGAGCCCCGGGAGACGCCGCGCGTCAGGTAAGTGCCTAATTTCCTTTATTACAAATTAATTTTTTCTTTTAAAAGTACGGCGGGCGGGAGGCGGGTGGTGGGCGGCAGGCAGCTACGCTTCGCCCACGTAGTGTGCGTAGGCGCTGCCTGCTTCGCCTACTTCGAAAACTGCGAAGCAGGCAGCGCTACGTACACTACGTGGGCGAAGCGTAGTGTCGCGCCCAGGGTTAGTTATCTTCTAAGTCAAAGGGGATTGGTGCTGATAAGGGGTTAGTGGAGGGCGTTCCGTCAAAGCCTATTGAGGTTACGTGTGAGCCAGACAAGGGTGCCCTAGGAATCAGTCGTTTAGATAACGCACTACGTGTCGCCCCAGTATCTACCAGGAATGTAGATTTTGTGCCCAAGACCTTAGCGGTGACGTAAGAACCTTGCTGGTCAACACGGAGTTCGACTGGATCCCTCCCTTGCCCCTGGCGGTCCTATGCGAAGTCATGAGTGCTTTCGTAGTCGGACTGCTGACACTGGTTTTGTCGGGGGCGATCAAAGGTGTTTGGTCTGCCTGGCCTGTCGTTGATGGCGTCGTACGTGTGCCCTCGTCCCCGTCCTCTATTTCTGGGGTCATATGCTGTGTCTCTGGGGTCCCTATTTTTGTTCATTTCCAGAAGGACCGGGCACTGGGATTTCCAGTGTCCGAACCCTCTACAGAACGCACATTGATTCCCATCTAAGTCTCTCTGTCCGTTGTAGGGTGTAGGTGTATGGTCTCTAGGGGGTAGCTTTCTAGGGGCGGTTGGTTGGTAATTCTCTTTTGGGGGTTCCCTTCCTATGGTCACCCCTTGCAACTGTGCTATCATCACCCTCTCCTTTAATTCCTTTTTCTTCTTCTCTGACGCCCTATCGTTCTCGTTCTTCTGGTTTTCGTAGTATTGGGCCATCTGGAGAATTGCTGCGGGTTTGGAGGCTGCCCAACTACTCTCGCTGGTCTGTAGCTTCTGGGAAACTTCTTGTGACAGACCCTTTACATAATTCTGGACAAAGAGGTGGTGTCCGGTTGTGGTGGTCATGTCTTGGCCACTGTAATCGGAAAACACAGTCTCGAATCGGGAGAAGTATTCAGACACATCCTCCTGGGGTTTCTGGCGGCAAGCCGTCACTATCGACCAGTCTACCTTTCTTTCTGGGATTAGAGTCTTCAGTTTTTGTACAATCTTGTCTGGGAGCTCTAAGATGGCTTTCGGGGGTTTCTGTCCTGGTTCTCGCTGTTTATCTATGGTATCGAGTTGTACCCAGGTATATCCGAACGGCTCAGCGTGGTCAACTTTCCGGATTTGTTTCCACACATCAGCCGGCAGGCATAGCCCAAAGAACAAGTCGATATCTGCTAACGTCATTATCGTTGAGCCTAAGGCTGTACCCAATTCTGTGTAGAAGGCAGTCGGGTTCTTTCTCAAGTCGGGTAGAGTCTTTCTAAAAGTCAAAATATCTTGCCGGTCCCACGGCTGATAGACCCAGTTATATACAACCCTTCCCTTCGCATCTTGGTGGTTGATGTCGTCGTGTGTTCCCTGACCCCGTGGGGGGACCCAGTAGGGGGCAGCTTCTTTAATGGGCATCATGGCATCGGCTCTTCCTCCCTGGGGCTTAGTTGCTATGGGGGTTTCCGTTTTGGTGGTCTGTCCATGTTCTTCAAGGTGTCGGTAGACCTCAAGTGTACGAGTGAAGAGGTTCGTTACATCGCCCTCTCTTTCTTCCCCAATGTCTACCTTCCTATATAGGGCCGCTAAGCCTTCGGGACCTTTATCGTGGTATCTATCCTCATATGCATTCAGGGCGTGATAACAGAGCCGTACGACGAAGTGTCGTCTGCGGCTGTCGGCATACGAGTTATACACGTCTGTTATATACTCCTCACTTTCTTTTCGCTCCACCAGCGTCCCTACTATCTTATCAATTCCTGCTCGTTCATCCTTAGTTAATCGATTCATTCTGGTGGAATCTTCCTTTCTCATCTCATGGTCATCTAGCGTTATAGCCGACATTGGGTTCGGCACAAGAGGCTCAGCCGGCGCGGAGGCCGTGAGGGCCGAGGCCCCTGTACTGCTTTCGATCGTGTTCGGGGGTTGTGGGTGGTGCACTACTGACTGGGAGGGTGCATATGGAGGGGGAATGTAAATGATCGGGGGACCTAACAGTAATTCGTCATTCGTTCGCTGCTTGGAGGACAACTCAGGGTAGAGCAAAGAAGGGGTCCTAACAGCGTACTGGCCTGAGGTTTCGGGCTCCTGTCTTAGTTTAGTTTCCCTTCTCTCCTTTATGTCTTCTTCTAACTTTCTAGCGGCAAGGTGAGCTGCCTTTCGTAATTCCTTTTCTGCTTTTACTTCTTCCCTCTTTTTCCGTTGCGTTGCTTCTTTGCGCCACATGCCGATACTGTCAAGCATAGTAGGCGTCGTCTTATTGCTACGCAGAGCTATTTCTAGCGCTTCTATCTTATGGTCGTCGAAGGATCCCATCAGTGGCCACTGACTCTCGGGGTCCTTCTTGGTATATTTATGCCACAGTTTGCTATAAGCTACGGCGACTAGTCCATATTTAGTGAACATGTCCTTATTAGGGGTGCCTTCCAGTGGAGCCGGATGGTTCACCTCTAATAAGCGGTCCGGGCAGAACCAACTACCAATCAGTGGGGAGAAGATAGGCATGACGGGTTTCAACGGGGACAAAAGTCAGCACTACCTATTTTTTCACTGCTTGCAAAGACTGGACATAATATCTCTATTCTTCGTTATTTGTAAGCAGAGAATACCTCCAAAGAACCAATATCGAACAACTAGTGTTCGGACAATCAATCAATCAATCAATGGGGAGATAAAGATAGGCACGACGGGTTTCAACGGGGACAAAAGTCTGCGTTACCTACCCTTCACTATTTGCAAAGACTAGACAGAATATTCCTATTCTACGTTATTTGCAAACAGAGAATATCTCAAAAAGCACTATTCTTCAAAACAATCAATGTTCGGACAATCAATCAATGGGGAGATAAAGATAGGCACGACGGGTTTCAACGGGGACAAAAGTCTGCGTTACCTGCCCTTCACTATCTGCAAAGGGAGAGAGAGAGAGTATTTCTACTCCTCCCCGTTTGTAGACAGTGAATATCTCAAAGAGAACAATCAATGAGCAATATTAGTATTTCCAAAGCTTCAAACAATCAATCAATTATTTCGCAATTTGTCGTGTATCACGACCTTACCCGAACCGCGTGGACAGTTTCTCGTCTTCCGCCTCCAGCGCCCGATCGTCCTCTACTCTCCGTATTTGCCGCGGCACTCCTGATGGTTCCCAGTCAGGACCGTAGATCACTCGAGAGAGGTCTGCTCGGAACCAGTGAAGTTCGGATGATCGGCTGCCAGACGAGGGTCTATTGGGCAGGAGCTCTCCCGATCGTTGCAGTCGTTCACTCTGTCGTCGGGACCTCTCCCACTGGAACCACGTGTCGCTGATGGGCCCCACGTTTGGGACGGCAATTGTTAAATGGTAGCGGCAGTTTCAGTCGATAACCTTTCAAGTATTTGCCCGGCGGTAATCGCCTCTCATACCACTCGATAATTTACCAATGAAAGAGGCAGGCGCCGGAGACTGGAAGGCAGGAAACAAAGTTTTATTCCGTCGGAGCAGAACACATCAGATCAGACAGCAAGGTATCGTCACGAGGTGCTCTAACTGCATCTCTGAGACCTGGTCTCTTATACACTGGTTTATTGCTTTATTACACATAGTACATTCTTAAGATTCCCTTGATGTATGGGGGAATATCCCCTGAAGCCCCGGTTCAGATCCGATCCCACACATAGATACAGTAGAAGTTCCCACCCCACCCACAGTAGGAGATGGCTATTGCGCAGCAGGGTATTCCGCCAATTCCTGGGGGTGTGTGTGACCGGTCGGGTCTCAGGGGGTAGGGGCTTTGATCTACTGTAATCCCTTTGATGTGGGGTGTTTCCCTTACAGTAGGGGCAATAAACTGCATCCGCAGGGCTAGGTGATGGCCTGGGACCAGTTCAGACAATGGGGCGCAGAGGAAGGGGGTTATCAAAGGAGAGGCATGACCATGTATGGGATGTCGGTCGGATGTGGTTCCGTAGCAGGGTCGCGCAGAAAGAGAGGGTTTATGGCCTGTATGAGAGAGCGGGGGTGGCCAGCGCGCGGGGGATGCTTGCAGCGCCAAGGGGAACGCGCTGGCGATTGACAATGAGCGGGGAGAGAGTGGGGTGCCTAAAATGGCGGCCGTGCATTCGCTGTGCGTGGCGCTGGGGAGAGGCAAGATGGCGCAGATAATGTTCAGTTTGCAAGCTAAATTTCCACAGTCACATCGCAGAGTTCCACGTAGCGGAACTCTGTGATCTCTGCCCAGGCCTAGTGCCAACCAGGGGCACCCATCATGCACACTTTGGGCCATGGGGAGAGCCAAAGGACACACTCAGCTCCAGTCAGCTCCTCACATGTTGGGGGAGGTGGCATTGCTCCTGCCCAGAAGGAGCAGCTATTTATGCTGCTCCTTCTGGGTCGGAGCAATATCTTCTTCTGTTTCCCTGCCCATCTCAGTGCAAGCAGGGGAACAGAATACTAGTCTGCTACCAGCCAGCGGGAGCATTTTTGAAGCTCCCACCCACTGGGAGCAGACTTTGTGTTTGCTCCTGTTTGGCGGGAGAGTTCAAAATGCTCCCTCCAAAAGGGCACAAACACATGCTTTCCTGCCTGTACCAGTGCGGGCAGGGAAACCACTGTGTCTGGGGGTGGTCTTCCCAGGGCACAGCAAGTGAACCAGCCCCAAGGAATGGGGTCCCCGGGCTTATGATGGCACATGGAGGTGGGTCACACAGCATCTCTCCCTTTTTTATTGTTTTGGCCCTCATTGAATGAAAACCCAGGCGCCTAATAAGGCTTGGGGAGGGGGACCATGCAGCACCTCCCTTTTTGTATAAAAGTTTGCCTTATTAGGTTCCAGGGATGCCATCCCCCAGTCTGAGTAATTAATTAATGGAGGGTGTTCGCAGCTCCCTACACAGATCCTAATTAGGCCCTGGGACAACACCCCTGGGCAGGAATGTGTGCGGGCAGGGAAGCAGAATAGAAGTCTGCTGTCAGCCAGCGAGAGCATTTTTAAAGCTCCCACCCACTGGGAGCAGACTTTGTGTTTGCTCCTGTTTAGTGGGAGATTTAAAAATGCTCCAGACAGAAGGAAGCAAACATGTGTTTCTCTGCCCATGCCAGTGCAGGCAGGGAAACCACTATGTCCCGAAATTGGGCTCCCAAGGCACTGCAAGTGAACCAGCCCCCAGGGGATGGGGTCCAGGGGCAATTAAAGGCTCACTGAGGGGGCTGCACAGCCCACACACCCTTTTTTGAAAAGTAACGGCCTTGGGGGATGGGGTCTCCGGACCTTTTAAAGGCTCAGGGAGTAGAGTGCCTTGCACCCTCCACCCCATAAAAAATACAGTTGGTTCCAGGGAATGGGGTCCCTGGGGCTGAATATGGCTCAGGGAGGGTGGACCATGTGCTTCACTCCCCATAATATTTCATTTGGGCCTACAGGATGGTGTCCCAATGGCCAAAAATTGTTCAGGGAGGGAGGCCTCATGCTCCCTCCATAAATAATTATATTGGGCCCTGGGGGAGGGGTTGAAAATGGCTCAGGGCAGGGACACATACCACCCTCCTATAAATTAGAGAAAGAATTCCCCTGTGCTGCCATTTCTATTTTTGCAATTCAGTGGGAGTCCTGTGGGATTACAACAAAAATTGCTTTTTTAAAATTTATATCTGGCCTGGGGGGGTCCCTCTGGGCTCGCCCCCAGGTGATCCGAGGGGGTGGGCAAACCCCTTATATAATTTTTGGGGGAACTTTAGGACAGGCGACTAAGTTAAAGAGTCATATAATGTCTGCCAGCAATATTTTTCTCATAATGCTGGCAACCAATGAGAGCTTTCTCTTGTGGTAGTCCGACTCCTGTGAGAGACGAATGGCCCATAGGAAAAAAAAGCATTCTGGTCCAAACAGAAAACTCTGTTTTTAAATTGGCGCTCCCATGAGACTTTTGCGGACCCAACTGTCTAGCTATACAAATATTTTCAAACCTTAATATTTCAAAAACTACTGAATGGTTTTACACCAATTCAGAAAAATGCCAATCTGAGGACCAAGATCTAGCTTATTGACAAATGTGGTGCAATTTTGTTCAGCAGTTTGTGTGGTAGCACTTCTTAAAGAAGTTTATGGAAAATGTTGGGGGATTTTACGTTTTGGGAACCACCACAGATCAAAATATTTCTCCCGCCCGTAGGGAGCAGCATTAGCAGCTGCTCCCTGTGGGTGGGAGCATTACCAGCTCCCACTGAAAGCAGGGAGCCAGCTAGGCTGCAGGGATCTTGGGACTCCCCCAGCGGCCCCCAATGAATATATGGTGGGTGACCTGGGTGGGCACCAAAGCACCCACCTTTAAAGAGTGAGGGCCCAGGGGATGGGAACCCCATTGCTGAAATTGGCCTGGGGAGGGGGGCCACATGCTCCACCTCCCCCAAACAAGAATGCTGAACCCGATGGGATGGGGTCCTTGGGGCTGAAATTGGCCCAGGGACGAGGGCCCTATGCCCCACTCCCATTTATAATAATGGCAGACCCTGGGGTAAAGGGTCTACAGGGCCAAACTCTGCCTGGGTAGGGGAGCAGTATGCCCCCCCTAAAAAGCATGCTGGTCCCTGGGAGATGGGGTCACTGGGACTGAAATCAACTCTGAGAGGTGGGGGCGCATGCCCCCTTCCCCTGATAATAACGGTTGGCTCTGGGGTCCCCAGGGCCTAATGAGACTCAGGGAGAGAGGCCCCTTTAAATAAAAGAGCCTCGGAGATGGGGGTCCCTCGGTGGGGTTGGCTGCATGTGAGGTTGACTGCAGGGCTTGGCCACAGACCATGCCCTCGGGGAGTTGGATTTACATATCATTATTAAGTATTACGTTATGCTAAGAACACCCTAGAAATTCACTGGAAAAAAAGGTTAAAGTAACATTATAGTTAGGTTTGATAAAAAGTTTTTTTTTTCAAAGTAAAAATTGACTGGAAAAAATAAAGTTTAAGGTCAAGTTATAGTTATATGAATTTGTCAGTGACAACATTAACGTTTTGAACTAAAAAAAACACACCTGTGACCTCAAATATGACATCACTCATGACATGTTCTATGACATCATTTATGACATCCCTGATGACATCTCAAATTACATCATTGATGACATCCCTGATGACATCATCCAATCTTCTTTTGTACACATTGCTCTTTAAATAGGTATGGCATTAGAGCTATGAAAGTACATGCAAAATAGCTTAGAATAATATGAAGCGTCTTTACTGCTGTCATACATACAGCTCCCATAGGTGAAGCATGCTTGTGTTATGTGCAACATTGACCCCCTGCCATACACTTCATGGGTAGCCGAGTTCATGTTGACTGTGAACCACAGATGAAAGGGTCACCTATCCTGCACATGGTGTTCCATCTGTATACAATGGATCAGGGAAAACCAAGTTCCTCCAGATACTGAAGCCCTATTGCATAACTAATGCCCTATTACGGACACTCCTTACCTGTATAAAACCTCTGACAGTCACAGAACCTACATTGAACAATGAAGTGGATATGCTATGAATAGAAAAGTGGGTACTGTTGTTAACAGTATTTACTCTATGGAGAAATTTTACTCTGTATCACACTGTTTGCAAACAGTGAAACATCTATGAGAAATACACCTCAGAATATTAAAAAATATCTACTAAACACAGTGTACATTCTATGCAAAACTTGTCCGAACAGTGAGTAGTCATTTAAAATAACCAAGGTCTGAAAGCTCTGAAGATCATACTACCTGCAGCCCTTATACTGTGGTGAAAACTTTATCTTATGAAGCGAAACAAGCCCATGTACATAGGTTAGTACCTGCTGCACACAGTCTTCTATACTAAGTACATATTATCATGCTGTGATGATTCTGTCTAATAACCCAATACTTAGTATGCAGTACACCAAGGGGCCGATTCCGATCCGGGTCGGAAAGCACTCCGACCGAGTCGGATCCGAAATGTTTTCCGACTGAGCCGGACCCCTACAGTCCGACCGAGCGAGTACGATGCTGTCGGACTCGGTTCGGTCGGACTCTCACAGAAGTCAATGGGAGCCAGTTGTACGACGCATACATGCGCTCCCATTGACTGAATGGGTACGTCTTGAACAAGTGCGCCCTCTACAGTGGGTACGCGTCGGTGCCATCCGCACCGTACATGCCTGTGTTGGGGAGACCCATAGGTCTCCCCCTGTGTCTGAGTGGTAGGACTGTGGGTGTTAGGGGGTCCGACGCGGATCCCCGAAGTCCGACTCTGGGAGCTTTTGCGTGCCGGACACTCTGGCCCGCACAGGCTGTCCGACGCGTGCATCGTACTGGCTCAGTTGTAAATCGCATCCATTACACGCCACGGTTAGCTTCTGACCGAGATGTACGGAGCAGTTCGGACCCAGAAACGACTCGGTCGGTGAATCTCACACAGCTCGCATCGTACTTGCTCGCTCATACAGCTGTACGAGTCGGCCGGAAAACACGCATACGGCTCGTAGTTTTTCCGGCCAGATCATGTTCAGTGCCCTTCCGACCCGGATCGGAATCGGCCCCTTAATCTTTGACCTGCTGGGAACTTTTTATACAATGCCAAAACGCTTTTGTGGAACATAATGAAGACAAGTCAACTGTCACCTGCACACAGAGGTGTTCTTCAGAGCAAAGATTTATAATGTGTTCAATACCTCGACACACATATGGTGTATCAGGAGCACATCATTTGTAAACACTTATACCGATTAGCTGGACACAGGCTGTACAAAATTATTTAGGAAAGTTATATGTTAGTTACCTACCACTATGGAAACTATAACACAAACTAACACACTCATTGGATGATGTCATCAGTTTTCTCATTGATGATGTCATTTAAGGTGTGATCATTGATGTAATAAATTATGTCATAGAACATGAGTGCTGTCATATGTGGGGTAATAAGCAGTGCATGCCGGGTGCACAAGTTCTAGTTAGCGCTGCTAGTTTTTGTGCACTTGCATCGGGTGGGCTTCTGAGGGCCATAGAGCATTTGCAATATTGTGATGATTTGTGCTCAAATTGAACCTGCCTAGGAGAGGCCAGTCCAACCCTACTATGTACACCCATCCCTACAGAGAGAGGTCTCACTAGAGAGGCCAGTCCAACCCTACTATGTACAGCCATCCCTACAGAGAGGGGTCTCACTAGAGAGGCCAGTGCAACCCTACTATGTACACCCATCCTTACAGAGAGGGATCTCAGCAGAGAGGCCAGTCCAACCCTACTATGTACACCCATCCGTACAGACAGGGGTCTCACTAGAGAGGCCAGTCCAACCCTACTAAGTACACCCATCCTTACCGACAGGGGTCTCACTAGAGAGGCCAGTCCAACCCTACTATGTACAGCCATCCCTACAGAGAGGGGTCTCACTAGAGAGGCCAGTCCAACCCTACTATGTACAGCCATCCCTACAGAAAGGGGTCTCACTAGCAAGGCCAGACCAATCCTACTATGTACAGCCATCCCTACAGAGAGGGGTCTCACTAGAGAGGCCAGTCTAACCCTTCTATGTACAGCCATCCCTACAGAGAGGGGGTCACACTAGAGAGGCCAGTCCAACCCTGCTATGTATAGCCATCCCTACAGAGAGGGACCTCAGCAGAGAGGCCAGTCCAACCCTACTATGTACACCCATTCTTACAGAGAGGGGTCTAAGCAGAGAGGCCAGTCCAACCCTACTATGTACACCCATCCTTACAGAGAGGGGTCTCACTAGAGAGGCCGGTCCCTCCCCACACCCTACTATGTACACCCATCCTTACGGAGAGGGGTCTCACTAGAGAGGCCGGTCCCATCTCACACCCTACAACGCACACCCATAATTACAGAGAGGGGTCTCACTAGAGAGGCCACTCCAACCCTACCATGTACACCCATCCTTACAAAGAGGGGTCTCACTAGAGAGGCCAGTCGAACCCTACTATGTGCACCCATCCTTACAGTGAGGGGTCTCACTAGAGAGGCCAGTCCCATCTCACACCCTACAACGCACACCCATAATTACAGAGAGGGGTCTCACTAGAGAGGCCACTCCAACCCTACTATGTACACCCATCCTTACAAAGAGGGGTCTCACTAGAGAGGCCAGTCGAACCCTACTATGTGCACCCATCCTTACAGTGAGGGGTCTCACTAGAGAGGCCAGGCCAACCCTACTATGCACAGCCATCGTTACAGAGAGGGGTCTCACAAGAGAGGCAAGTCCCCCCACACCCTACTATGCACAGCCATCATTACAGAGAGCGGTCTCATCAGAGAGGCCAGTCCCTCCCCACACCCTACTATGCACAGCCATCATTACAGAGAGCGGTCTCAGCAGAGAAGCCAGTCCCTCCCCACATCCCACTACGCATAGCCATCCTTACAGAGAGAGGTCTCAGCAGAGAGGCCAGTCCAACCCTACTATGTACACCCATCATTACAGAGAGGGGTCTCAGCAGAGAGGCCAGTCCAACCCTACTATGTACACCTATCATCACAGAGAGGGGTCTCAGCAGAGAGGCCAGTCCAACCCTACTATGTACACTCATCATTACAGAGAGGGGTCTCAGCAGAGAGGCCAGTCCAACCCTACTATGTACACCCATCATTACAGAGAGGGGTCTCAGCAGAGAGGCTAGTCCAACCCTACTATGCACAGCCATCATTAAAGAGAGCGGTCTCAGCAGAGAAGCCAGTCCCTCCCCACACCCCACTACGCACAGCCATCATTACAGAGAGCGGTCTCAGCAGTGAGGCCAGTCCCTCTACATAATTCTTCCTAGTTTGCCATATTCCAAACCTGGGACTACGGATCAGATGTGGTCTCCTACAGTCTGACGGTGGCTTGAGGATGGACCTCTGACCCCATGTATTCAGCAGAACTTCCAATCCATTGCGGTTTCTGCTCACCTTCCTTGCTGCGCAAATATCAATCCTTCGACTGCAGTCGGGTCTGAGGTACCAATCTTTTCTATCAGGCTCACCAAAATGTTAATCGGATATAAATTTACCTTGAAAAAACCAAAAGACAAGAGGTGTTTGGTAAAACAGGAACAGTTGGTTTAATTAAAGACTTTGGCCGGGAGCACAGTTACAGAAGTGGGTCTGAGGACTGTCTCAAAGTACATTCAATCTGAACAAGTTTTTATAAATTTCTTTGGGCATCATAAAGTACTTCCGGTAATCCATTTTTGGTAAAGAAATGCCAGCCTTGTCTGTGGAGTCATAAATAAAAGCCCTTGATAACAATTGCAGGTGGTTCTTGACCTTGTGTGGACACAATGAGGGCAGCGGGTAATGTGTCCAGATGTCTGGCATGAGGAGCACAAGATCACTGTGTACACCGTGTGTGCTGTGTTCCGATTGTCTGTGTGTTCCTAGCTTCATGTGGCATCTGACTTTATGATGTCTGAAGAATGCGTGCACCCCTCTGGCCATGTGTGCGTTATTGGGTACAATCACCCTGGACCATTGTGGTGTTGCTGAGGTTATCTGGGGGATTGACCTGAGTTACCCGTTTGCACGTTTGTCTGCTGGTTTGGTGCAACCCCGCCTGTGACCTGTCAATCAGTAACCTTAGACCTAGGTCACAGATCCTGCCTGACCACGTATTTCTGAGTCGGGGTTGACGGAGAGTTCCTAATGGGCGAATTTGATAATAGTGATACAATTTTGTTTGTGTATGCAAATGTATCATTGTAAATACTGCTATTGATTTAATCAACATTAACAAGAAAACATTTAAAGCTTTCCATAGTAGAGCGCTTATTTTGGTATTGGCACTCACTATTTTGGCTTTCTATGAACATTTGCATACAGGTTGAACATCGCATTGAATGAGGATTTCCCATATATCTGTCGTTGGTTATTAATATGAACTGTGCTACGTTTAAAGCCATAGAAGTATACAGTAATATGCAGGAAAACAAAGCTTGGATAATGTCATCAGTGATGTAACTTGAGATGTAATGAGTGATGTCATAAATGATTTCATAGAGGATGTCATGAGTGATGTCATGTGCCAGGTCAGAAGCAGTGCATGGTGGGGGCACAAGTCATAATTAGTCTGATATAAGAGAACTAGCAGCCAGGTTGTAGATGACTGCACTGCCTAGACATGTCACATAAAAGTATTGAGATATTGCCCACCTCAGATGGCCTGCTGCTATATGACCATGAATTAGAGAATTTGACACAGGGTATGAGAGGCAATATACTATGAAGCGTAAAATAAAGTATGTACAACAAAAAAAAAGTAAAGAGTGAGTCCACGTTGTTGCTTGTATTTCTAGAGTGATGTTTTATTCATGATGTTGGTAAGGTTCAATACAGCCAAAGCGTTTCGCCCAAGCATGGGCTTCTTCAGGGCTGTAACGTTATACAATAAAACTCTTTTAGTTTATAACATTTGTTTAGAGATAAAGAGTGTAGATAGGTGTAAGAGTGAATCAACTATGAAGTAAAGAGGCGAAGAACCAACCAAGAAACAAGAAAGGAATAGTAGGGAGTTAGAAGTAGCACGGTACTGAAAGAATCTCCAAGTGGAGATTTAAGAGGAAAGGCGGGCTTAGAGAAAAGAGAAGGTGGCAGGATCTGAGATAGGAAGTGTTACTGCGATTGAAAATTAAAAATTAAATTAAGGTTCAAGCAAGGGAGAGAGTGCTCATGCCGTAAGGCGATTGTGAAAAGATAGAGTGTGTCATGCGTCTGAAAGTAGATCCATGGAAAAAGTGTCGGAACTGATGAAACCAAAAAGAGTGGCCAAAAATATCCCACTATATTGAGAAAAGTTAGTAGAATGTGGTCGTGCTTACCAAAGTAAATGTGAGATGAAACGTCTGTGATGAGTCGTGGAATGTCTGATCTGCACTGTGGCTTGACAAATGCGAGTTCTGGGAAAACCTAAATGGTTTGAGATATCATGAATTAGTGTAAAAGTGTAAAAGAGTCTACGCGACTTGCGAGCGCTTATGGAAAAAATGTACTGACCTCTCAAAAAAGATTTCTTAAACGTATCCAAGTAAACGGAGAACAAAAAGGGTAGATTGCCTCCTATGGTTCTGTCCTATTTAAGGAATTAGTGCCTGTTATAAATATAAAAACGGTGAGGTCTGAGTCAATGATGGGCTATAGGCATGTGAGTTAAGGTTAACAAAGTACATGTAGGTACGTTATTCTAGTATGGAAAGACCAGGTACTGTGTAATTATATGCAGGGTTCGTGGCAAGGCCCCAACCATAGTTGCAAAACTATCGCAGTATGCTAGCGTGCGCTATTATATACCGGGTTCGTGGCAAGGCCCCAATCATTGAGTTTACGAATATCGCAGTATGCTAGGGTACGTAATTAAAATATAAGGAGCCCAGGAAAGGTATCATATCTGCGCTTAAATGTATGCATGCGGTTAAACAAATGAGTGCGCACACTGGTTCTTAAAATAGCAGTTAAATTACATCAGATATTACATCACTGATGACATATGTGTCTTTCTGAAAAAAAAATATTTGTAATATATGTATAGCTGAAAATTAATGGAAGAAGACATGGGTAAATAAGTGTCTAAATACAGTGATGTAATATCTGACGTCATCAGCAGAGGATTGCGGTCGCGTGAGTTATAGTTGCCTGCACTAACTATAACGGGGGAATTTCAATGGTTTTTCACGAGTGAAATGTCCAGCTAACTATAACATGTGTGCAAACCTATGGTTTTTTAAGTGAATTTGCAAGGTTTTTTAAATGCTAATTCCTAACTATAACGTGTGTGAAACCTATGGTTTTTTCATTGAATATATATATATATATATCTCAACAAACTTCGCCACCAAGGTCCCAAAATTCCTCAAGAATAGAACGAGGACCAGAACAGACGATTACAGACCACGAAATAGGTGCAGGTGAATATTTTAATAAACGATCAGCATGTCTGTCATGACGCGTTTCAGCCTACTAGAGGCCTTGTTCACATGACGCAATGAGAGTAGTATGCTCATATTTAAAGTGCACGGTGCTTAGTAACAACAGACCTGATTGGTCATTCTCAAGGACATAGAAATAATACAAGTGTACTTTTTTTTCCATACGAGAAAAGAACATGGGGGACAAAAAGGCACATTATTTAAAATACCCCAAAAAGATTTTTTTGTTGTTAAAATTGCATTGAAAATCAATAATAATAAGCAGATAATCTGTATTTTTGAGGTAGAAAACAGTTTTTCGCAAAGGGAGATAACTTGGATAAAAAAGTGTAAAATCCAAACACCAAGAGAGGAAGGTTAGTCGTGCAATATCTGAGAACATAATAAACCCTAATGGGCCAGAATTGCACCAATGTCCATGGTTAAGTTCTATTACCAAATATTGATAATCCCTCAAAAACAAAACCATACTGAATTAACTTACATGCATAATGCATGTACGAGGAAAAAAGTTTTTTCCAATTCAAAAGAGGCCATCAAATCCACCAATGTGGCTGTGCCTGATGATAAATCTCCTAATATATTAACATTTTTAAAAAACTGTTAGAATATATACATGTGCCAAAGATGAAATAGAGCTCATACAAGACATAATAGACAATGATTGAGCATGTCCCCCAACCCAAGTCAGTTTCTGATAAAGTGCAAAAAGTGCTTGAACACATAGAATTATTTCAACGAACATAAAAAATTACGAACTTTAGAGAGGATTAGACCAATCAATTAAATGACATGTAATAGCAGTGCATTTGTTTAAAACATCAATAACCGATTTAAAGACAAGTAAAAAAATCCTCACTAGAATTAAGACCCTGTGGGGTCTTTGTATCAAGTTCTAGGATGTATTTCGTTTCAAGGGCTCGTAAACGGGCCTCTCTGTTGCCTCCACGTCTGAGAGGCAAGACTGAGTCTATAACAAAATATTGAAGCACATCACTTCTGTTATTGTGGCATTCCTTGAAATGTCGAGCAACTGGATCGGCTGCATCGTTGCCATTTATTGCCCTAATGTGCTGGAGGATCCGTTTGTGAACCTGCAACTTGGTGCTCCCAACATATTGCAGGCCACATGGACACTCCAGCACATAGATAGCAAACTCAGTTTGCATGTATACAGCCTAGAGATTGGTTTGGGGATTTCACAGAAAGGGGTCTTGTATTCAATTTTGTTCACACCATGCCTGCAAGCTTTACAGCTGGTGCATCTTCTGAAACCCTTACTGGAGTTGAGCCAAGATTTGTTGTTCAATTGCTCTGGGCTGGTTTTTACCAAAGCATTACTCATAGAGTATGCTTTCCTGAATGTGATATCAGGACTGTCTTTCATTGAATCCCCAATAACGGGGTCGTTTCGTATCAGACTCCAATTTTTCTTGAAGATTTTACGGAGGGCCTGATGCTGACGGTTATAAGTCAGGATTAATCTGGTGGGCTCCCTGCTTTGTGCTGGCTTGGCAATAGATGTTTTATTTTGCAGAGCCAATGCCCTAGGGACATTGTTTGCTTTGGCGATGGCATTATCAATCATTGTGTGTGTGTAACCTCTGGCCAAGAATCTAATTTTGCTAGCCTCCTGTGCCAGGTTACACTCAAAGTCAGTGCTGCAAATGCGTCTAATACGCAACATCTCACCATACGGGATGCTGCGTATGAGATGTGCCGGATGGTGGCTGGCAGCATGTAGGACTGTGTTTCCCGCTGTAGGTTTTCTAAACAGACGGGTCTCAATTCTGTTATTTGAGACAAAAATCTCTACATCTACAAAGAAAACAGATTCCTGACTTAAATTGGCTGTAAACTGAAGATTGAGATTGTTTACATTGATTGTAGAAATGAAGTCCAAGGCCTGTTGTTCGGTGCCCTGCCAGATTAAAAAGATGTCATCAATATATCGATACCATTGTAAAACATGTCTGGTAAAGATTGCATGTTGTGTGCCATAGAGGACTTGTTCCTCCCACATGCCCATATGGAGACAGGCATAACTCGGGGAGAAGCAAGCACCCATGGCGACTCCTCTGACCTGTTGATAAAATTGGCTTGAGAACATGAAAAAATTGTTGTTAAGGCATGTGGCAATCATGACAGATAACATTTTGTTGTGGTTAAATAAATGGATGGATCTCTTTTCTAGGTAATAATTGATGGCTTTTAGGCCATCTTGATGGTAAATACTGGTATAGAGGGATGTCACATCCAATGTGATCAACCAATGAGAGGAATCCCAACTAACCCCTTCCAATTTCCTCAGGAAATCCCCTGTATCTTGTATATATGAGGGCAAAGCCCTCACATGTTCCTGAAGGAAAGCATCAATGTAAATGGAAGTGTTTTCTAACAAACCCCCGCGTGCCGATATTATGGGCCTGCCAGGTGGTTTGTCAGAATTTTTAAGAATTCTGGGTATAAAGTAAAGTGCCGGAATGACTGGATGTTAGTTTTTGAGGAATTTCAACTCATCCAAACTAAGCAATCCGGCACTCCTCCAGGCTAACAACTGTGTATAATAATCAAATTGTGCCTGTTTCACAGTGACAATGTCACACCTCTTATAACATTGGTTGTCATTCAGCTGAGAAAAAGCTTCCTCCAAACATAGATTCCTAGGCCACAAAACCACATTTCCACCTTTGTCTGATTGCCGTATAATTATACTCTCATTGGCCTGTAGCTTTTTCACTAATTGAATATAACAGTTGTTGGCCAATGAATGCTTATGTTTGACATTTGTTGTAGAAATACATAGTTTCTTCAATTCTGCAACCGTTAGTTCATGAAATATATCAATATTGTCATAAAGCATTAAAGGTGTAAATGTAGATTTTATTTTGAAGTTAGTGTTGCCAGACATATTGAAATTAATCTGTTCATTAATGTTATCCGGACCAGAGGTTTCATCATTGAGTTGATACAGGTCTTGCAGCAACTCCAAGTCATCAGCATTTAATGTGCGTGTGGCATCCATACCCTTTCAGGCATAGAGTGACGAATAAATTATGCAAAAAAGAAGCAGAGAACTCTGGGTAGTTCTCAAGTTTAGGTGGAAAGCAGCTCCTGTATAGAGCACTCTCAACACCAGCGACACTCTAGATCTGCTCACCTCAAATGTCTGCTTTTCTATCAAAGTTTTTAAGCATAGGTTTAGCACAGTGCTCTCCACGCCGAGATAGAAATGGACAAAGTCTTTTGGCATTTCTACAGCAAAGTCTTTAAGCATAGGACTAGCACAGTGCTGTCCTTGCCGAGCTGTAAAATGACAAAAGCAATTTACCACTTCAGGCACAGTATTAGTATATATATATATATATATATATATATATATATATACATACATTTGGCTTTCTTTATGCTTACGCCTCCCAAATAGCAGGGGTGCCTGATTTTAATGCAATTTTAAGGCAATTTTTACCATATACACTTTTTGCATTTTATTTCATATTTGCTGATGGATTCTTCATGATGAGAGTAGTTTGCTTTAGATAGCTTCTTATCTGACGTATGTACGAGGAGTGGGAGTCATGCACCCGAGTTAGGACTGGTAGGAAATAGTGCCATTTTACATGTACACGGTCTTCTCCTAAAATTTCCTTACCTTTGTCACATCGAGTTTTGATAAACATTTGAATTTGTGACACTTGGGTTTGTTTCTATGAAACACCAACCTTGCTGACACGAAGAACTTCATAAGAACATTATCACACTGCCTTGGCATTATGGGCAAGGCCTTCACGAGCGTGATACAAATGTATCTGTTATTGTGTCTGTGGAACACAAACAATAAGTACCTTGAGGCAAGGACGCCTCTTCCTATATAAATCCTTTTGTTTCCAAATACATTCAGAGGAGACGCTTCTGCTGAGTTTGAAGGTTCCTTCCGTGCTGAAGCTTTTCGCCTAGCAGCTGACTGACTTCCCCTGAGGGGTGTCCAGTTCTTGACCAAGATGGGGTCTTACATTCTTACCCATCAGGTATAAGGGTTAGATCATCCAGAAGGGGGTATCTTGGCAGATCATACACACACACCCTAGACTCGTAGGATAGGGTTTGCATCGTAGGAGTATGTTAGGTTGTTATAATGCTGAATATGTATGCATATATAAGGTATCTCAACAAGGCGATGGACTCTTTATTTTACTGACTGTTTCGACACTGGTTATAACCTTTGTCCGCTTCTGTCTATTAATCAATACAGCACATATTTTCTATACAAGAATCGCTATGCTTCAATAAACATTGAAAAATGTCCCTTCATGTATTCTTTGTATATTTCTCTCAGCAGGAGAGAGCACGAGTGACTGAGCGAAAGTCCTAGGTCTGTCACCATGGTCCCTGAGGGGTCTGGGTTGTCATGGGGACTAACGGTGACACTGTGAGCTAGCGGGTACAAGAGGCAACATATTCTGCGGAGGTGCACGGAATCAGTGTGGCACCATACTAAGTTTATGTCATCCCCTAAACATGCAGTTCCTACTGATCTGTGGAAACTACATGACATGGCATCACCGATGTTGGTTGGATTCTTCTTTTGTATGAAGCAACTGAGTACTTCAATCATGCGTCCTCAGAGATCCCTACATACCTTTCAAACCGGAGACCTCCGCTGCGGTAGGAAATATCCTTCTCAGCTTTGTAGGTATATTCCATGTATTGGCTGTGTTTAAATTCAAGCTTGAAAGGATATAGTTCCCACTGTGCTAGCCGAACTCTGTAATTCATTTTTTACAACATGGCATATAACATTTATGAGAACTGTAGACATGCAGTCACTCACAAACTACTACAACGTGGCCTCACACTAGAAGGTGAGGATGTTACTTTCATGATAGAGGCACATGAAGAATTTAGAATGGAGGTGTTTTACTCCTGGGTCATATTCCCTGCTGCAGATGATGCTACACAGTTATTTAACAAATTTGAAGTAGGCAAAATGCCAGAATAATACACTTCTTATGAGGAGATAGATATACCTCTAATGTCCATATAACATACTAATTGGTTTAAAAGCACCCTCCCCATAGTATACAAGACGCGAGACTGAGTATATTAAGCAATGAGGGGGTGACAGGGCCAGTCCTAGCCAGTTACACACCACATCGGTAGCAGCAATGTGACCACAGGTTAGCTGCAGGGATTATATAATAATCTAGTAACAATATGCAGAAATTTTACACAAGTCATGATGCGGACATTACCACTTGCTCCTGCACAGACTGCTCAAGCGGTAGTACAACAATAAGTTACACCAGGCATTAGCCCTCAAACCTTGAATGCAGTAATAGGACTAGTTCCCACCAAAAAGGCAAGAAATTCCTTTGTGGATCAGACAAAAAACAAACCAGTTGAAGCAGTATTTCCCCATGCAGGCCGGCAGGAAAAACACAGGATTCTAACAATTTGCTTGCCAATGGAGAATGCTCCCCTGTAGAGGATTGTGCCATTTGGGGTACACTCTTTTCTGCAGTATATACCAGAACACATGGCACCCCTTCTCTGGCTGTTCTGCCCGTAGTGCTGAAATAGAACAAGATTGAGTATGGGGCAGCACCTGCCCTGGACTTAGGCATGAACCTGATAGGCAACTTTGCTCCAGTTTCTGCTGTCATGTTGAGTAACATTAAAGGGACAGCAGCGGCATTGGCTATACACCAATGCCTAAGGGATTTGACTCTTGCCCATTAGGAGCATAAATTACCTAAAATTATCTATGCTGGGTAGAGATACATTGTGAGCCAGACCAGGAAAACCACAATTGAAGAGTAATTTTGAAAAGGATAACTCTAGGCAGGCAACTGACTCTTCAGTGAAGAAAACGTGGAACAAAAAGTAAAACAAGGAAAAAACAAACTTATGAGGTGAGTCTCCTACACAGGAATCCACCAAAAAACATTACAACCTACATAACTGTGATAATGTTAAACCACCTGATAGGTATCTGGATAGTGATACACGCTCCTCTCGTTCCTTTCAGGATTCATTCAATAAACGTTCGGAGAAGGGAGGCGGATCAGAGCGCAGATCAGAAGAACACGTGAAACCAAGGAAGGACTCACAACGTGCATCTGAATACATCATAAAACAGGAAGACAAGCCTAAAATATCAAAACTTCAATTAAAAAAGAAGAAGATTGCCTGACTTAAGGTTAGGCATGCCCGAGCTGTTGAAGACTCTGCTTCTGAACGGGGAATGGGCATTGAGAATGCTGGAGAGTGTGGCTAAAGTCGCAATAGTTTGCCAGAACCTGATGAAATGTCTGGTCAGAGTAGTGCTGAGTGAGTATATCACAGTGAAAACACCGGATCCCAGGGTAAGCGTTCCACATTGGTTATACAAAGTCCAACAATGGTTGGAAGGGGATGTGCCCAGATTTCTAATTGTCCTCTTTTGGGAGGAACTCGCTCAAGGTTATAGCATTTTATTGGCCAAAAAAGGTTGGCCACCTGACTTCGCAAAGAATTGCCCATCACCTTATCATGATATACCATTGTGGACAACCCCACAGACAATGCCCAATAAAACATAAAGCAAATTAACAAGTTAGGGAAATTCTAAAACAACTTGAATATCAAGGTATGATTGAAAGGTGCACCTCTTCAATGAATAATCCTGATGATCAATCATACTGTCTAGGTTTATATTACAGACATTTGAACACAGCTACTCGCACATTTCCAGTAGAAAATTCCCATAGTGCCGCACTAAAAAATAACAGTGCGGAAGTAGTACACAACAACACTAGACATCTCAAATGGATTTTCCTGTCAAAAAATAACATCTGGAGGCAGATATGTGACAGCCTTCATGGAGCTAGGTTCTCAGAAATAATTTGGCTATTTACCACAGGGGTATAAGAAGAATAGCCCTGGGCTGTTCTCAGCCAGAGTCACAGAATTACTTGAGAATTTTAATGTTCGACCTTTGTTCCTACAGGCCCATAGGAATGCATGGTATTGCATTCGCAAATTGCGAGCACCAAATTGGTAATCGCAAATTGCGAATGCAAAATCAAAGGTGCTAGAAGTTGATGGTAATTAGCGTTTCCTAAATGCACAGTTTGCATTTAGGAAAGGCTACATGCATCAGCATTAGGGAATCACAAATTGCAATTCCCTAAATGCATTTGCAATTTAGGTAATCGCAAATAAATGCGAATGGAAAAAGGTACATGCATCGGAAAAGGCATTTTTCCATTCGCAAACAGGCCGAATCTGTGAATCGGCCCATTTGCAACCGGAAAAAAGCTTGATGCATGTGCCCTGTTAGACGGACCGGGAGGGTCGGCCGAGGACAAGGGGAGAGGTCTCCGGGGAGAGCCGTCTCCAGCGATCGTACAGATAAATAACTTCCCCCCCACAGACAGACACCACACAAGGAGAAGATTTAGCGTTCTTTATAGGCAATTTCTTAAGGTACGATGAAATGGTACAAGGAGGTCTGGACTCAGGGGTCCCCTCGATTCAAGTCTCTCAAGATGGGGAAAAGGGGGTAGCGGGACAGTCTGGTTACCAGTCTGGTAGTTGAGATGGTATGGTGGATAGCTCACAATCCTCGAGCTTGGTGTTCTAGCTGGGACGGGCCGCGGCAGCGCCAGCAGGTCCCGGTGAAGATGGTCGATACACGGTCCGCGGCAGCGCCAGCAGGTCCCGGTGAAGATGGTCGTTACAACGGACCGCGGCAGCGCCAGCAGGTCCCGACGAGGATGGATGTTGCAGAAGGCCGCGGCAGCGCCAGCAGGTCCCGGGAAGATGGTCGATACACGGTCCACGGCAGCGCCAGCAGGTCCCGGTGAAGATGGTCGTTACAACGGACCGCGGCAGCGCCAGCAGGTCCCGACGAGGATGGATGTTGCAGAAGGCCGCGGCAGCGCCAGCAGGCAGGACGATAGTTCACAAGGTAGGGCTACGGCAGCGCCAGTAGTCCGTCAAGGCTGAGTTCTCTCGGTGTCTCTCGACTCCAGGATACAACTGCCGTCCTGCTCCGGAGCTGCCCTAGTTATAGGTCTGGCGCCCTTTGATGTCCGGACCCTCGCACTTGGAGGTCGGAGGGTCCGGGATGAAGGTGTCCAGACACCCAGCAGGGGGTGGAGCCAGCGCCTGGGGGAGCTGGAGGCGATCGGCACCTGGCGGGGGAGAGCCCTTGACGCTTCGTTCTCCCATTGACCTGCCAAGTGGTCCGCTCACCTCCTGGGTGGATGGTGGTGCCGGGATGTCGGGGCCGGCCAGGCCCAGGGTTAGGGTCGGGTGGAGGCCACGCGGCCTCGTGGCGCAGGGCCCAAGATGGCGGCTTGATCCGGCCGGGGGAGCCGGTGGTGGCTCGGTCCCGTGATACATGGAGGTCCGGGGGCAGGAGTTCCGTCGGGAGACGGGGTGCGGGTGATTCTTGTGGGTCACGCCTGGCGGGCCGGGGCTTGGGCCCTGTCATGCGGGGAGGGAGCAAGCCCTTCGTGTGGCCTGTCCAACATGCGTCCCCCCCAGCTGAAGGCGGGGAGAGTCACCCATCTTCCTGGGGACTCTCCTCGTCGAGGCGGAAAAAGCGTGACAGGCCATCTGCGTTGGCGTGGTCTTGGCCCGGTCGATGTTCCACGGTGAAGTCCATTCCCTGCAGGGAGATGGACCAGCGCAATAGTTTTGGGTTCTCCCCCCGCATCTGCATCAGCCACTGCAGGGGTCGATGGTCGGTTTGTACCCGGAAGTGGGTACCGAAGAGATAGGGCCGGAGCTTTTTGAGGGCCCACACCACTGCGAAGGCCTCCCTCTCGATTGTGCTCCAGCGCTGTTCTCGGGCCAGGAGACGTCTGCTGATGAAGGCCACCGGCTGGTCATGACCCTCAGGGTTCAGTTGGGAAAGAACCGCTCCGATGCCGTGGTCGGAGGCGTCTGTCTGTACAATGAATTCCCGACTGTAATCGGGGGCCTGGAGCACAGGGGCGGTGCACAGGGCGGCCTTCAGCTTTTCGAAGGCCGCTTGACAGTCGGGGGTCCAGTTAATCCGCTTCGGCTGGTTTTTGGACGTGAGACCCGTGAGGGGCCCCACAATGCTGCCGTAGTCCCTCACGAACCGCCGGTAGTAGCCGGTGAGCCCCAAGAAGGCTCGGACCTCGGTCTGGGTGACGGGGGGCTGCCAGGACTGGATGGCAGCAATTTTAAGTTGCAGCGGGGCCACCAGCCCGCTTCCCACCTGGTGCCCGAGGTAGGTCACGGACCCTTGACCAATTTGGCATTTGCCGGCCTTAATCGTGAGGCCGGCCCGCTGGAGGGCCTGCAGGACCTCTTGGAGGTGGAGGAGGTGGTCGGACCAGTGGCGGCTGTACACAGCGATATCGTCCAGGTAGGCGGCGCTGAACTCTTCGAGCCCCGCCAAGACCTGGTTCACTAGACGTTGAAAAGTAGCGGGGGCATTCTTCATGCCGAAGGGCATGACCTTGAAGTGGTAGTGGCCATCGGGGGTAGAGAAGGCGGACCGTTCCTGAGCCCGGGGTGTGAGACCGATCTGCCAGTAGCCCGCTGTTAGGTCGAAGATGCTGAGGTAGCGGGCGGCCCCCAGCCGGTCGATCAATTCATCCGCTCGGGGGATAGGATGAGCGTCGGTCCGGGTGACAGCGTTCAAGCCCCGGTAGTCGACGCAGAATCTCAGTTCAGGTGTGGCGCCGGGGGCAGCGGCTTTGGGGACCAGTACAACCGGGCTGGCCCAGGGACTGTCCGAGGGCTCGATGACCCCGATCGTGAGCATTTTGGCCACTTCCTCTTGGATGCAGGCCCGTACCCGATCTGGCACGCGGTAGGCCCGGTGTCGGATAGGGGGACTGTCCCCGGTATCCACGTCGTGCAAGCACCAAGGGGTGATCCTGGGGGTGAGGGAGAACAGGGTAGCGAACCGCAGCAGGAGGTCCCGGCAGCCCTGGCGTTGCTCTGGGGTGAGGGCATCGGAGAGCCGGACCCCGTCCACGGAACCGTCGTTCTCCTGAGTCTTCAGGAGATCCGGGAGGGGTTCGGAGTCCTCCTCCGCCCCACTGTCCGTAGCCATCAGGAGGTTGAGTTCTGAGCGCACAAAGTGTGGTTTGAGTCGGTTGGTGTGGAGGACCCGAAGGGGGTTCCGGGGGGTCCCCATGTCGATGAGGTAAGTGACGGGGCTTTTGCGCTCGACCACTTTGAAGGGCCCCGTCCACTTATCTTGCAAGGCACATGGTTCGGTGGGGGACATCACCCACACTTGTTGACCAGGTTCGAACTCGACGGAGGAGGCATTGTGATCGTACCATTTTTTCATGTCCTCCTGACTGGCCTCGAGGTTCGCCTTGGCCATCTCCCTGAAGTGCCGGGTCTGATTGCGTAGGGCCAGGAGGTACTTGAAGACGTCTGGAGGGGTCTTTAGGGGGGCCATCTCCCAACCTTCTTTGACTAGGCTGAGGGGCCCTCGCACAGGGTGCCCGTACAGGAGTTCGAAAGGGCTAAAGCCGAGGGACTTCTGGGGAACTTCTCGATAGGCGAAGAGGAGGCACGGGAGTAGTACATCCCACTGGCGACGGAGGGGCTCTTCCAATCCCCCAATCATCCCCTTGAGGGTGCGGTTGAATCGCTCCACTTGTCCGTTCCCTTGGGGGTGATAGGGGGTCGTGAATCGGTAGGTGACCCCGCACTGTTGCCAGAGGGACTTCATATATTTTTAGATAAAGTTCGTGCCTCGGTCGCTGACGACTTCTCGGGGGAAGCCCACCCGGGAGAAGATCCCCATTAGGGCCCGGCCAACCACCGGAGCTGTTACAGTTCGTAGGGGCACCGCCTCGGGGTAGCGGGTGGCGTGGTCCACCAGTACCAGGATGAACCTATGTCCTTGTGCCGTGCGGGGGTTCAGGGGCCCCACAATGTCTATTCCTACCCTCTCGAACGGGGTGGTGACCACTGGGAAGGGTTGCAGAGGGGCTTTCAGCTTACGGCCGCTCTTCCCACTGGCCTGGCACGTGGGGCAGGACCGGCAGTGGTTAAGGACGTCGTTCCGCATCTTCGGCCAGAAAAAGTGAGTCACTAGGCGACTGTAGGTTTTGTCCTGGCCCAGGTGTCCAGCCAGGGGGACATCGTGGGCCAGAGTTAGTAGGAAGTCTCTGAAGCGGAGAGGTACCACCAGCACTCGACTGGCCCCTAGCTCTGCGATTCTTTGTTCGCTGTATAGCAGGTCGTTATCCCAATAGACCCAATGAGTTCCGGTGGAGTCCCCTGCGCTCTGGGCGCTGGCTTGCTGGCGGAGTCCCTCGAGGGAGGGGCAGGTCTTTTGCTCCTGGCGGAACTGTTCTTGGGTGGGCCCCCCTTCTTGACGCCACTGAGCCAGGCCGGGAAGGTCCTGGGGTTGCGCGACCCCTTCGGCCGTTGGTTCTGGGGGGTTGGCCTCGTCGTTGTCCTCTACTGGGGCGACCGGGGGCGGAGGTGCTGGCCATTCTGGTTCTTCTGATCGGGGGACGGCACGGGCGGCCATGGACCGGGTGGTTACGCAGGCCCAGTCCGGGAGGCCCAGCATCCCCAGGTGTTCTCTTCTTTCGACGGTGGCCCACGGGGAACTCTCAAGGTCATTCCCCAGGAGGCAGTCCACGGGGGCATCATCCCGGACCGTCACTTTCAACAGGCCGGAGACCCCTCCCCATTCGAAGGGGACGCAGGCCATTTGACACAGACTTTCGGAATTGTCGGCTGAGCGGACGGGGCAGAGAATGTTCGGCAGGATCTGCTCGGGCTTCACCGGGTGACAGCGGACGGCCGTCACACTGGCGCCTGTGTCACGTAAGGCCTCGGCCCAACGCCCATTAATGGTCACCCACTGGCTGTATTTCCGGGTGTTGGCGGGTAGGGGAGCCCGCGGGACCATGTCTTTTCCCCCTAGGCACGCTAGAACCATGGCGGCCGGTTCCCACTCTTGCTGGGCCGGCTCATATTCTTCCTGTTCCTTTGATAGTCGTTCTTCCCCCAGGGCGGCGGCAGCTACCTGGCGGGGCTTTGGTGTTTGGTTCTGCGGGCAGCTCGGGTCATTGGCGTAGTGGCCGACTCGCTGGCATCGGTGGCACGTGACGTTGGCTCGGAACCCCGGGCGCATCGGGGGGTTGCCCCGGCCGGCCGGGGGTGGGGTGCTGGCCACGGGTGTTGCCGGGATGGTGTCTCTCCCTCGCCCCTGGCCTCCTCCTCCTCCCCGGGGACGGTGCTGGCCTTGGTTGTTTCGGTTTTGCTCGTGTGGTCCTCTCCGGCCCACTCGGGTGCTTTCCCATCGGTCAGCTTCGGCGGCGAGTTGCCGGGGGTCAGTCAATTTACTGTCGAGGAGGTGCTGCCTGAGCTCGACGAAACAGTTGTTCGACAGGTGCTCCCATACCATAAGGTTAAAGAGTTGCTCGTAGGTCGTTACATGGCTCCCCTTGATCCAACCCTCGAAGGCTCGGCTGAAATAGTTGACGTACTCCACCCAAGTTGTACCCGGTATCCGGGTGCAGTCTCTGAACCTCTGGCGGTACATCTCGGGTGTGAGGCCGTAGCGGGTGAGGAGGGCAGCCTTCATGTGGTCGTAGGACGACATCTGGTGATCTGGGAGCTGCAATAGGGCATCGCGGCCTTCGTTGACGAACCTCCCCCATAGTCCGGCTCCCCAATCACTCCGGTCGATCCGGTGGGAGGTCATGGCGATCTCGTAGGCTTTGAACCACTGTTGTATGTCGTCCTCTCGGACATACTCTCGGACAACATCCTTGGGGATGTGGACTTTTTTCTCGGTTGCTCCCGGGGTGTGCGGTCGCTCAGGCACCCCCGGTTCTTTATTCTGTTTCCGAAGTTCTATTTCCGCCAGTTTGCGCTCGTGTTCGAGTGTTATTCTTTTTTCCTCGAGCTCTCTCTGTCTCTGTTTTTCTTCTCGTTCTTCTCGGAGCCGCAGATGTTCTAGATTTAGTTTCTGCTCGGCTAACTTTAGTTCACCGTCCATCTTGAGTCGTGCCATTTCCAACTCATGTAATCTGGTTCTTTCTCTTTCTTGGATCTCCTCCTGCGAGAGGCCCGTTCCCCGCTCCTCGGGAGCCGTGGCGTTCCCCTCTGGTGCGACACTGTTTTGGTCGGGGGATCCGGCGACCCCAGTTCCTGCCCACGACTCAAGGGCGCGCTTCAAATCGTCTTTGGTACTCAGGCCGGTGGTAGCAATGCCTAGTTCCATGCAGAATTGTTTAAGTTCGCGGTGGCTATATTCTTCCAACTTATCCCTTTGGAACTTTTCAGTGGAACCGCTATCTTTGGCTGACATCGTGGTTTTGTCGTGGGGTGAGCTACTCTCTGTACGATTACGCGTTGATTCGGATCGCGCCGCTGGCCACCAATGTTAGACGGACCGGGAGGGTCGGCCGAGGACAAGGGGAGAGGTCTCCGGGGAGAGCCGTCTCCAGCGATCGTACAGATAAATAACTTCCCCCCCACAGACAGACACCACACAAGGAGAAGATTTAGCGTTCTTTATAGGCAATTTCTTAAGGTACGATGAAATGGTACAAGGAGGTCTGGACTCAGGGGTCCCCTCGATTCAAGTCTCTCAAGATGGGGAAAAGGGGGTAGCGGGACAGTCTGGTTACCAGTCTGGTAGTTGAGATGGTATGGTGGATAGCTCACAATCCTCGAGCTTGGTGTTCTAGCTGGGACGGGCCGCGGCAGCGCCAGCAGGTCCCGGTGAAGATGGTCGATACACGGTCCGCGGCAGCGCCAGCAGGTCCCGGTGAAGATGGTCGTTACAACGGACCGCGGCAGCGCCACAGGTCCCGACGAGGATGTATGTTGCAGAAGGCCGCGGCAGCGCCAGCAGGTCCCGGGAAGATGGTCGATACACGGTCCGCGGCAGCGCCAGCAGGTCCCGGTGAAGATGGTCGTTACAACGGACCGCGGCAGCGCCAGCAGGTCCCGACGAGGAGGGATGTTGCAGAAGGCCGCGGCAGCGCCAGCAGGCAGGACGATAGTTCACAAGGTAGGGCTACGGCAGCGCCAGTAGTCCGTCAAGGCTGAGTTCTCTCGGTGTCTCTCGACTCCAGGATACAACTGCCGTCCTGCTCCGGAGCTGCCCTAGTTATAGGTCTGGCGCCCTTTGATGTCCGGACCCTCGCACTTGGAGGTCGGAGGGTCCGGGATGAAGGTGTCCAGACACCCAGCAGGGGGTGGAGCCAGCACCTGGGGGAGCTGGAGGCGATCGGCACCTGGCGGGGGAGAGCCCTTGACGCTTCGTTCTCCCATTGACCTGCCAAGTGGTCCGCTCACCTCCTGGGTGGATGGTGGTGCCGGGATGTCGGGGCCGGCCAGGCCCAGGGTTAGGGTCGGGTGGAGGCCACGCGGCCTCGTGGCGCAGGGCCCAAGATGGCGGCTTGATCCGGCCGGGGGAGCCGGTGGTGGCTCGGTCCCGTGATACATGGAGGTCCGGGGGCAGGAGTTCCGTCGGGAGACGGGGTGCGGGTGATTCTTGTGGGTCACGCCTGGCGGGCCGGGGCTTGGGCCCTGTCATGCGGGGAGGGAGCAAGCCCTTCGTGTGGCCTGTCCAACATGCCCCAAAGAACCTGGTGATTCATGTTATTGCGGGTACATAAGGATACATATATGTCATGTTCAATGAAGGTGACAGAGTACCGATTGCATATACATCGCATCTCTCTATACAATGCGGAAATGCATTTTGCACCTACTGAAAAATTTTGAGAGCTGTACAGACTGCTGTTGTGAGAGAGCATACCCTGACTCAAAGGAAACACATCATTTTTGTGGCCCCGGTATCATCCTTAGAGGAGGTTATCAGAGGAAGTGTTCCAAATTCTAAAGCTCTACATTCGAAATGTATACAATGGGCATACACCCTCACTGCGACAGATATAGACTACAGATTTGATGCTACCTTACAGACACAAGCATTTCTCCAGTACGAGCAAGAATATCCTCTGTCTAATTTAATTATGCCTCTAAAACACTATGAATACATCTTATACACTAATGGTTCTGCTCACCTGCTGTTGGGAGAAAACCCCAATATTCAGTTGCGTGCGCAGTCGTGAAAGGCCGTATGCACGATGGAATCTTCCATCCTGAAAAATCTACATGCAGTCACTAGGTGATTTCACAGCACAGCTGGCAGAACTTGAAGCTCTAGTACTGGCACTACGGAATATGGATGCTGGATTCCCCACACTTATAGTGTGTGATTCATATTACTGCAAGCAGTCGTATAATTAGTATCTTCATTATACGAGTTCAGGGACTCAAAAGGCTGCACAGTGAAGCACAAGTTGCTTTGGGAACAGGTAGCGAAGCTGAACGAATGCTTTCCACAGGCTCATGTCATACATACATTAAGTCATCAACATATTGGCATACATGTTGCAGGGAATTCACTGGCTAATGAAGCCGTAAAGTGACGGTTCGCAATGACATGTTGGCTGCAATAACCTGTTCAAGTATGAGAAAAGACAGACATCATAGTGGCAGTCAATGCTGCACGCAATGACACACACCTGCCAAAAGGCTTTCAACTCAAGTACTTCTTTTTTTTTTTTTTTTTAAATATCTTTATTAAGATTTTAATCCCCCATTAACCATGAGAGATCAGTGCAGGTACATAATATCATGCAGCAAGCAAATATCCACAAAATATTATGTCTTATAAGGCAGATAGCAAATCTTAAGAAACAAAAAGTGTACATATAACACAAAGAGAAAAAGAAAGAGCGGGGAGCAAAGAAAGATAAAAAAAAATAAAAAACAACACTCCTACAGAGGATTAAAGGAAAACCCAATTTACCCTTCTTAACAACCATCATTATCTTGCTAAACATAATAAGTAAAATTATAATGATTCCTTCCATTTTATTAAAGGTGCCCAAATGTTTTTGCCCAATAATTTCGCTTTTTTACCCTTCCTTTCATAAATTGCACTTTCTATTGTATATATGGAGAGTAAACGAGCTAGCCATTGTTGAAATGTAGGAGGAAGGGGATCTAACCAGGCAGAGGCAATGTTTATCCTTAAAACCGCCATAGCAACAAAAATAAATTGATAAGTAGTCTTATCTTGGTTTGAAGAGCTTAATCCTAACAAAATAATTTCATGGGTTAATGCTATTTTTACCCCAAGTATATGATCTAAATATTCCATAATTGAATCCAACAATGCCTGCAGCCGCGGACAGGAAGCAAACATATGCACCAAATCTGCTTCCAATCCCCCACACCGTGGGCATACAATCCCTGTAGAGCCGCCCCATTGTGCTATTTTGGCCGGGGTATAATATAAAGAGAAAACAGTTTTAAAATGTTGTGCCTGAAGCCCAGCCAAAAATAGAGCTGACTGACCCAGCTTTAAAGATTTCACAACTGTTCCGGGGGTAGCCCCAACACGCTCAGCCCACTTACCCTCATGTTTAAGTAAATCATCTTGTTTCAAATTAATCAATTCTGCATAAATTAACTTAAGTTCTTCTACAAGCTAAATGCACAAAACACACCATATGTTCAGATTCCAGGATTGGGGGACAGAGAAATGCCACATAGTGATCACAGGCTGGGGTTAATTCTGTCTGCACATGAGGGTCTGTGTTCTGTACCTGCAGAGGTGGCTGCTACAATTTCACTGAGGCAGCGACGCTATTGGTGGCCAGGTCTTAACAAACAGACCAAGGACTTTGTCCTCAGATATGACATCTGTCAGCGGATGAAGGGTTCCACTGTGGCGCTTCCACCCCAGACACCTCTTTTGATTTCAAGCAAACTTCTGGCTTGTGTTTATTTGGACCACTGCAGCTCCCTATCCTCAGACGGGGCTCACAAATACATTTTAGTAGCAGTCGATTCCTGTGGGTATGATCAAAGCACTTGGCTGATCCCAGAACTGTTGTAAAGGATCTGCGAGTCTTTGTCAGGACATAGGCACTCTACATTCTAATCAGAGTCCGGCGTTTAGCTCTCAGGCTCACAAAGAGGCCATGGGAAGTTTGGGTGTGACCCTGCATTTCTTGTCTCCATACCATCTCAAGAGAAACGCATTTGTGGAGAAAAAACAGTACTTTTTTAACAGCAAGGGTATCAGGTTCCGGTTGCAGTTTGGTCCATCACCTATATGGGGTTCAGAGGGCTTTGAACATCATGCCAAGAAAGTCCCTGGGTGATCGGACTCCTTATGAGATCCTGTTTGGGGTTAAGATGTGGGTCTCAGACCTCGGTAATGCTTGCACAGTGGTGGGAGAAACACAGTCTGACATCAATGAACGTTTGGCTGTTTTACAGGAATTGAATTATTTCCGGGATTAACAAAGTAGCATCCACATAAAACGCACCACCACTGGAGAAGTGAAGGTTGTTCCGGCAAGATCCAGCTGTATCCCAAAGATCAGGGATCTGGTCCAAGAAAAGACAGTGGACAAGAAAGAGTTTGGGTTATCTTACAGAGTGCCTGTCCTGGTTGTTGAAGGTACACAAACTGCACTTATCTCGGCCCTTGCTAGAAGATTAGAGAAAAGGTTTGTCTCTATTGATCTGATCAAATCACATTATGTGGCTGATTCACAAGAATAAGTCACGTGGACTCCTGGGAAGCTAACAATATCCTCTCACTGCTAGACAGGAGGTTCAGATGGAAGCTTTAAGTACAAATGTATCCTGTTCTCTTCAACAGGAGACAACAATGAACAACCATTAAGTATGCCTTCTACCTGTTTCAAAAACAATGACTACTGTGCAGTCTACAAGTATAGAAACACAGTTTTTAATTTGGAATCCTGAGACGAACATGGTCTACATCAATATACCACAGATTGAGTCTTTATCTAATTTGAACCATCCTACTGAGCAGCTTAAGATAGATCCGATGGCATATGGATACTTCATCGACTTTGATGACTTCTCCTCCGATGTTTTGGAGGTTTCACTGCCCCCACCACCCTTGCCTTTCGAACTGAAGGTGTGTGTCTTCTATGGTTGGAAGAAAATACCATACTTTGTTTCTCCCTGGCTACACCTTTGGATTACAATTGCATTACTTTTCCTAGTACTTTGGACTGGTTTTGTGCCTATGTTCTTCCTTCTCTTAAATGGACACTTAGTCCCAAAATGCTCGGCAGTTCACACTGTGAATTTGGTGCTGAAACCACACACATCATCACACCGTGAACAAAGAGACTTGGGGCCCGATTCACAGAACTAACTTAAGACAAAATCCTATACTTACTACCATTTTGGTATTCACAGAAGGCACTTACTCATTTTGGTATTCACAGAAGGCACTTACTCACTTCGGTATTCACAGAAGTTAGGAGTCCTAACTTTAGGACTCCTAAATGCCTTCTGTGAATACCGAAAGTCTTAAAATTAGGATATTTCTCAGTTTAGGAGTCCTAAAGTTAGGACTCCTAACTTTACTACTACTAAACTGAGATAAATCCTAATTTTAAGACTTTCGGTATTCACAGAAGGCATTTAGGAGTCCTAAAGTTAGGAGTCCTAACTATACTACTACTAAACTGAGAAAAATCCTAATTTTAAGACTTTCGGTATTCACAGAAGGCATTTAGGAGTCCTAAAGTTAGGACTCCTAGGGCCCGATTCACAGAACTAACTTAAGACAAAATCCTAAACCTACTACCATTTTCGTATTCACAGAAGGCACTTACTCAATTTGGTATTCACAGAAGATACTTACTCACTTCGGTATTCACAGAAGTTAGGAGTCCTAACTTTAGGACTCCTAAATGCCTTCTGTGAATACCGAAAGTCTTAAAATTAGGATTTTTCTCAGTTTAGGAGTCCTAAAGTTAGGACTCCTAACTTTACTACTACTAAACTGAGAAAACTCCCAATTTTGAGGCTTTCGGTATTCACAGAAGGCATTTAGGAGTCCTAAAGTTAGGAGTCTTAACTTTACTACTACTAAATTGAGAAAAATCCTAATTTTAAGACTTTCGGTATTCACAGAAAGCATTTAGGAGTCCTAAGGTTAGGAGTCCTAACTATACTACTACTAAACTGAGAAAAATCCTAATTTTAAGACTTTCGGTATTCACAGAAGGCATTTAGGAGTCCTAAACTTAGGACTCGTAACTTCTGTGAATACCGAAATGACTAAGTGCCTTCTGTGAATACCATAATGAGTAAGTGCCTTCTGTGAATACCAAAATGGTAGTAAGTTTAGGATTTTGTCTTAAGTTAGTTCTGTGAATCGGGCCCCTAATTTCTGTGAATACCGAAATGAGTAAGTGCCTTCTTTGAATACCAAAATGAGTAAGTGCCTTCTGTGAATACCAAAATGGTAGTAAGTTTAGGATTTTGTCTTAAGTTAGTTCTGTGAATCGGGCCCTTGGTCCTGGAGAACATTTCAGCTGTTTCAATATGGGATGGGATTGTATGTGACAGGGTATGGTTGGATGTTTATGGTCCCCCGGACCTTTTGCAAATTCCACATTTGTTTAAAATTTCATTGAATTACATTACAACCCTTAGCACCATTTTTGACGATTGGGACATTAATACTGTATATGAAATGTTAGAAGATCTAGAACATGCAACTGTATTTTCTTCTGATGATTTTTATGACAGTACAGCTAATTTAGTGAGATGTTCTGTTTTCAACATTACTATCATCATTTCCCTACAGAATTTGACATCTGGCAGCAAACAACACCATATGATGAAAACACTATTGATACTATGCTGAGTAAGAGTAGACATAACCCATCGGATCCTAATTGGAAGAGATGGTTAGTGTGGCCACTAGACACTAACAATTGTCAGGATAGATTGCTAGGTAACATCAAGGGATTCACAGCCAACAGGCCTGATATGCGATATCTACTAAGTGAACATTTGGGGTTGGTAATAACTTACAGTGTTGGGAAGTTGTGCCTTGATTGGCTAAAGACCTTGACACTGTCTCAGGTAAAACAGCACTTGTCCCTTTTATCTGATGACCTGGAATTCTATTAGGTCTTCAGAAACCACGTCAAAGGCGCTTCCTTTATGTCTATAACGAGATATGGATATTAACTCAACAAGAAGCTGCTGAAAGACTGTGTGAGATTGACAGGGCCAATTTAGAACAAGCTTTTGCAGTAGTGGACAACGGTATGACTACCTTTTCATCTTGACTTGATTCTTTGGGTAACAGTCTCATCTACAATATATGTGTTTCAGCAAGACTTGCCTGCATTACCAAATGGGCAGTCACAACTGAGGTCAGTTCTATTGTTGAGCTGGATACTACAGACATTACGTTCTGGCCATGTGCTGTGCCGACACATCAACATCACTGACCTGTTCTCACCATACCACCTTTAGAAGAACAGATAGATATGCCACGTACATATGTGAAATACACATTGTAACACATTGAAAGGCTTGAGAAATTACTTTTTACCTTTGCTGAGAAAGCATCCTCAGATTGGATAATCCATGGGTACATTACACTACCAATTTCGAATTTCTACTTTCAGTACTGTCTACAACACCATCAAGTGGGCAGATATGAAGTGTTAGGTAAAGGGTTTATACATGAACATTGGGAGCTTCCTTTCACTTTCTGGAGTCGAAATAAGGATAGTAAAGTCTTTCTCAGCAGCTCAGACTGCAAAAATACTTTAAGTGGGTCCCTAGTCTGCCAGGATATTTTGTTGCAAGGGGAATATAATTCATCTGTAGCAAACCTGTCTTACTACTTGAAAGGGTCTCCAGCGACCATGATATGTGTGACTTTCAGATTACTCTCAAATGGGAGTTACCTGATGTTGAACACAGGGCTGTTGTGGGATGAAGCCAGGAGTCACCTATGTGATGACTGTATCTTCCATTGTAACATCTTGCACACAATTTCTGTTTCCGCCTACCTGTGTAGTTACGGAGTCTATGCTGTCGCCTTGAATTAATCTTACTAACAGGTGATCTGAAGCCTTGAACAAACTGAAAGCCTTATTAGTACAAAAAGATTTGGCCTTAACGTCAGCCAAGGAGAGGTTTGATGTTCAGATGGCACGTTCATCTTTGGAGACACAGACGCTTTGCCGTACTGACTTCATCCTTTTGGGGAGCTGGTTCATTGTATTTTTTAACATGTCTAGTATGACTGGAATTGCAGGGTTTTTCAGGAGCATTGACTCTGGCTTTGTCAGCCCCTTCCAGATGGTGTTTGGAGTTATTCCATCATTAATCCACTCCATCCTCTGAAGCATCTTTGGAGGTCTTCTGCTGGTCCTGCTCGTAGTTGCAGAGATATTAGTTTTATTATTTTTGCTCCATAATGGATGTCCTGGTTTGAGATCAAATGGAGCCGGCAATGCATCCTGTCCTATTGTGCCGTGAACGCATGATGCGTTTTTTGGCATACTGTTCCGAGAGAACTGGACGAGCATTGGCTCCTGTCTTTCTGGCCTGAATGACTTTGTTACATACAGCCTTAGTTCCGCTGCCTCTTGTCCACTTACGAGTGCTCCCTGGACTTGTGCTTGGGGTCACAATTGTTTGACGATGCGGAAATACACGCACTAGTGGACCCGCTGAAGGCCCAACTTTACAGCAGTTTTTTGCGGATACCTCTGCTCCAGGCCGCATTCCCAATGAGCTTCCATGGGTTGCCTCCACACCTAGTGGTTTGGATCTAGTCTCAGTTTCACCATACATTGATTGGCTGTATTTGCTCCCTCAGCGGTTGCTGTAGGGGGTGTTGTGGGAACATATTTGCGCTTTCAATTTGCTCTGAGGTGTGCCTCTGGGAACATCGTCTGCAGACGCTGGGAACAGCAATGTTTTGTCTACCACTCAGAACATGTAAACATCTGGCTCTCTGTGTGGTGGGAACTTTTATTTTACTTGTTTTTAAACTTCCAAATTTGTTTTAATTTGCCTTCCATTTTCACTGTTTTTATATATATTTATTTATATATATTTACTTTTGCCTTTCTTTATGCTTTCGCCTCCCAAATAGCATGAGTGCCTGATTTTCATAAAATTTTAAGGCGATTTTATCATACAAACTTGAAGCATTTTATTTCATATATCCTGATGTATTCTTCGTGATGGGATTCAATCTCTTTAGATAGCTTCTTAGCCAATGTACATCCCCAAGTAGGACAGACCTTCTTACACTTCTCCCCAAGAAGGATGGACCTTCTTACACTTCTCCCCAAGCAGACTGGACCTTCTTACACTTCTTTCCAAGTAGAGTGGACCTACTTGCACTTCTCTCCAAGTAGGGCAGACCTTCTTACAATTCTCCTCAAGTAGGGTGGACCTTCTTACATATCTGTCCAAGTAAGGTTGACCTTCTTACACATCTCCCTAAGTAGGGTGGCCCTTCTTACACTTTTCCCCAAGTAGGGTGGGCCTTTTTACACTTCTCTCCAAGTAGGACAGACCTTCTTACACTTCTTCTCAAGTAAGGCAGACCTTCTTACACTTGTCGCCAAGTACAGTGGGCCTTCTTACACTTCTCCCCAAGTAGGGTGGACCTTCCTACACTTGTTCCTAAGTAGGGTGGGCCTTCTTACACGTGTCCCCCAAGTTAGGCAGACCTTCTTACACTTGTCACCAAGTAGGGCAGAACTTCTTGCACTTTTCCCCAAGTATGATGGACCTTCATACACTTCTCTCCAAGTAGGGTGGACCTGATTTCACTTCTCCCCAAGTAGGGTGCACCATCTTACACTTCTCCCCAAGTAGGGTGGACCTTCCTACACTTGTTCCCAAGTTGAGCGGACCTTCTAACACTTGTCCCCAAGAGGGGCAGACCTTCTTACACTTCTCCCCAAGTAGGGTGGACCTTCCTACACTTGTTCCTAAGTTGAGCGGACCTTCTAACACTTGTCCCCAAGAGGGGCAGACCTTCTTACACTTCTCCCCAAGTAGGGCGGACCTTCATAAACTGTTTCCCAAGTAGGGAGGACCTTCTTGTACCTTTCTCCAAGTACAATAGGCCTTCTTACACTTCTCCCCAAGTATGATGGACCTTCTTACACTTCTTAAGTAGATTAGACCTTTTTTCACTTCTTCTCAATGATGTGGATGATAATGACAGCAATTTATAGTTCACAGCTATTCCAAGGAGCGTCCTGGCATGAGAAGCATAGGTCAGAAATGAACAGCCGAGATAGTCTTGCACAAAAAGCCAGGTTTGAAGTTTTTTCTTAAATATTGCAGCATTGCTCACAGCAATCAACTCAAGGGGTAGCAGATTCCATGCAACTGAGCTCAGATGCGTGCGGGACCTCCCACCCATTCTTCCATGCTGAATTTTGGGAATCGCTGCCAAAAGTGTGCTGGCAGATCTCAGCTTTCTGGAAAGTTTATAGAATTCAAATCTGGCTGTGAGGTAAGAAGCCCCAGATTGATATAGGGCACCATGCACTAGTATGAAAGCCTTATATTGAAATCTCTTCCTAATAGGCAGCCAGTAAAGGGTCCGTAAGCAGGGTGCAATCCGTGTTCTCACTGGTACATTTAACAAAAGGCGGACAGACATATTTTTGACCATTTGAAGTCTGTCCAGTAGATATTCCAGGAGCCCAGAGTTGAAGGGGCCTTATTTATGAAGGCTTGCTTCACTTTTACACCACCGTTGCATCACTTTTTGTGACACAGCGGTAGAGTAAATAATGCGCGAAAGATACAAAGTGACTTATCTAAGCAGATGCATCACTTTGTAATTGCCTGCGCTACTTTATACCTGCGTCAGGTATAATGTATGCAGGCTAGGCGTTTCCATGTGAAAAAGCCACCTAGAAGTGGCGCAGTGAAATCTAACAGATTTCACTGCGCAACTTGTAGGAGGCTACTGCGTCACAACCTTACGTCTGCCTCACAGAAGGCATAAGGGTGACACAGTGCAATGGGAATAGGCCTCCCCAATGCATTGCTGGAGTTGCATCATGCTTACGACACAACTCCAGAAATGCATGGGTTGTGCGCCGACAGATATGTCAGGATTCCTGGTGTATCTGTCATTCCTTGCGACATGGTACACCGTACAATAAACACAGAGCATCCATTGTGTCACATGGAGGGTGCACTGAAAAATATTGCATTGCTGCTTTCATGCAACGATGCAACACTTTTCATAAATGAGGCCCAAGGCGTTGCCGTAGTTTATTTTGTAAGTTATCTGAGACTGATTGACCAATTTGTTAGCTGAAAAGGACAGCAAAGGAAGACATTTCTTTATGGATTGCATGATGTCGAAACAGGTCCCTATTAAAGCTCTGACTTGGGGCTTAAAGGACAGGTTGTTGTCAAATTGTATCCCCAGATTTTTAACTGTGCCACTCTGGTGTCCTGGAGAGAGGCTAGTCAGGCCAGAAAGTCTTCTGGATGTCTGGAGTGATGTTACCAAAGAAGACAATTTCCATTTTCTTCTCATTGCATTTGAGCTGGGAGGATTCTAGCCTGTGGAAGACAGCTGTTAAACAGGTTTTCACGTATGTGCCCGTTAGCTCCTCTCCCCTGCCCCATAAGAACATTAGTTGTGCATCATCTGCATAGGAGATCACTTTGGCTCCCAGGTCTTCTGCTAGTTGAGCCAGAGGGGTAAGGTAAATGTTAAAGAGGATGAGGCTTTGGGCAGAGCCCTGGGGGACTCCCACAGACAAATTGCAAGGAGTGGCAGAACATAGGGGGAGCCAAACCTGTTGGCTCCTATTAGACAGAAAAGATGCTGGCCAGTCCAAGGCAAATCCTGCTACCCCAATGGTCTGGAGACGCTCCAGCAGCATGGCATGGGAAATGATGTCACATGCTGCAGATAGATCTAACATGATCAATACAGCATTTCCCCCAGTATCAAGAAAGCCTTTGATATGTTCTGAGACCTCTACTAACGCCATCTCAGTACTATAATGGGGTCTGAAGCCTGACTGGCTTGAGCGTAGCAGATTGTTGACTTCTAGATGGTTGGAGATCTGTTTGTTCACATGTTTTTCTAGTATTTTGGATAAATCAGGCAGCACGTAGACTGTCCTATAATTAGCTGGGACAGTAGGATCCCCCAATGATTTTTTCACAAGTGATAACTTCTTTATCTGCTTCCAAGATCTGGAAACCTTGGCAGTCTCTAATGTAGCAATTAGTAGTGAATTAGCAACAGGTTTGAAAATAGCAGCTCCTGCCACCAGTAAATTAGGGGGGCACGTATCTGTTGGAGAGCCAATTTCTTCTCAAGTAGGGCAAACCTTCTTACACTTCTTCCCAAGTAGTAAGGACCCCTTCACTTCTCAAGTAGGGTGGACCTTCTTACACTTCTCCCCAAGTAGGGCACATCTTCTTACACTTCTTCCCAAGTTGTAAGGACCCCTTCACTTCTCAAGTAGGGTGAACCTTCTTACACTTCTCCCCAAGTAGGGCAAACCTTCTTACACTTCTTCCCAAGTTGTAAGGACCCCTTCACTTCTCAAGTAGGGTGGACCTTCTTACACTTCTCCCCAAGTAGGGCAGACCTTCTTACACTTCTTCCCAAGTAGGGCAGACCCCCTAACACTTCTCAAGTAGGGTGGATCTTCTTACACTTCTTCTCAAGTAGGGCAAACCTTCTTTCACTTTTCCCCAAGTAGAGTAGATCTTCTTACACTTCTTCTCAAGTAGGGTGGACCTTCTTTCACTTCTCCCCAAGTAGAGTTGATCTTCTTACACTTCTTCTCAAGTAGGGTAGACCTTCTTTCACTTTTCCCCAAGTAGAGTGGATCTTCTTACACTTCTCCTCAAGTAGGGTGGATCCCCTTACACTTCACAAGTAGGCCGGACCTTCTTACACTTCTCCTCAAGTAGGGTGAACCTTCTTACACTTCTCAAGCAGGGTGGACCTTCTAACACTTCTTCTCAATTCGCATAGACCTTCTTACACGTCTTCTCAATTAAGGTGGACTTTCTTACACTTCTCAAGTAGGGTGAACCTTCTTACAGTTCTTCTCAAATAGGGCAGACCTTCTTACACATTCTTCATAAGTAGGATGGACCTTCTTACACCTCTCATGTAGAGTGGACTGTCTTACACTTTTTAAGTAGCGTGGACCTTCTTACACTTCTTCTGAAGTAGGGTGAACCTTCTAACACTTCTTCTCATGTAGCGTGGACCTTCTTACAGTTCCTCTCAAGTAGCATAGACCTTCTTACTCTTCTTCTCAAGTAGCTTGGACCTTCTCAAACTTCTTCTCTAGTAAGAAGGTCCTTCTTACACCTAAGTCTATCTAGGTGTGTAGCTGTGTGACTCTAAAGTGCTTTGAGGCTGTTTCCGAATCTGCTGATTGGAATCTCCCCCTGCCTGCTGGACTGTACATCTTACTGCATTTCATTGATCTATTTCACTCCAGTGGTCAGCATCCATTGTAAACAGCCTGTGGTCTGCCCTGTGGGAGCCAGCCAGGTGCTGACACTGTCCTTTTAGACAAGCATTGTAAAGGCTTCTGCTTGCAGCAGGGAGTCCCTGCTTACCATTCAGATATCTGGGTAGATTCTTACTGGACCCAGATCTCCAAGGGAATGTGATTTCTTAACATTCTACAAGTGCTCTTCTGAGGGTCGCGCCAACCTCCTGAATAATTCTGCTTCCATCCTCTCTCACTCTCCTTTCACGTAGAACTTTAGTGCTTCCTTGGTCAGGAAGCTGGCACCTCTAGTTCACCAGCTGTGGCAGGGATCTTTGGACTGATACCATTGCTCACTAGTACAGAGAGTGCCCGGGAAGAAGGAGGTCTGGGTGCAGTGACACAAAGAGTGGCCAGAGGAGCAATGGATTAGCAGCTAGCTTTAGAACATAGCCGTGCACGTAGTAATGGCACAGTTAGGGGCAGGGAGGAAAGAGATCAAGAGAATCATTAATGACACTGTGGCATGAAGCAGAGAGCTCTGATGGGTTAACACTGGCACAGAGGATGGCATGGAGCAGATAACTCTGAGGATTTAGTATTGGCACTGAGGGTGCAATGGAGCACAGAGCTTTGAGGGTTTATTATTGGCACAGACGGTGAAATGGAGCAGAGAGCTTTGAGGGTTTAGTATTGGCACAGATGGTGAAATGGAGCACAGAGCTTTGAGGTTTTAGTATTGACACAAACCATGCAAAGGTGCAAAGAGCTGTGAGGATAAAATGTTAGCACAGGGGGCATAAAACACACTCTGTGGATTTAACGCTGGCACAGATAGTGGCATGGAGCTGAGAGATCTCGCGTGTAGCACCTCCACAGAGGGTGCATAATCAGAGAGGTTTGAGGACTGTTCACTGGCACCAAGTATGGCATGGAACAGACGGCCCACTGCAAGGGGAGCACAGAGCTCTGAGGATCGATTGCTTGTTCAGAAAGTGGCACGAAGGGGGCCGCTCTGAGCAGGCAGCACTGAGCCCAGTAATGAGAAACTCATCCAGCTGGAAAGAGGCATTGGAGGGAGACACTTTATCACCAACAGGCTCCTCTGACACCTGCAAGGACACCGGCTTCTCTGCCTCTCTCTTCTCTCTCTCTCCCTTCTCCTCTATCTCTCTTTTTCACTCTCTCACTCCTGCTCTCTTCCCCTACCCCTCTCTCGGCCCCTCTCTTCCTTTCTCTCTCCACCTCTCTGTCTCTCCCTCCTTTTTCCCTTCGTCTCTCTCTTCTCTCTCTCCCTCCCTTCTCCTTCTCTCTTCCTCTCTCTCTCACTTGCCCTCTCTCTATATATATATGTCTATTTCTCTATCTCCCTCCCTTTCAGTCACATTTTCTGTCTCCTTCCCAGCCTCTTTTGTTCTTCTCTCCCTTCCCCCTCTCTCTGTCTTTCTCCCTCTCCTCCCTCTCCTCCTTATCTGCCTCCCACTATCCGCTCTATCCCTCACCACTCTCTGTATTTCGACATCTCTTTCTCTCTAACTGTATCTCTTGTACTCATCTCTCTCTCCCTCTTCTTCCCCTCTCTCCTTCCCTCTTTCCCCTTCTGCCTGCCTTGCTCCCTTTTTCAATGTCTCCCTCCCTCCATATTCTCTCCCCTCCCCATATCCCCCCAGCTGCTCAGCATTCACCCATATCTGCAACTTCCCCCCTCTCTGTGCCTGCCCCTTCTCTGCTTCCACGAACACAAGAAGGCTCCTGAAGGAATAATTTCAAAACAATCTCATAGATTATTTCTGGTTGGTATCAAAGGAATCCAGCCCTCACTTTAATTAGAGAAGAAACAAATATATCAATCCCCAAACAACATGCAGCGTGTTAACAAAGTGTCCTCACTGTGGAACAGCATAAAGGTAGAAAAACATTCATTATGTTTCCCAGTTTTCCCAGTACTAAAACAGTGAGAATTATAGGGTCATAATATAGGCAAAGCACTGATTTATGGCCACATATGTATATGCAAGAGTTCATCTGTTTGTGGCGTTTTCAGTGGGGCATCCTCTCAGCCATATAATGCCCATTAAATAGTCCTTGCATTCCTTATAATGAACAAATTATAATTAATTAAGAAGAAACAGGATGATGTGGACGATTTGTCGATGTTTCGGTCTCCAAGTTCAAAGTGTACCTGAGGCCATCTTCAGGACCAAGTGTAAAAAAAACACCAATTGTCAATCCTACCTTTTTATCCACATGTTGTAGGGGTCTGAAATGAATACCAAAATACCTCCACCTAGAGTTATGCACCGTGTTACGGGTAAGTGAGAGAAACCTCTATTTATGGAATGAGACTTGTATACAGGGGGAACAAACACCTGGGTGCTCGCTTTTTTGTTTCTCAAAGTTTTATAATTATATAGCGCAGCTTATCACCCGTGAGGGTATCCAAGCGCTGTCCATGGGCACGGGGAGAATAAATGATTTGCCCAGAATCACAGGATGTTGCACAGACACCGAGACTCAAACCTGGATCTCCAGCTCTCGAGTAGGCACCTCTGGCCGCTACACCACATTCTCTCCTGTCAGAAACACACACATAAACACACACAACACCTGATCATTCCATCTCTCTCTCAAACACAAACACACACACATGTACAAAGACACTTGTTATTTTGTTTACACATGCTTGTTCTCTTTCATACAACAACTTGCTCTAGGGGGGCGCTGGAGTTTGGAATAATATAATTTATTACTCCAACTCCAGTGCGTGCAACAGTAGGGAAGGTGTTGGATTGAAAATCCAACAAATCCAATACCTTCTACCCCCCACAGCAAGTCGTTTTAACGACTTGCATTGTAATGGCATGCGATGTAACAACGCGCCATTGAAACGACTTGCATTGTAAAGGCATCACGATGAAATGCCTGCGTTGTAATGGATGTTTTCCAATAAAACACACTACCTCCCTGTCTTACAGACGTGCATCCTCTCTTACGGACACACACACATCTTCACTCTCCCTGACTCTTACATGCACTCACATTTGCTGTATATCACACATACACAGACACACAACCTTGTTCTGCACCTTCATCACATACGTTGCTCTCCCTCTACAACATAAATACTTGAGCATTCATTCAGAATTTGGCTGATGGGATACTCTGTCACAAACATGTGACAGATACCCTGTCCACCTCATTAAAAGCGCTGAAGGCTATACTTCTCTGGTTATGCCTTGGGAGGAAAACTTGTCACCTTTGTGATAGAATAATCTGTCCACCAAACTCTAAATCTTGCCTTGAGTCTATTCCCGCTCTCCCCTATACACTTTCACCCTTTTTCTTGCTATCTCACACACAGGCTTACGATTGTGTCACATTCCCCATAAGCACCCTTAATATATCTTTGTATAGACACAGACACACATACACACATCCTGTTCTTCCTCTTTACCTCTCTGTTGTGCACCCTTGATCTCCATCACATGCACCCTTGTTCTGTCTCTCTCATATTTTCAACCTTCGTACACTTTTCTCTCTAACAAAAACATACACAATTCCTCTATCTTTCACTTAAACATCACACACACATAGGGGCAGATTTATGTTTCCTGGCGCATCCCTGCAAATCAGCAGGGATGCGCCAGGAAAGATACGTCATGCAAGTTTACCCTTGCATCGTGGCGCAAGGATAAACAGATGCGTGACACATCTGATGGCGTAAGGGCGGCGCATTGCTGGAGTCGCGTCGCAAGCACGACGCAACTTCAGCAATATTTAGGGCTGCCCATACCTAACGTGCTGCGTCATGCCTTACGCCTGCTTCAAGCAGGCGCAAGGTTTTGACGCAGCAGCGTCGGAAAAGTGACTGAGTGAAATCATGTAGATTTCACTGCATCACTTTTCCGATGGAACGCCCACCCTGCATACATTAAACCTGAAGCAGGTTTAATGTAGCGCAGGGCTTTACATCGTGACGCATCTAGGGAGATGTGTCACGTTGTAAATAAGGCGCAACATGGTGCATGGTTTACGCCGCCGCTGTGTCACAAAAGTGACGCAACGGCGGCGTAAAAGTGAAGCAAGTCTAACAAAAATCTGCCCCTCAGTTTCTTTTTATACACACATTCTGCCTTGACTCCCTCTGCACAGAGACACACAGACCCTAGTCTCTTTGTATACATATACAAATACTTGTCTTCCACTGCATGTACACAAGAACACACACACACAGGCCTTTGTTTCTCTCTATCTACACAAGCATACATATTGCCCTGATCTCACAGTATACATACATAAACACACAACTGCATACACACTCTGTGAGCACACACACTTTTCTCCAACTACACAGACATACACACATGATTTCTTCCTTCTGTACGCACACCCAGACCCTTATTTCCATCTATGTAGAAACACACACATGCACCATTGTCTCAATCTGCACAAACAAAACCACACACACCCTCATCACACACACACACACACACACAGACCCTTGGTTTCTTTCTGTATACACTTTTCACTCTGTAAACACACACACACTTACACACAGCCACTCTCACTCTGTTCACAAACAAATACACTCACATGTCTTCTTATCTGTGCGCACACACACGCACAGACAACCTCCCTATGTACATTCATATTCTTGTCTCCTTCTACACACAGCCCCATGTCTTTCTGTACACAGGCTAACCTTTGTCTCCCTCTGTACACACACACATCCATACAAACCCTTTTCACCCTTTATACACCCACAACCATATACACCCTCATCTCACTCTGTAGACACATACATTAACCCCCCTCTGTACACACACACACACACTCCCTTGCTTCGTTTTATAAAATCATGTATACAAATACAACCTTGTGTCACACTGTATATGCACGCCATTAAACACACCCTCCTCTCACTCTGTACATACACTCACATGTACATTTGTCTCCCTCTCAAAACATATGCACACACGCACACACACAGACCCTAATTTTCCTCTGTCTTCAAAAACATACACCTTGTCTCACATGGTACACACATACATAGACACACACACCAAACAAACACACACACACACACACACACATGTCTTCCCCTCTACACATACACATTCTACCTCTGTGTGTGCCTAACACTTTTTTGTCTATAAACACACACACATGCTTGTCTCCTTCTGTACACACACAGACCTTTGTTTTCCTCTGTATATAAACACACTTGAGCCATTGTCTCATTCTGAACACACACAACCGCACACACCCTCTTCTCATTCTGTACACAAACACAGACCCCCTCTTCTCGCTCTGTAGAAACACTCACAAACATTTGCCTCCCTTTGCACATGTACACACACACACAGATCTTTGTTTCTTTATGTATACACATGCTAATACATACACCTGTGGCTCACAATATACACGTACACAACTACACAACCATTTCTCACTCTGTACACTCACGCACAGACCATTGTAACTCTGTATATACACATATACACAATCACAGACTCTTGTTTCTCTCCGTATATACACACATACACCTGTGTCTCACTCTGTGCACACAGACAGAACCAGGCACACCCTCACCTACTCTGCACACACTCAAACATACTCATTAGGTCTTCTTTCTCTCTCAGGCACGCTGTGAAAGGGCACATTACTTGCAGAGGAGGCGGGAAGGAGGCCCCCGAGACTTTCAGTGTGAGTGTCACGCCATGTGTTAGAGACCCAGCTTTGCTGGCCACACGGAGGTTTACTTACTTTGTGCCTTTGTTCCCTGCGTGAATTTATGTGTATTAACATGGCTACCCTCTGTGACTCTGGTGTGGTACTGTGACCAGTGCCAAGGACCCCGGTCCTCCGACCCCCTGCCATTATGACTCAGGGACCCTCCACGCACTCCACTCTGGACGCAACATCAACTGTCAGCTCTCGACACAGAGCATCACTGCAGCCACACCTTCATCCTCCTCCGGACCCTGACAGCTACCACCAACCCACCAACCCACCAGACGCCAGCACACTCAAACCCCTGAGCGGTATGCTTCTCAAAGTATGCTCCCTGCACATGCAGTAGAAATCTGGGACCTCCTCAACACCCTCTCGTCCGATGTTGCCGGCCTCACAGAGACCTGGACCAATGCCAGTTCCACACCAGATATCGCAACCCCCATTCCTGCCGGGTACAAGATCCAGAGGAAAGACCACCCCAAACACCCTGGAAGAGGCCAACATTGGACTGAAGCAACTTATCTCCACCCCCACCCAAAGGGCGGGACACACCCTCGACCCCATCTTTGCTGGAGGTAACAACGTCCGCTTCAGTCACACCACGCAACCCCTCTGGAAGGAACACCACTGCGTCCACTTCTACTTCTCGAAACCCACTACACACAAGCCAACGCCTTACCCCCAGTGCAGAAACTTGAGCAAGATCACCGAAGAGCACCTCACCTCCACCTTCAGCCACACTCCTCCCTCCAACATGACTGACGCCGACTCTGCAGCCAATGAACTCCACAAATGGATCACCGATTGCGCCAATACGCTTGCACCCCACCAAAACTCCGACAGACAACATACCACGAATGCCACCTGGTTCACCACAGACCTCTGAGAATCCAAGCATTTATGCCGAAGACTTGAGAAAGCATGGATGAACAGCGAAACCCAAGAGTCACGCACCGTCTACAGGAATGCCATCACTACACACCACCAACTCATCAGATCTACAAAGAGGACTTCATCCAGGATAGAATCCTCTCCAAATCCCGCAACTCTAAGGAACTCGTCAACATTATACAAGAACTCACCAGACCCCTCAGCGAAAGCTCCGATGTCCCTCCCTTCCAGGACCTCTGCAACAAACTCAGTTCCTTCTTCCACCTCAAGATCAGGACACTCCACGACAACTTTGAGGACCAAGACCAAAGCACTGACCCAATACCATCCACAAGCGATGTCACCCAGCAGACCCTCCTCATCTGGACCCTTGTCACCACAGAATACACCACAAAGACTGTGAAGAGCATCCACTTCATAGCACCCACTGACCCCTGCCCGCTGCACATCTTCCACAGGGCCATCTCCGCCATCACACCAGAACTACAACGGACAATCAACTGCACTATCGAAACAGGCACGTTCCCCGACAACTGGAAATGTGCAGAAGTCAAACCCCTCCTCAAGAAGCCCTCCGCAGACTGACGGACCTCAAGAACTACAGACCCATCTCTCTCCTCCCCTTTGCCACCAAAGTCACCGAAAAGATCATCAACAGTCAGCTAAAGAACTTCATAGAATCCAACTACATTCTCGACACTTGTCAATCCGGTTTCCTCAGCAACCACAGCACCGAGACTGCACTCCTAGCCGCCACGGATGACATCTGCACACTCTTTGATCAAGGACACACTGCAGCCCTCATCCTACTAGACCTCTCAGCAGCCTTCGATAAAGTCTCCCACCACACACTAGCCACCAGACTCCACGACGCCGGCATGCAGGGAACTGCCAGAGTCTGGATCAGCTCCTTTCTCACTGGCTGAACACAAAACATAAGACTCCCGCGCTTCCTCTCCGAACCCAAAGAGATCAGATGAGGAGTACCCCAATGATGCTCCCTCAGCCCCACGCTCTTCAATATCTAAATGGCCCCTCTTGCTTCCATCATCAGAAAACACATACTCAGCATAGTATCCTACGCCAGTGACACCCAGTTCATCTTCTCCCTCACCAAGGAACCCGACATCACCAGGCAGAATTTCCAGGAAGGAATAAAGGACGCCATATCCTGGATGAGCAGCAGCTGCTTGAAGCTCAACTTGGTGAAAACGGAAGTCCTCATCCTTGGATTCACCCCTTCCACATGGGATGACACCTGGTGGCCCCCCACCCTCGGAAACCGTCCCATGCCCACAGACCATGCCCGCAAGCTCGGCATCATACTCGACTCCTCCCTCGCCATGAGCCAACAGATTAATGCTGTATCCTCCACATGCTTCAACACCCTATGCATACTCTGCAAGACCTTTAAATGAATACCCCTGAATCCAGGAAGACCATCACCCACGCACTCATCACCAGCAGGTTGGACCATGGGAACACTCTCTTTGCCGCAATCAACAAATCTTGACTTCGCATACTCCAGACCACCCAGAACACCACATACAGACTCGCCTCAGCATCCCACGACACAACCACATCACCCAGCACCTACAAGACCTCCAGTGGCTCCTCATCGAAAACAGAGTGACCTTCAAACTACTCACACACACCTACAAAGCCCTCCACAACACTGGACCTCAATACCTCAACAAAAGAATCTCTTTCTACATCCCCAAGACAAACCTATGCTCTGCTGACCTAGCCTTGGCCGAAATCCCCCGCAACCACAGAGCTAGAACTGGAGGCAGATCCTCCTCCTACATTGGGGCCAAGACCTGGAACAAACTCCCCATCAGCACCAGACGAAGCCCCACACTGCAAGCATTCAGGAAGAGCCTCAAGACCTGGCTCTTTGCCCGAATCCCTCCCAGCGCCTTGAGACCCTTACGGGTGAGTAGTGCGCTCTACAAATCCCTGAGTGATTGAATGATTGATTACAGGAGGCCCGCAAGAAGGGAAACGTGCTCAGTCAGACCTCCCACATTATGATCTTCCCCAATTACACTTGTGCGACCCAGAAAAGATGGCAATCCTTAGAGGAAGTAAAGCAGAAACTAAAGGCAATGAACCTTATATACATGCTTATGATCCCAGTGAGGCTCCAGATGATCCACTGCAGCTTCTCCCACTTATTTGAAACCCCACAGGTGGCCTGGGAGTGGGTGACAGGGAAGACTCTATAGGAAGGTCAGATACATTGGTACTTAAACAACAAGAGCCAAAACACAAGTGCGCTCAACTACTCTGAAGTGTGGAGCGAGTAGAAGGTCACGACCGCAGAGGGATCGAGGCTTCTTCGAGGCTCCCACGACTTTCTGATTCGGAAGGATGAATTAAATGCACCAGCAGCCCCAGGGGTAGACACACCCCATCTGGACATCACTGAAACTACCCGACAGCAGGAAACATGGCAGCTGGAGGAAATTCTAAATGGACCAATGACACTTGAGGCACACTTGAGGAAAAGCCTTTGGGCAGTCAAGGCGAGAGGATTGACATTCTTGACCTCCGCAACACACATCTTTATTGACACTGTATGGCAGCATTTGATATACTTGCTGGCTTAGAAAGAGGCTCATCTCTATAACCTAACACCTGCAGTGTAAAACATTAGTTTTATGGGATGTTTATGACAACAGATGCTTCTCAGAAGGAATTATTATGGGGAGTATGGGGGGGATAGGTTTAGATGTATATTGTTTACTGTTTTACTATTCTTGGTTCGACCAGGCCACCACATGACACACCCAATGATACATCCAGCACGCACCTGACACACAACCACCAGACCATTGTGACTAATGGAGAAATAATAACAGACTGCATTAACAGGGACAGAGAAATAATAACAGACTGCATTAACAGGGAAAAAGGTCATAAAATTCCATGGCTTAAATATGTTCAGGATAAACTGGAGTGGCTGGGATGTGCAAAATATTTCAGGGAACCGTCAACATTAACACCTCAGTTAAAGGGCATTTTAAAGGCAGAATATATGAGGCGGATAGCCTGTGCCAGGGAAGATAGCGAAATTCTGAAAGGGTCAGTGAGGTCTCATATATTAACTAAATCTGTTGAAGGTCTCGAACCCTACCTGGCACTAATCCATAACAAAAATGATAGATTTTTAATGACCAGATTTAGACTGGATCTTTTACATCACATTTTAGCAGTTCCCGCGGGGTACACGAAAGAAATTGGTACAAAGGGTCCCTGTGGCTGCGATCTAGGATCTCCACAGGATACCCTACATTTTGTATTCTTTTGCCCTTTTTATGAATATCCGCGGGCTCTTTTTTTAAAATCCATCCTAAGGGCGAATAAATTTACCCAGGTTAGAGTAGCCCTTTTATACTTAAAACTGGCTGTGGAACCCTTCACACTGTTCTGTATCGTAAATTTTTTAAGACTAGCCGCGAAACTGAGGAAATCTAGAGGGGAGATGTAAGTGAGTTTATTTGCCGGGCGCTGTAGGCATCCGGATTAAAAGGCCCCCCGCACGATAGTTTTACATTGTACACAGAACAGGAGATGATTTATGGAGATTACACAAAGGATGAACTGTAATGTTTACAGTACCTGGGACGTTATAAGATGTTTGTTTTAATTAGGCTACGGCTTATTTTTAATGTGATTGATCTTATATGAACTACGATCCTGTATTTTATTCACTGTCATAAGTTTGGTATTCCCTACCTGTACAGATGTCCTCGCACTGCACTTTATAACTTTTAACATGAAATTTAGTCTTAATTCTGAGCCTAACTGATATCCTGGAATGGTCCATCAGATATGTTTTCTTTTTTAACTTTTTTAGATGAAATGTTCAGATTACTATATGTGAAATGTGTAAATACATTGTTCTTGTATGGATGTTTTAATATCCGAATAAAGATACTTTTGACTTTGACTAATCCTTACCATCCCAGAACCAGTCCTCATGGGGATGAGTGGGCACCCAGATTGGTTTCACCCATAAGATGACCCACTCATCTCTTTCCTGGAATGTTAACAGCCTCGTAGAACGTATCCAATGAATGGCTGTCCTGAAATATGGTAAAAGGTCCCAACCTGATGTTACAGGAAACACACCTCTTTGCCTCCCACTGTCCGTTCCTACAACAATATGGCTATGGCAGGGTTGTCCATAGGGGTCTGAAGGGGTTGCTGAACCTCTCCATAAATCCTTCTTCTTGGCGGTTACACCAGTGGCTTGTACTCTAATGGCTGATATATTGGGGTGGATGGTCTCCAAGAGGGACAGCAATACAATATCCTCAGTGTTTACATACTGCCCCACCTCCCCACCCAGATACATGGGGCCCAATAGAGGTCATTTTCAGTTTCCCCACGGGATGACAATAATTGGAGGCAACTTCAATGACACTCAAAATCCATCTTAGATTCCCCAAGCCCCCCACAACAAGTCACATAGCTCAAGCTAACCCTTTGCAAGGGTGGAATGCTCGTTAGAAGTCAAGACAGATCCTAGAAACATAGAAGGCGTAAAACAAATCAGTGACGTAACAGCCGAATGACCTTGGCTTCACTTACGGGCCAGGCCGCCTCTTGGCAGATTTCCTGTATTGAGGTTGTCCTGGAAGTTCCTCTTCACCAACTACAATACAACTTCTGCAACCCCTCCAGATCTCTGATAGATCTTACCCAGTCAACTGCAAGGGGACATTGTTATTCATAGCAGGTTAGAGGGTTAGCCGAGATCAAGTGAGTGATGGGAAAGGACAAAATGTGGTTCAATCACAATGCATTATAGCTCCCACAGGATGGCTCTGGGAAGCCCTACTCTCCACATGCCAAGTATTGCCAGTCTTCTGTGTGTTTAGTATTATTCAACCTTTCACTTATCCTCAAAGTGAATAAATGCTCTGAAATATTTTAAAAAACAACTCCAACGTATCTGCAAAACAAATAAATGCTCTAGAATTATTTAAAAAACCTCCAACGTATCCTCAAAATAAATCAATGGTTTGGAATTATATATATATATATATATATATATATATATATATATATATATATATATATATATTACGTACTGGCGGTCGCCAGTAGGTAGTTATAGTTAGGACCTAGTTTCCATAGGAAAAGCGTTTTTTGTTTTCCCAATAACGTTGGCGCCGGATGACGAATCTTCGCGAAATTTTCAAAACTCGTGAGACGCTCCGGTCAGCTCCTATCCTGAAAGATTCTGGGTGATTCGCCAAGCGGGGGCCGAGAAAATATGCGTTTCTCTATGATATTTTCCATAGGAAACTTGAGACACGACTACAGCCTGAACTGCTGAACGGAATTACACCAAATTTTGCAAAATGGTAGCCCTTGGTTCAGAAAGACACCTTTTTTTTAAATGGTGTAAATCCGTTCAGTAGTTGCTGAGAAAATCCAAACATAAACGTTTCGATAAATAGAGGCGCGGTGGATCCGGGCACCATCCCGACCACGAGCTTCATTCTAATTGGCTGTCAACACTCCAAACCAGGAAGTGTTGGCAGCCAACAGAAAAACTAACGCGCAAAACAAGAAAAGGGGGCAGGGTAGAAATACCCTGACCACCTAGGCCTGCTGCTCAGGGGGTCCCAAAAGGACCCCCAGGGCCAAAAAAAACATTTTTAAAAAAAAAATATTGGCGAAATACACGGAGGATCCGCGGATCCCGACGATTTTTTTTAAAAAAATGAAGCACGGGCTCCCGTGCTTCATTTAAATGAGGCTCCTGGTAGGCCAGGTCCCGGGGGCATTTGCTAAAAATGTATGCAGGGGCCGCCACCCCCCAGGGCTTAATTACAGAGTTGCGGCACCCCTCCCCAAAAAAATAAATTAATAAAACGAGGCAAAGCCCCGGGGATTGGGTCCCCGGATCTAAAAGAAGCCTCAGCAGGGGGGCCACGCAGCCCACTCCTTTGTAAAGATAAAAAAATATATATATATAGTGGCCATGCCTGGGGAGATGGGGTCCCCGGGGTCGAAAATGGCCTCTAGGGGGGCCGTGCAGCCCCCTTCTGTTTAAAAAAAAAAAATCAAATTAAAGGTGAGGCCCTGGGGGATGGGGTCCCCAGGGCCCAAAATATAGGAAAGGAAGAGGGGCCACACAACCCCCCTTCTAGAAAACAACATTTTTAAAATAGCCGGCATCTCGACGGAGGCCCCGCCCCTTCCCAGCAACACTATGCAAACGCGCCTTGTGGCGCGTTTTAAGTTGGGGAATTAATTCCCCAACAATCCTGAGGGTCCCGGTGGGCTGACTAGCCCACCAGGTACCTCCAGTTAGCGTCACAGGGCTGCGTTGCAGAGAGGTGGTCTGAGGCCACGCCCCTTTTTACACCTCTCTGCAACGCAGCTCTGTGGCCTTACTGGAGGTACCCGGTGGGCTAGTTGGACCCCAGGGACCCTCAGGATTGAAGGGGACTTAATCCCCCAACTTAAACCGCGCCACGGGGCGCGTTTGCACAGTGGTGAAGGGAGGGGGCGGGGCCTAATGTGACATGTGTGCAAACAGGCCCTGTGGTGCGTTTTAAGTTGGGGAATTAAGTCCCCTTCAATCCTGAGGGTCATTTGAGATGTCATCAGTGATGTCATCAGTGACGTCACTGACCATGTCATGAGTGATGTAATATGTGATGTCATCAGCAGTGCATTGCGGGGGCGTGAGTTATAGTTAGCTGAACTAACTATAACGGGTGAATTTCTCTGGTTTTGTACGAGTGAAATGTCCAACTAACTATAACTTTCCCGAAAACCTATGGTTTTTTCAGTGAATATACATATATAAACCTTCAATGTATCTTCAAAACAAATAAAAGCTCTGGAATTATTTTTTTTAAAATCCAAATGATCTTCGAAACAATTAAATGCTTTGCAATTATATATATAAAAAAGAAAAAAACAACGTACCTTCAAAACAAATACATTTTTACATTTTAAATTAGATTTTAAATAAAGAGCCTCCACAAGCGTGTGTTTTGACTGAAACTGAAACCAGCAAGAGCTGGATTTTGTACTGGGTACTTCAACATTGGTAGCCATGCAAGAGCCTCTAAGATCATTTATTTATTTGGAATTTGATGAAGTAAGCCAAGAGTGACAGAGTGCCTTGTAGGCCGAGAGCTAATCAAGGCACTTCAGGATTGCGAAAGAATGATCTAATCCTGGTCGTGTGACCCCCTTGATCGTTGCTAAACAGAAACTTTGTAATGATCTGAACCTTTTCTTTGTGGAAAAATCAAACAAATCAAAGAGTCTATCGACTCTAGTCATAGCAGCACAGAAGGCCCCGGTGACAATTCCAACTCTACTTTTCTGACCACTTTTCCTGGTCAGAATAGTTAACTTTTCGTGGCTCTTGTAAACTAAGTAAAATCAGGTTCCCCAAGGAGACCTGCCCTCCTTTATATCCTAAAATCCATCTCTCTGGCCTTCCCTGTTACTATCCTGGACCTCCTGATTCTGTCTCTCTCTCAGGGTTCTGTGCCTTCAGACTTCAAAGAAGCAGTGGTCATCCCGTTGCAAAAGGAGCAAGGCTTAGATCCTCCTAAGCTGGATGACTACCGACCGATATCTCTCCTTCCCTTTTCCGATAAATTATTGGCAGTTGGAAGTTTGAGCACCATGTACAGTTACAGAAGCGAGCAGCCTCTGTAGCTCAGAAGGTTTCTCCGATTGCCTCCCTACTTAGAGAAACCAGGGTATGATTGGGAGCATCAAGAGCTCAGGATGGTTGGTCCCAACATTTGCACGGTCCTAAAGAAACACCATTGGGTGCATTAGGAACCACTAGAGGCGTGAAACATGTCGACCTGATATAACCACTTTTTACTATCACCACTTGCACTGAGATATGCAAAGGAAAATACTCCCAACTCTGAGAACCAGGTCAAGAGTATTCTTCTAGGCTCCAGTTTTTAACTGTCTCACACGGACCCCTGAATAAAACTTTTTTTGGGTACATGCATGATATTTTTAACTCACTCACACAACTCCCCACACACCCACACTCTCCACTGCTGCATTCCTCTGAAAAGATCTCTGATTAAGAGCCTTCTCGCGGGGCTAGGGGGGGACAGCAACGTCACTCCCACGAGGAGCAACGCCCAATGATGAAGCATGACACTCTTATGGGTGTGTGAGGGCATTTCTCTATCTAACAAGGAGGAATTCCCCCTTTTCCTTTCATATCCAACCAGTAACCTGTAAAGGAGTTAGGCTTTCTTTAACCTGTACTTCAAGTGGCCAAAGAGGCAAGCTCCTTTTCTATGAACAGTTACCCTCCAGTGATTGACACGTTGACCTTGGGCGCACGGGTACTGGACCTCTCTCCCTTCGCTCCCAGTCCCCCTTCTCATGTGGTTTTGATTATTAAGAGTTTGTCATATTTCCCATCCACAGCCTTACAGGTGGATTATAGCCTGTGGCACTTGTGATATGGCAGACTGGATATCCACCATGTTTTGATGGAGCATAAACTCTTGAACTGGGTGGTTCAACACTCCCTGACCAACATCACTGAAAAGCAGTTTGCAGCGCTGATTATTTCAACACTGTTGATTTTTATTCCTCTTTCGACCAAGTTGGTTTGCGCCCAGACCTCCGGTCCGTAAGCACATTCACCAGGCCCTTGATGCATTTAGGTTATGTAGGACGCCAGAGGGTTTAGCTTCCGCTGCGGAGATGTTTCACACATCATGCAAATAAGCCTTAGTGCCTTCCCAACACACTGTGTTCTCAGGATGACGTTCTGATCTATGGCGGTAATGTGAAGCCACAAGCCTGTGCCCTGAGGGAGGTTCTCGATAGGCTGAGAGATGCCTGTCTCACCGTGAAGAGGTATCAGGGCCAGATCGCAATAGCACCTGTAAAGTATCTTGGACACACCTTATCCAAAGATGTTACTGCAAACGTCGACCTCGTTGATGCTGTCATGAAAGCACTGGCCCAGTCAGCCAGACCGCCCTCTGGGCTCTAGGCCTAGCCGAGTACTCCACCATTGGTGAAAGCTATGCCAGGTTGGTGGAGCCCTTGCAGACCTTGCTAAAAAAAAGGACTTATTTTATGGCCTGAAGCTTGCATGAAGCTTTCATAAGGGTGAAACCAAAGATATGCAATCCCTCCATGCTTGGAATACAGAGATGATGAAACTTTGAGGTTTACCTTCAACACAAAGGTTGCAAATAGGACTTCTTCCTGTGTGTCCATATGGCTATTCAGACAAGAACAATATAATTTCAAAACAGAATATCAACCTGGTTTAAAGAGCCCAGGACCCGATTAACTATCATGGCTGCCTCTTGATTCCAGAGGTGATGTGAGTGATGGATGTGATGAGGTTGTCCTTGATGTGGTGATCAAAGGAATCAGTGAAGAAGAGTGGGAAGCCGGCGGGGACACTGATGCTTACGCCACAATTGTGACAAGTGAGTGGTTAATTGTTGACTGGCAAAGAAGAATTTGCCCGTGAACTTACTACCGTTACGGTGGATTAAGGTGTAGTTAAGTCTACTAACTGGCGACCCATTTAGGAGTCAGAAGAATGTTCTACCTGAAGCCTTGTGGAGTAAACTTGTTGACGTAGTGCATGAGGAGCACCTAGGGAGGAGTTTAGCTCAGTCCAGGGTCCTTCCGCAGTATTGGTGGCCAGGTATGGGTTGCTTTGTAGCCCTGAAAGCCTTTTTTAAGATCCACCTGACTCGTAAACCCTACTCGTCACTGGTTACAGTCCAAGAGAAGCCTTGAGATAAACCAGCAGCTGACATTATTGAACCAGAAGGTGGGCTCTGAATTGAAGGGAAATGCATCTTAGTTTTGATAGATTACTACAGAAGGAGGGCAATGTCCAGCATGCAGATAAGTTTCCTGATGGACACCTTAATAAATTCATGTATTCCTGAGATTCTCACAACGGACAATGGGGTGCAATTTACATCAGAAAGTATAAGAGAGAGAGTTGAAACAGGAAATAGCCATCACGCATCGTAGCAGCAGCATATACTTTCCGAGGGCAAATGGCCTGAAAGAGTGGATGAATAGATTGATTAATGAATGCGTGCAGTTGGCACATTTGAACAGAGTGCCTAGGAAGAAAGTCCATCAAGAAATGATATGGACTTACAGTACAACACCTCACGTTGTCACCGGGATGTAACATTTCCTTTATTAAAAAGAAAATATTCTACTAGAATATCGACTACAAAATGTCGCGGGCTAAGATATCGAGAACCAAAATATTGTGAATGGAAGTTTATATAGGTCTGCTTTACTTAACTCCACATATGATGGAAATATATGGTCACGGTCCGTAGATATGAAATAAAGAATAGTAAATAGAAATATCTAAGGTCCAGAATCAGTCCCTATACCACCCAACGCCTTTTGCCGTCATCTTCTGGAAACTCTTTAGCACCCCCTACCTTCCATCTGAAATCTAGAGGGGGAAGGCAATGGCTGTCCTGGGGACAAAAGCCTGGAATACCTTGCCCTCCCAGCTGTGACTTGCACAATCTGAACCTATGTTAAAAAACTGCTAAAAACATGGGGGCAGATTTATGAGCCCCTTGCGCCACTTTTGCGTCACTTTTCCCATGTTAAAAGTGACGCAAAAGTGGTGCAAGGGGCTCATAAATCTGCCCCATGGATCTTTGCTGCCCCAGATATATCTCTCATCTGACACATATTCCAATTTTTAACCTCAACCTTTCCCTACCAGAGATCTCTGTAGGTCTTTTCCGCTAGCACCAAGATGCTCCTTGGAGTGAACGCCGCACTTTATAAATATACTCATTTATTCATTCATTCAAAAGTGTACTTACCTGTACGCATTTGCCTTATCAATATTTCGGTCTTCGATATTTTGCCACATTAAATCGGGCATCAATATTCTGTCATACAGCCCTTTTAGTGAAAAGAGGGAGTGGAATCAGGAGAAATAGGGAGCTTGTTTTAACAATTTGAACTGTGCAGAAGAACCAATGGGGCCTGGGAGGGAGCATGTTCCAAATAAAAGGTCTGTAAAACTCCAGGAAAACCTCCTGAGATATCAGAACTTTTCAGAATCGTAGAAGTCAGGAGCAAAGTGACGAGAATGGAAAACGGTTGGATTGGGAGCATTGACCATCTTTGCAAGGTCATGAACCTATTGCGGGATGGAATAGTGTTTACCTTTCAGAAGCGCTGTGGCAACAAATGATGGACGGAACGCTAAATAAGGTAGCACCGCAAACCTTTTTTGGACTACCAAGAAAAGGCATACACCAAGCTGGCTTAAGAACTATGTCTACCTAATTATTCTTATTTAGACTTGTGCTTACCTGTTCCCAGCAGGGACAGATGTGTTGTGATTTGTTCCTCTGCTAATTTGTACTTACCTTAACCTACCCCCGTGCTCTATGACTCACCTGTCCTACCTCTCTTTCCCCAGTTCATACACACACCTTTCCAGGACATTACACACTTTCCGCATGCTGCTGAGTGTTACTTACCTCAGTTGTTAGGATTCTAAGAGTAAATATTGGGGGGGAGATCAGAGGTGAGATGAGTAGTGGTGTTTATTAGTACTAGTGTGGTAATTAGAGGTGAGTGTGCCACCTAAGGCTCGAGCCATGGCCTGGTCCAGGCTCAGCTCCAGGTGCTCTAGAACCCTCCAGCTCAAAATGCTCCGAGTCGACTGGTGGCTTCAGAATGCTGAGCACCCTCTTAACTTAGTGTGGCCTCCTGCACTCTTCCCCCCTGGCCATCGTGAAGTAGGTAAACACTGAGAGAGACAGGCAAAGACTTCAGAGAGTGGGAAAAAAGCAAGTTTTTCTTTAAAAACCTTGGGGCATATTTATGAGGGCTTTGTGTCAAGCTTGCACCACCCAACGTGGTACAAACACAACGCGCAAACCTCTCATTCATATTTATGGAGCCACGCAAAGGCATTTGTGTGGCTTTGAATGGCTTCACAAATACGGAGTCATGTAAGGTGGTGCAAATCGATGCGTTGCCATACTCTGCACAACGTAAGTGTTCTATGGGCGTTGTGTGGGTGTTCCCAGGCAACTCCCACGGTTTTTGACACATTCCCAGATTTACAACACCTTGTAAACCTAGGAATCCATCAAAATCGTATGCCTCCCCAGGTGAAGCGTAGCACGGAGAAATAGATTTAGTTCTCTTGGTTTTTTCCTCTTTGTGTGCTGCATTTTGCAGAACCCAAAGAAAGAGGAAAACCCCTCCATGGATTGTTTTTGTGCAGGAAGGTGCCCATTCCTTCATAAAAACAATCCTGCATGTAACGGTGCCTGCTTTGGCGCTAGGCTGATAAAATGGCACCAGCTCTGGGGAAAGGACAGGTGTGCCCCGTATTGGATAAATACGGTGCATTCCGGCCCTTTACCTGTGACAAAGGGCAGCACAGCAAGGTAGCTTGCTGCTCTGCCTGTGCCACAATTCAGGTAAATATGCCCCCCAGCTTCCAAGCGTCAGTATGGCTGACTGAAAGAAGGGTCCATAAACCACATTCCAGGACAGAGTCCACCCTCTGCTTCCTGCCTGTACTCAGGAGTGGGTGAGCTTTCGCAGAGGCTGGTGCTGTGCAGCCATATTCAAAGAGTGTATTCTTTCTTTACCTTTCCTGGAAAAGGGCATTTTTGAGGAGTGCGGCTCTTACTGAACCTCCTGCAACTCTTCTCCCTGCCTCGGTTGGATGAAGCAGCTCTCCTGCACTTTAAAATGCAGAGAAGAGCCTGTTGTGCACAGGGCACTGGAAGGGAAGAGGTGGCACAGGTCATACATTATGGGGCAGATTAACTAATATTTGGCGCAGTGCGATGCAGCGAGACACCTGGCTGAACTGCGTCAATGGAGAGGTCAGGAATGCGCCATATCTAATGAGGTATGGTGCTTTCCTGTCCTCCCTCTGCTCTGGCGCACTTGTGGCTGCCAACGCAGGCACCCTCGGGCCATGGTGCCAGGGTGTCTGTGTTAAGGGCAGGATTGTTTCTGTGCAGGGACAGGCACCTTCCTGCACAATCGCCATCCTCTGAGGCTTTTCCCTCTTTCTACGTGTGTGGAAAGATGACGTTACAAGGAGAAATAAAGATATTTCTCCAGGTTACACTTAACCAGGAGGGGCGTAGCATTTTGACACCATCCCAGGTCTACTAGTCTTAGTAAATCCAGGAATGCACCAAAAACCACGTGGGACACGCGTGGGACACGCGTGGGACACGCGTGGACACTAATGCCCCACCTGATGGACTGCCTTCCCAGGGCGGAGCAAGCCCTTGATAATCTGCCCCTATATGTGCGGGTCCTGGGCCTTGCAGTCCACAGACCCTTTTCATCTCCTTCTCTCACCCACAGCCCTACCCACAACCACTCTGATCTAGAAACTCTCTGACAGGCTTTGAGCTGTCCAGGGTCCCCTTTTCGTAAAGGCTGCATTTGTCCCCTTTCCACCTTCTTTGCAGGGGCAGTACTCCGAGGCAGTGGGAGACACATGGGTCCATGTGGTGACTGTGGCCCTCTGTGCCGCCCCTTCCCTCCTCTGACCTCATTTGCATGCTGGGATAGGAGAGGCAGACAGATGCTGGCCAGCACCCCACCATCCTTCTCTCTCTGTGAATGGGATGATTTAAGGAGCCTGGTGGATTCTCTGTCTCCCCAGTGGGGGAATTCAGAAAGCGTGCACGGTGCGAGCCATGGAGGTCTGTCTGGCTGACCGCTGCACTTCACTTTAGTTGATGTGAAGACTCGAAATGGTGTTGGTTTTCCGAGACCTCTCTTAAAGTGCGTCTCTTTATGTCAGAGGGATTTGATGATATCATTATTAGAAAAGAGTACAGTGCCCACCTCCACTTTACTGAACTTTGCAATAGTATTCAGTAAAGCTAAAAGGCTGGAAAATAAATCTGACCTTGTAAAATGCAATCTGGTGCTCATGTAAAGCAGTCTGATACCTTTGGGGCAGTTTCTGCCACATAAAACTGTAAACAAAAAGCTTGTGTTCCCTACTTCATTTAACATGCAATGTGCACATGTATTCAGGAATGTACTGAAAAGAGATGCCCATCTAGTGGCTGAAAGTGCCCAATTTGAAGCCTGGAAACTTGTGATCAATCTCAGCTCCTCCTTGCTTGATCAACTGGTTTGATCCTCAGCAATAGATATCAATGTCTATACGTATATGGTGTTCGTATGTCTGTGTGGGGAGGGGGGTTGTAACCCACATGCTTGCATGACCCTTGTCCCTGTCCTGTCAGTGTTGGACTGCCTTCGTTGATCTGTGTTTGTGATATGTGTCTGCCTTCGCTGATGTGTGTTTGTAATATGTGTCTGCCTTCGCTGATGTGTGTTTGTAATATGTGTCTGCCTTCGCTGATGTGTGTTTGGTGTCTGCCTTCGCTGATGTGTGTTTGGTGTCTGTCTTCATTGATAGGTGTTTGTGATATGTGTCTGCCTTCGCTGATGTGTGTTTGGTGTCTGCCTTCGCTGATGTGTGTTTGGTGTCTGCCTTCGCTGATGTGTGTTTTGTGTCTGCCTTCGTTGATGTGTGTTTGTGATATGTGTCTGCCTTCGCTGATGTGTGTTTGGTGTCTGCCTTCGCTGATGTGTGTTTGGTGTCTGCCTTTGCTGATGTGTGTTTGGTGTTTGCCTTTGTTGATGTGTGTTTGTGATATGTGTCTGCCTTCGCTGATGTGTGTTTGGTGTCTGCCTTCGCTGATGTGTGTTTGGTGTCTGTCTTCATTGATAGGTGTTTGTGATATGTGTCTGCCTTCGCTGATGTGTGTTTGGTGTCTGCCTTCGCTGATGTGTGTTTGGAGTCTGCCTTCGCTGATGTGTGTTTGGTGTTTGCCTTCGTTGATGTGTGTTTGTGATATGTATCTGCCTTCGCTGATGTGTGTTTGGTGTCTGCCTTCGCTGATGTGTGTTTGGTGTCTGCCTTCGATGATGTGTGTTTGGTGTCTGACTTCATTGATAGGTGTTTGTGATATGTATCTGCCTTCGTTGAGCTGTGTTTGGTGTCTGCCTTCGTTGATGTGTGTTTGTGATATGTGTCTGCCTTCGCTGATGTGTGTTTGGTGTCTGCCTTCACTGATATGTGTTTGGTGTCTGTCTTCGCTGATGTGTGTTTGGTGTCTGTCTTCATTGATAGGTGTTTGTGATATGTGTCTGCCTTCGCTGATGTGTGTTTGGTGTCTGCCTTCGTTGATGTGTGTTTGTGATATGTGTCTGCCTTCACTGATGTGTGTTTGGTGTCTTCCTTCGCTGATATGTGTTTGGTGTCTGTCTTCGCTGATGTGTGTTTGGTGTCTGCCTTCGCTGATGTGTGTTTGGTGTCTGCCTTCGCTGATGTGTGTTTGGTGTCTGTCTTCATTGATAGGTGTTTGTGATATGTGTCTGCCTTCGCTGATGTGTGTTTGGTGTCTGCCTTCGTTGATGTGTGTTTGTGATATGTGTCTGCCTTCGCTGATATGTGTTTGGTGTATGCCTTCGCTGATATGTGTTTGGTGTCTGCCTTCGCTGATGTGTGTTTGGTGTCTGCCTTCGCTGATGTGTGTTTGGTGTCTACCTTCGCTGATGTGTTTTTGCTGTCTGCCTTCGTTGATGTGTGTTTGTGATATGTGTCTGCCTTCGCTGATGTGTGTTTGGTGTCTGCCTTCGCTGATGTGTGTTTGGTGTCTGCCTTCGCTGATGTGTGTTTGGTGTCTGTCTTCATTGATAGGTGTTTGTGATATGTGTCTGCCTTCGCTGATGTGTGTTTGGTGTCTGCCTTCGTTGATGTGTGTTTGTGATATGTGTCTGCCTTCGCTGATATGTGTTTGGTGTCTGCCTTCGCTGATATGTGTTTGGTGTCTGTCTTCGCTGATGTGTGTTTGGTGTCTGCCTTTGCTGATGTGTGTTTGGTGTCTGCCTTCGCTGATGTGTGTTTGGTGTCTGTCTTCATTGATAGGTGTTTGTGATATGTGTCTGCCTTCGCTGATGTGTGTTTGGTGTCTGCATTCGTTGATGTGTGTTTGTGATATGTGTCTGCCTTCGCTGATATGTGTTTGGTGTCTGCCTTCGCTGATATGTGTTTGGTGTCTGCCTTCGCTGATATGTGTTTGGTGTCTGTCTTCGCTGATGTGTGTTTGGTGTCTGCCTTTGCTGATGTGTGTTTGGTGTCTGCCTTCGCTGATGTGTGTTTGGTGTCTGCCTTTGCTGATGTGTTTTTGGTGTCTGCCTTCGTTGATGTGTGTTTGTGATTTGTGTCTGCCTTCGCTGATGTGTGTTTGGTGTCTGCCTTTGCTGATGTGTGTTTGGTGTCTGCCTTCGCTGATGTGTGTTTGGTGTCTGTCTTCATTGATAGGTGTTTGTGATATGTGTCTGCCTTCGCTGATGTGTGTTTGGTGTCTGCCTTCGTTGATGTGTGTTTGTGATATGTGTCTGCCTTCGCTGATATGTGTTTGGTGTCTGCCTTCGCTGATATGTGTTTGATGTCTGTCTTCGCTGATGTGTGTTTGGTGTCTGCCTTTGCTGATGTGTGTTTGGTGTCTGCCTTCACTGATGTGTGTTTGGTGTCTGCCTTTGCTGATGTGTTTTTGGTGTCTGCCTTCGTTGATGTGTGTTTGTGATATGTGTCTGCCTTCCCTGATGTGTGTTTGGTGTCTGCCTTCGCTGATGTGTGTTTGGTGTCTGCCTTCGCTGATGTGTGTTTGTAATATGTGTCTGCCTTCGCTGATGTGTGTTTGTAATATGTGTCTGTCTTCGCTGATGTGTGTTTGGTGTCTGCCTTCGCTGATGTGTGTTTGGTGTCTGTCTTCATTGATAGGTGTTTGTGGTATGTGTCTGCCTTCGCTGATGTGTGTTTGGTGTCTGCCTTCGTTGATGTGTGTTTGTGATATGTGTCTGCCTTCGCTGATATGTGTTTGGTGTCTGCCTTCGCTGATATGTGTTCGGTGTCTGCCTTTGCTGATGTGTGTTTGGTGTCTGCCTTCGCTGATGTGCGTTTGGTGTCTGCCTTCGCTGATGTGTTTTTGGTGTCTGCCTTCGTTGATGTGTGTTTGTGATATGTGTCTGCCTTCGCTGATGTGTGTTTGGTGTCTGCCTTCGCTGATGTGTGTTTGGTGTCTGCCTTCGCTGATGTGTGTTTGGTGTCTGTCTTCATTGATAGGTGTTTGTGATATGTGTCTGCCTTTGTTGAGGTGTGTTTGGTGTCTGCCTTCGCTGATGTGTGTTTGGTGTCTGCCTTCATTGAGAGGTGTTTGTGATATGTCCCTGCCTTCGTTGAGGTGTGTTTGTGATATGTGTCTGCCTTCGCTGATGTGTGTTTGGTGTCTGCCTTCGCTGATGTGTGTTTGGTGTCTGCCTTCGCTGATGTGTGTTTGGTGTCTGTCTTCATTGATAGGTGTTCATGATATGTGTCTGCCTTCGCTGATGTGTGTTTGGTGTCTGCCTTCATTGATAGGTGTTTGTGATATGTGTCTGCCTTCGTTGATGTGTGTTTGGTGTCTGCCTTCGCTGATGTGTGTTTGGTGTCTGCCTTCGCTGATGTGTGTTTGGTGTCTGTCTTCATTGATAGGTGTTTGTGATATGTGTCTGCCTTCGCTGATGTGTGTTTGGTGTCTGCCTTCGCTGATGTGTGTTTGGTGTCTGCCTTCGCTGATGTGTGTTTGGTGTCTGTCTTCATTGATAGGTGTTCGTGATATGTGTCTGCCTTCGCTGATGTGTGTTTGGTGTCTGCCTTCATTGATAGGTGTTTGTGATATGTGTCTGCCTTCGTTGATGTGTGTTTGGTGTCTGCCTTCGCTGATGTGTGTTTGGTGTCTGCCTTCGCTGATGTGTGTTTGGTGTCTGCCTTCGCTGATGTGTGTTTGGTGTCTGCCTTCGCTGATGTGTGTTTGGTGTCTGCCTTCGCTGATGTGTGTTTGGTGTCTGCCTTCGCTGATGTGTGTCTGGTGTCTGCCTTCGCTGATGTGTGTTTGGTGTCTGTCTTCATTGATAGATGTTTGTGATATGTGTCTGTTTGTTGATTGATGTTTGTGTATGCTTGTCTTGGTGTGTCTGCGCATGTCTCTGGGTGTTTATGTCTGGGTGCTGCGCTGCCCCAGACTTCCACCTGGTAATCTCATGCTCTCTCACTCTCGGTTTATTATAGCTCCTTCACGGCTAAAAATAGCCTCGCGGTGCTTCCCCTCGTCTTTTGTTCCATTTCACTCAGCATGAATGGCGGGAGGCGGGGGAGAGGGCGACCGATCGGGGGCAACCCCTTCTGGTCCTTCGTGTTTAAGAGGAGGCGTTGCTAAGCGACCAGGGATGTCACCTGGAATGTGATCGTATTGCGCATGCTCCATGAGAGGAGAGGCCGCGACCCCCTGCTCTGCACCGGGTGTTTGGGAAACATGAATATTAAAAACGAAGAGCTCTCCAAGAGGTGGAACATTTACTCCTGGCAGCTCTCATCCTCTCAGTGCCCAAAGGTTTCTTACTCAACCACTCGGGCTAAATTACAAGGGCTCTCTTTGTTGTTAGCAATAGAGCAGACTGTAAATACCGGTGCTAACGGTTACGGTGCATAATGTGTTGCTACCTCTAAACATAAATACTTACTGTGCACTACCAATAAATATCAATATTTGCTCTGCACTATCTGAAAATCTGATACTTACTGTGCAATACCCCAAAACACCGAACCTTACTGTGTACTTCCTGTAAATACCGCTACTTACTGTTTAATACCCGCAAACACTGGTACTTGCTGTGTGATACCCGTAAACACTGATACTTACTGTGCCTTACCTGTAAATACTGACACTTACTGTGTAATACCCATAAACACTGATACTTACTGTGTAATACCCGTAACCACTGATACTTACTGTGTAATACCCATAAACACTGGTACTTGCTGTGTGATACCCGTAAACACGGATACTTACTGTGTAATACCTGTAAATAATGACACTTATTGTGTAACACCCAGAAACACTTATACTTACTGTGTAATATCCGTAAACACTGATACTTACTGTGTAATACCCATAAACACTGATACTTACTGTGTATTACCCATAAACACTGATACTTACTGTGTAATTCCTGTAAATGCCAATACTTACTTTTGTACTTCCTGTGAATATGGTAACTTACTGTGTTATCCCCGTAAATACTAATTCTTACTGTGTGCTACCTGTAAATACCTATTCTTGCTGTGTAATACCCGTAAACACTGATACTTACTGTGCAATACCCGTAAACACTGATATTTGCTGTCTCTCATCTTTAATGACAGTGCGGCCTGGTAGGCTGACTGTGTCCTGTCTCTCATCTTTAATGATGGAGGGGTTGACCCTGCTGACTGTGTCTTGTCTCTCATCCTAAGGACAGTGGGGCTGGCCTGCTGACTGTGCCCTGTCTCTCATCTTAAATGAGGGAGGGGCTGAGCCTGCTGACTGTGCCCTGTCTCTCATCTTTAATGATGGAGGGGTTGAGCCTGCTGACTGTGTCTTGTCTCTCATCCTAAGGACAGTGGGCCTGACCTGCTGACTTTGTCCTGTCTCTCATCTTTAATGCCAACGGGGTCTGGCCTGCTGACTGTGCCTTGTCTCTCATCTTTAATGCCAGTGGGGTCTGGCCTGCTGACTGTGCCTTGTCTCTCATCTTTAATGCCAGTGGGGTCTGGCCTGCTGACTGTGTCCTGTCTCTCATCTTTAATGAGGGAGGGGTAAAGCCTGCTGACTGAGCTCTGTCTCTCATCCTTAATGATAGTGGGGCCTGGCCTACTGACTGTGTCCTGTCTCTCATCTTTAATGAGGGAGGGGTAAAGCCTGCTGAATGTGTCTTGTCTCTCATCCTTAATGACAGTGGGGCAGCCCTGCTTACTGTGTCCTGTCTCTCATCTTTAATGAGGGAGGGGTAAAGCCTGCTGACTGTGTCTTGTCTCTCATCCTTAATGATAGTGGGGCCTGGCCTGCTGACTGTGTCCTGTCTCTCATCTTTAATGAGGGAGGGGCTGAGCCTGCTGACTGTGCCCTGTCTCTCATCTTTAATGATGGAGGGGTTGAGCCTGCTGACTGTGTCTTGTCTCTCATCCTAAGGACAGTGGGCCTGGCCTGCTGAATTTGTCCTGTCTCTAATCCTTAATGCCAGTGGGGCCTGGCCTGCTGACTGTGCCTTGTCTCTCATCTTTAATACCAGTGGGGTCTGGCCTGCTGACTGTGCCTTGTCTCTCATCTTTAATGCCAGTGGGGTCTGGCCTGCTGACTGTGCCTTGTCTCTCATCTTTAATGCCAATGGGGCCTGGCCTGCTGACTGAGCTCTGTCTCTCATCCTTAATGATAGTGGGGCCTGGCCTACTGACTGTGTCCTGTCTCTCTTCTTTAATGAGGGAGGGGTAAAGCCTGCTGAATGTGTCTTGTCTCTCATCCTTAATGACAGTGGGGCAGCCCTGCTGACTGTGTCCTGTCTCTCATCTTTAATGAGGAAGGGGTAAAGCCTGCTGACTGTGTCTTGTCTCTCATCCTTAATGATAGTGGGGCCTGGCCTGCTGACTGTGCCTTGTCTCTCATCTTTAATGCCAAAGGGGTCTGGCCTACTGACTGTGCTCTGTCTCTCATCCTTAATGACAGTGGGGCCTGGCCTGCTGACTGTGCCCTGTGTAGTATCTTCATATAAGGTTAACTGTTCTCCTGTATCTTGTAACTAGCTGCTCAGCCAGTGTGAGTGTTCCATGTGGAATGATGACGTGACTGGAATGTTGGAGTGGTGTGAGACAGTTGAGAGGATGGGCTGAGCAGCTAGCAGGCTGCTCCTGGTTTGGCTATACTATGGACTTTACTATCTTAATAAATAACCTAAAGATATATACTGGCTACGTCTGCTGTGTCACATCAACCTATGGAACCAGGTCACTTCAATTGGCGACGAGTTGGACTAAAGAAACCGTGCGTGTAACCTAAAAAGACTGGTGTGTAACTAAACTGGTGTGACTTGAAGAAATTTGACTTAAAGAAAAGTAACTCCTCATTTGGCGGAACTAACTGGCACCGTGAGCCCCACCAGTGACCACAACACCGGTCGCCCAAACCTCTGTGTGCCAGGTGAGGAGTGGAGCTGCAAGTTGTTCGCTAGTGCAGCACAGAAATTTGCCTCAGTCCAGTGTCTTCTTCGAGGTGTTGTGTCCCTGAGCTGTTTGCTGGATGTCTTCGCTACCAAGATTGGTGTCTTTGGAAGGCTGCTGGCCCCTGTGACAGTCGCATAAAAGAAGTGCTAGCTGTCTTTTTGTGTTGGACCGTGGAGGGCCACTTGTCGGTCGTGAGGTGAGCGTTTGGGGAGCTGTCACCGAAGAGGTGTTTCTGGTGAGGAGTGCCACTAACCCCAGATCCCCGTGTGGTACTGTCTATACCAAGGCCAGGTTAAGTTGCAGGTGTGAGGTGTCCCCGTGTTCTGTGACTCAACTGGCTCTGGGAAATGGATAATGCACCCTCTGTCTCTACATCACCGGTGAGTGTGTTTTTGGGTCTGCCTACATCTTGCAGAGGAATTTATGCCACAGAGGATCAAGGGAATGGAAATGGAAACGACATTTTAAGGTTCATTTGCCTCCGTGTAAGCACAGGACTTGAGGAGTTCACCTTTTGCCTGTTCACAGTAAACAACGGGTTTTCATATGTCATTCAGCTGATTGCGTCAAGAAAATTGCCTGGTGTTTTTTTGCCTGCCGTAGTTGAGAGCCAACTGGGTGAGAAGGTTACAGTTTACGATTTATTCTGTGTATGGTGTTTTCCCTGCATTATGGTTTCTTGGGAAGCAGTTACGCTGTGGTTTTAAATTTCAAATATGCCTCGCGCATCTTACCTTGTCCGTGGTTCTGCGCACAACAGTTCCAAAGCCTTTCATGACATAGTCGATTCTTGCTCGTTTTCAATGCTTCCCATTGATGTTTTCCAACAGGAGCGCGCCGTGAGCCACTCGGCGTGCGTCTCCTGAACGTGCCACCATCTTGTGACTGTAGACTCCAGCCACTCTGTGCAATTCCAGGACCAGGAAGTTTCTATGCCAAACACGCTCCGTTTATTTTGCTACAAAGCTCTTTTGTTAATAAAATGACCAGGAAGTTCCTTTGCCAACCACGTTTAGTTTTCTTAATAAAGTTGACCGCCAGTTGAAAGTATCCAGCAACCTCGCGATGAGATGGCCTCTCACCAACCTGAATTTTCTAAGTTGACCGCGAGTTGAAAGTATCCAGCAACCTGCTGCCGAGTACTTCGTCCTTCATTCTTCAGTGGAAACGGTATTTTCTGGGAGGTACTTTCTGGTGGCAAGTCTACGAGGTACTTTCTGGCGGCAAGTCTCTTGGAACTATTGAATACATGTTCCTGTCACATGTTTTCTGGGGCTCGTACAAAGTACTATTTTGTTCATGGCAATGCCCAGTCTTTGTTATCATTGTGGTGACAGGCACACCATTGTCATTTTTGGTGCATGTCTACAGTATTTAATGCTAAAATGTTTTATTTTACAGGAAAAAGTAATCTATACATTTACAATGTCTTGCTATTGCTGCATGCCATCTTTGTTAATTTGCGTTTCACATGGATATGTTTTGTTGGCATGGGAGTAGGTACTTGTCCCAGGTCTCTTATTTACGCAGTTTATAGGGGGTTATTGTCCCACCTATGTCAGTAGTAATGGGTGTTAGTCCTATTTACTCAGTTTTTAGGGGGTATTAGTCCCACCTACGTAAATGTTTATGGGTGTTAGTCCCATGTACTTAGTGTTTAGGGGGTGTTAGTCCCACCTAGGTCATTGTTAATGGGTGTTACTCCCATTTACTCAGTTTGTAAGGGGTGGTAGTCCCACCTACTTTTTCGGTAATGGGTGTTAGTCCCATCTACTCTGTGTACAGGGGGTGTTAGTCCCTCCTATGTTATTAGTTATGGGTATTAGTCTTTTTAACTAAATGTTAAGGGGGTGTGAGTCCCACCTTTTTCATGTTTGTGTTGGGTTTTAGTCCCTTCATTTAAATATTAGCTGTTGTGTGTGTGGGTATCTGTCTTGTGATGCCTCACTGTGCTGCATTTCTGTTTTTCTTGCTGCACTAGTTTGTGGGTTTTAGTCTCATTTCTGTATTCTGTACATTTGGGTGTTAGTCCTTTATTCTCAGAGTTTAGGGGGTGTTAGTCCCACCTACGTTTTAGTGATGGGTGACATCCACCCATTGTGTATTCGTTTGGAAGTGATTCTTCCTGTATGTTTCTCTATTGTGATTCTCTGTGTTTTCTTTCACATTTATCTTATGTGGTGTCTTTGCAATCTCCGTTTGGTAGTTTATTGTCTTTTGTGTCTCATTGAAGGAGGAGGTTAGTCATAGTGTGTGAGTTTAATGTTCTCTTTTGTGTCTTAATATAAGAGGAGGATGGTGATAGTTCATTCTTATTTTTCATCCTTTTCTTATCCTTTTCCTTCCGTTTTATAGTCTGGTTCCCTTTCGTGGTATATTTTATTCATCTTACCCTTGGGATTTGGACTATTTATCTCTTGTTTATATTTTGTGTCTAGTTGCTATGTACTATTAGTATTCCTTGTTTTATTGTCAATTGGAAAGAAGGGAGATACTGTAGTATCTTCATATAAGGTTAACTGTTCTCCTGTATCTTGTAACTAGCTGCTCAGCCAGTGTGAGTGTTCCATGTGGAATGATGACGTGACTGGAATGTTGGTGTGGTGTGAGACAGTTGAGAGGATGGGCTGAGCAGCTAGCAGGCTGCTCCTGGTGGGGCTATACTATGGACTTTACTATCTTAATAAATAACCTAAAGATATATACTGGCTACGTCTGCTGTGTCACATCAACCTATGGAACCAGGTCACTTCACCATGTCTCTCAACTTTAATGACAGTTGGGCCCGGCCTGCTGACTGTGTCTTGATTCTCATCTTTAATGACGGTGGGGCCTGGCCTACTGACTGTGCCCTGTCTCTCAACTTTAATGACAGTTGGGCCCGGCCTGCTGACTGTGTCTTGATTCTCATCTTTAATGACGGTGGTGCCTTGCCTGCTGACTGTATTCTGTCTCCTATTTTAATAACAGTGGGGCCTGGCTGGCTGATTGTGTTCTGTCTCTTTTTTTTTTTTACTAACAGTGGGGTTGGTCTGCTGACTGTATCCTGTCTCTCATCTTTAATGATGGGGGGTTGAGCCTGCTGACTGTGTCTTGTCTCTCATCCTAAGGACAGTGGGGCTGGCCTGCTGACTGTGTCCTGTCTCTCATCTTTAATGATGATGGGGTTGAGCCTGCTGACTGTGTCTTGTCTCTCATCCTTAATGACAGTGGGGTCTGGCCTGCTGACTGTGTCCCGTCTCTCATCTTTAATGATGATGGGGTTTGCTTGCTCACTGTGTTGGGCTCTTGTTTTTAATGACAGAGATGTTGCAGCCTGATGACTGTCACCTGGCCCTCATTTTTAATGCTTTAAATTATACAGAGAGTGGCCTTTTATCCCACTGAGAGGAGAATCACATGCTACTTTTAATGGCAATGGGGTTTGGCTGTTTATAGTTGTGTGAAATGGCTTACGTCCCCTTTAATTCCCTGGATGTTGCTGCTTTTTGCTGGTTTATACTTCTGCTGTGAGTAGGTCTCGCTACCTGAGTCTCACTCACTGCAAACACTGTTAACACTGATTGGGGGCGCCAGCTGTCCGTGTTCACCTTTTAAAATGGGCCTGCTGCTGTGTAGTCGGGGTAAGAGGCTCTGGGTGATCTGCATGTTAACACATATGCACACATGTGTGCGCATGTGTGTGGGATGAGCTTGGGAGAGTACCGTCTAACTCAGCCCAGGAGCTGCGTACAGGTGGCCTGTTGCCGAATAGACCCTTCATGGATTAGTGGCAGCCTCTGTAAACCTTATAATATTATTGGGCACTAATAGGGGAAGTATGTACATCTGTAGTGCTTCCCTTTATTGTACTCCACGGCCGAAGTCCCCACCAAAGTACAGTTTGGCCATAGTTAGACTTACACACTAGCATGACAAACACATTCAATGGTAAATTAGGGTGCCAAATCCAGACCTGGCATTCATGTTCTCATATCTGCACTCTCTGTGACCCTTCAAGATGTATCATTTACCTCAGACTCAGCTCTGATTAGATTCAGCCCTTGGAATTCACCCTGCGGGGCCAAGTTGCTCTGCTGGCCAGCTGGAGGATCAAATGTTGCCCCACAGAGTAGGGCCATGTGCCTGTGATTAGACCTGCTCCTGAAAGAGGGAAAGGAAGGCACAGAATCTGCATGTGCTACTTACCTTCACACTGCGCCTGACCTGGGAAATGTCAATTTCACCGAAATGTAGGAGGGTAGCCAGACCTCTTCAACCAATCCTGGGAGGGGATGCCCTTTCAGGTTTTGGAAGGAAGGGACCGGGCAGCTCTGGCAATAAGGGGTGGGGCTTATGCCCCCATACAAGATCTTTCAACAAACCACTTGACGGCGCCCTGTTTGAAATTCCCAAAATGCTATGTAGGAGGGTTAGGGCAGTGGTGTAGTGATGGTGACGTGTCACTGGAGGTGCCTACCTTCTGGAACTCTGCATCCCCCCTTAAAAACACCTGCACAAGGGAAAGACTTTAGAGAACATTCCTGTGCTGGTCAGACCTCATCTAAAGAAGGCACTGCTGGAAGAGGAATACTGAGTTTTGACCCCTGACTCCTAGCTCCTGCTGGAAGAAGAGGACTCATACAAAGTCTCGAGGGATCCAGATGGCACCAGGAACTGGAACTACCCTCCAAGGGTCGAGTGGTTGGCTTCCTCCTTCATGGATACGAAAAGCAGGACTCGTAATCCAAGAGGATTCGACTAGCCCCTGCAGGACGCCTGTCTGGAGACAGACCTAATGCCCAGAAGTCTGCCTCGAGGAACTGCGGACTGCAGGACAAGAAGCTTTGCCAGCAGTTGGAGACTAAGGGCCTCATTAGGATGCTGGTCGAACTGACCATCTGACCGCTGTGGCAGTGATCCGATTCGGACCTCAGAGGCCAGGAAAGTTCTCCCGCTGAATTACAATGCAGCCGCTGCTACTGGAGCGATCTCATGTACAGCGGTGCACATATCCCCGAATATGGTGGTGCAAGTGCATACAAACTCACAGGAAACATGTGATATGTTCACACATGCATGACATATGCAGGGATATGCCTTGTGCTGCATGTACCACATTACTGGAGTGTGATGATCTTTGCAATGTCCACTCAATGGAGATAGATACCACCTACCGGCTTACCTGCTTTCCGGTGCTCACATGGTCATAGTCTTCGGTGTTCAGCTGCTTTAGTCTAGGGGGGACCTGGAGAAATTGATCTTTGGCAGAGGCTGTCAAGGAGAAGCTGATTTGGGTGACTGTGCGCCAAATCCTTCGTTTCCAATGAGTCGAGGCAGCCAGTCGGACCGCAATGGTTGCTCATCGAAAAGGCAGATCGTAATCCAGATGGCGGTCAGAACTCCCTGTACAGCTCTATGGCTGCTACTTTTCTCCGACCGTCCTCCCAGCGGCTGGAGAGAGGCTGTCGGAGCAGCGGTCTTCCAGTGATCAATAGGACTGCATTCAGCATGCATTGTAGTAAGGTGGTTGGTCTGACTGCTACCAACGAGACCGCGGCGGTCTGACTCACGCCGACCAGACCGCAGATGTTAGTTCGACTGGCATCGTATGAGGCCCTATGTCCGAAGTTAGAAACTTTAACCAGGACAACCTGCTGGCTATAACTGACCTTGGCGCCATTGCAGTCACCATGAAATAGCATCAAAGTTCAGGTTCACTGAGACCCGTTGTTTTTCCACAGTGCTTGACTTTTTTCTAGGTGCATTTTGCCCTAAAACTTTAAAAAAGTAAATTTCTGTTTCTCTTTGACCTTTGGGGTCTTTTTCCTCCTTTTGAATTTTATTGGTATGTTATTTATTTGGAATTGCTAATACTGCTTGAACATAGCATATACCATGGGTTAAGCAAAGATTATCTCAGAACTTTGTTTTGAACAAACCAGAGTGGGTTTATTGATTTGGTATGGGTCCCCCCTCCCAAATTAATAACCCCATTTCTGACACTGGGCCTCAAGATTTTTAATACCAGGGGGGGTCTGGAATATTGATGGGTCCAGGCATTCATTTTCAATGACAGAGGAGTTCTGGCTTGATGACTGTCTATGCCGGGCCCTCATTTTTAATGACAAATAGGTTCTGGCCTACTGACTTTATCTTAGCCCTCGCTTTTAATGACAGGGGGTTCGAGCCGGATGACTGTCGTTTGGCCTGCAGTTTTACCGATGAAGGGGTTCCGGTCCACTGAGTGTTTCTGGAGCCACCGATGCTCGTGGCAGCGGCGTTCTCTTTGAAGAGAGGCTGCGGCTGCGCTCAGACGGGGCAGCTTAGCCTGTTCCGGTGCTCAGAGCAGCTCTGGCTGCTGACCGCGTCCCGGACCATTAGTTCTGATCCGAGCTGGGGCTGCAGGCCCATCGCATCTCTCTGGCAGTGCGGTGAGAGGGACACGGGACAGACCTATCAAGGCTTTGCGTCGCTGCAATGTCACAACAAATACTCAAACTGGTGCAAAACCTTGAGTTGGGGTGTGCTTTCCAGCACAAATCCTAATTAGTTTAGGAATGGATCCCACAAGTACCGCGCGGTACCGCTTTGTGCCACTTCCTACCACGCTGCATCACGGGGCATCCTTGCAACCACCCATGCGTTCTGATGCCACGACTCATCTACTAACAAAGGTACTCAGGGCTTTGTGACAAAACCTCTTGAGGGTGCTTACGGCTGTCAATCAATGATTTATAAAGCGGGGTAAATCATTCGTGAGGATCTCAAGGCGCTGGAGTTTACTGACTGCTCCGTGGTGGCCTGTTCATTTAAAAAGCCAGGTCATGTCATCACTGGGGCGCCAGAAGCAACCGCAGGGGAGTTGAGTGTGTCCTGGTAAGAGTTACCCGTCCGGGCGGATGAGGAGTGCGAGCAATGTGAGTAGGATATGGCATGGTGGCCGAAGCGGAAGTGAGGGAGGCAAATGAAGGCAGGAAAAAAGGAAAATTTAGGAAACAATCTAGGGGTGTGCAGAATGTACCCCCCCCCCCATGCTGAGTTGTGAGCCTTCATGATGCAGCCTTCAGTTCCACCTGAAGGGTCACTGAGCTGCATTTGGGAGGTGCCGGAAGCCTTCAGAGTTCACGCTCCTCAGGTCACCCACGCGCCCCTCGCGGCAGGGCTTGGGGGTGGATCTCGGGCATCGGTTTGGTGGAGGGGAAATGAATCTCCTGGAAGCAGAGGAGGTCAAGGAGAGGGACCCCTCAGGCCCCTGTAGGAGAATCTCTGCCTCTCACTGGTCATTAGTACCAAAGGGTTTCAAGAGTTCATTATGGGTTCACAGCAGCACCACTAGCAGCCTTGACCTGCCTGCTGGAAGTAACCACACAGCTGAATTAGAGGGTCAAGACCTTGAGAGACCAATGATGGTTCTGTGTGAAGCACCAGTGATGAAGGCTCCTGACTTCAGCCAATCACCATCTCCCCCGTGCACCCACCTGACCCTGGGGTCGAACCATTCTGGCCTCAATAGGAGGTGCAGAGAGTACCAGGCGGCTTCCTTGACTGGGATCGCTGCGGCGGGAACAGAGCTGGGCAGCTATAGAAAAGGAGGTCTCCCCGGTGGTCCAGGCTATCCTGGCACCTTCCAGACAGACCATAAACTCCTTAAAGGGCTCCTGGCTGAGAGGGAAGACAATCAAAAGCTTCTCGTGGAATCTATATGTGCCATGTAGAATTTCAATGCTGTGGAATGTATTCCTGGTTACCTGGTGAGGGGCAGTGGGTCTCATTGCTTTGTCTGCTCGGCTGCTCCCTTGCTGTGGGTTCCTCTGCCTGCACTTCTGTTGATTAAACCAGCATTTAACCAACCTCCAGCTTCAGCCTTGATCTTTTCCACTTCCCCATACAACAGCCCTCGTGCTCTTCTCCCACATTCTGCCCGCTAGAGGAGTCTTTCTTCTCCTGCCTTTGTGCCCTTCTCCCACATTCTGCCTGCTAGAGGAGTCTTTCTTCTCATGCCTTTGTGTCTTTCTCCCACATTCTGCCTGTTAGAGGGGTCTTCCTTCTCATGCCTTTGTGCCTTTCTCGCGCAACCTTCCTGCTAGAGGATCCTTTCTTCTCATGCCTTTATGTCCTTTTCCCACATTCTGCCTGCTAGAGGATCCTTTATTCTCCTGCCTTTGTGCCCTTCTCCCACATTCTGCCTGCTAAAGGAGTTTGTCTTCTCATGCCTTTATGTCTTTCTCCCACATTCTGCCTGCTAGAGGATCCTTTATTCTCCTGCCTTTGTGCCCTTCTCCCACATTCTGCCTGCTAAAGGAGTTTGTCTTCTCATGCCTTTATGTCTTTCTCCCACATTCTGTCTGCTAGAGGATCCTTTCTTCTCCTGCCTTTGTGCCCTTCTCGCGCAACCTTCCTGATAAAGGAGCCTGTCTTCTCACGCCGTTATGCCCTTCTCGCACATTCTGCCTGCTAGAGGAGTCTTTCTTCTCTTGCCCTTGAGGCATTCTCCACCATTCTGCAGTCCAGAGGAGTCTTTCCTCTAATCCTCTTGTGCCCAATTCCTACATTCTGCTTGCCAGAGGAGTCTTTCTTCTCATACCCATGTGCCCTCATTCCACATTCTTTTAGCCATGCTGGTGTTCCCACCTCCCACATCTTGTCTACCTGAGCAGTCTTGCTTTTCTTGCCCTTGTGCCCTTCTCCCACATCCTGCTTCTCAGAGGAGTCTTTCCTCTAATGAACTTATGCCCTCTTACCACAGCCTGGGCGCAAGAGGCGTTGCTCTTCTTATGGCGTCCTCCCACATCCTGCCTGCCAGACGAATCCTTCTTCACATAACTTTGTGCCCTCCTCTTGCATCCTGCCATGGGCTTCATGCGTTTTGGATCCTCTCAGGCTCCTTCCTAATGTGGAAGACCGAGACTTCGCAGACGTAGTCTGCCAAAGATATGGGTGACCCCTTCCAGTAGCCATGATGTCATCAACACTAGGGAGCGCCTTGCAATTGGAGCCTCCTGAAAGGAACCCCAAGAAGGGAAAAATGCCAAAGGCAAAAACCTCCAGATTAAGATAGTGAGGCTACAGTGCAGGCCAGGAAAGACTTGTTCAAGAGAATGTAGAGCTCGGCTTGGAGAAGATTAAGTGGTAACTGCAGGAATTGAAGATCATTGGCGGGGGCAGCTGATGGAAGCAGAGGGCAAGGCTGGAACTTGAAGGAGACAAGACTGAAGGAAAGCAGGAATATATGCTGTGCTAGATCCAGGAAATCACCTTCAATATGCTAAGTGTGAGTAAACACTGGAAAGGATTAATTGACATGTTGCGACGCAAAGAGTAGTAAGATTACTCCCCTTTTATTGGGTAGAAACCGGAAGTTGCAGTGGCTTCTCCATATTGGCTTCCCTTTGCTTTTTGGTCTTATCTTTCCCAGAATCCCCCTGCGAGGATTTCTGGGAAGGTTGTATTTTTCCCAATCTAAGATGGCCACCACCATTCTAATCTCCATAGCCCTGTTCCCAAACCAATATGGAGAAACCACTGCGACTTCCTACCTTCCAAACAAGTGTTTCCCCTAACATCTTTGTGCCCTTCTCTACCATCCTGCCTGCCACAGTAGTCTTTCTTCTCTTGCTCCTGAGCCCTTCTCCCACAGACTGCCTGCCAGAGGAGTTATTTTTTTCTGTAGTCTGAGCTGGAATGCAAACCCTACCTCGGTTTGCACTAATTTCAATTTTGGGGGGTTGGTGAAAGTCCAGGAGGAATCTCCTGTGATGACAAGCTTCCCGCCAGGATGGATCAAGGAGAAGCTGCTGGTTTTGGGGAGCTGTATTGCTGTCCACGTCTTTCAGGGAATTAACTTTTACTGGACACCCTGGGAGAGATATATGTTATTATGACCTTTGTGGACTTTGCATGAGCTACTTCCATGATGACAGGAGCCATACGGTGCCTGTCACAGGACAGATGGGAACAACCCAGAGACTTTCTGCTTCAGAAATCTCTCTGCCTTTATTCCAGATTTTCTGAAAAGACAGAAGCGTCCCCAGCCCGGGAAAACAATGTCCAGTCCAGACCACCTCATCCTCTGCCACAAAGGCCATGGACATGCCAAGCCCTTGAAAAGCAGTGATCCAAGTCAGGATGGTAAAACATTCCTAAATCTGGTTCAGAAACGGGACACAGCCAGGTCGCACTTCAACTTAACAAAGTTATATAAGGGTGGGAAAAATTACAAGCTAGCAGTCCAAAATGTAAACTATTTTTAGAAACAGATTATTAACTCAAGAAATTCAACCAAATTTCTATTCAAAATCAAAGGAGAACGTTGATAGATATAGAAAAGACATCTCAATGCATCATCATCAAAGAAATGTAACACGTTTCTATCAATCATTGGAAACCAGAGCGCCACCATCACAGAGACTATGAGCCAAACTATGCAATTCATGATGGCACAAGCCCAGAGATCCTGGGAGCAGTTCACAGAAATCTGCAAAGAGGCTCTCTGAAAAATTATAAAACAGCTACGTGTGACAAACTACATTAAAAGCTCAGTTTATGTAAACATCAACGAATCCAATCTCCTTCCTGAAGGCCCAGAAGAAACTCTTTTTCTTGGGCAGGAACTTTCCTGAGCTATTTGAAACAAGACAGATTGCACCATTCTCCCAAAATGCTGATCCAAACGTACTGCCAAATCATAGACCAGTGGTCAATGAACCTTGACCAGGGAAGACAACTGAAGAAGGTGCAGCCACACAACTCACAAACTACCTGAGTGACACTCCTTCCTAACAGACCGCGCGTCAGGTCTCTGAGAGGGAAACGGTGTGACTTGATGGTGTCCATTTCATCCTTGATGAGGAGGGGGGGTGGGGGGGGGGGTGATCCTGCCGCTCGAACTTTGGGCTAGACCGTTCCTATTGGAGCAGAACCTATTCTGGTTTACAAATCATTGGCCACTGTGTTGAGTGGCTTAATGGGCAAAAAACAATGGAATAAAATGTAGTCCAAATAAATAGCAGTGGCTGAGAATACTCAAGAACGTTTGTTTTGCTAAGTAAATGAATGAAGAGATATTTATATACCGTGCAGCCACTCCTAGGAGTGTGCCAGCGCTCAGCTCAAAAGCAGCTTTCCAGGATTTGCCGGGGCCTCTATTCTTTTGGAAACAGCTGTATTTCCAGTCTTTTACTGAGCAGGGAGATATAGTCCAGAGAGCATAGCTCAAGAGGAAGCTTATTCCACACTAAAGGTCTCAGATAGGAAAAGGCCACCCCCCCACTCTCTGGCGCGGTGAATCTTGGGGATCCTAGCCCGTGGGCTGTTGGCTGTTCACAGGTTCCTGGTGGAAGGTAAAAGCTACTTATCGCCCTCGGGTAGCCGTCACCTGTGTGCTGGAGCACTTTGTGGACTAGGACCAGTGCTTCAAGCTGGATCCTCTTCTTCTTGGAAGCCAGTGGAGTGCACAAAGGTAGGGGGGAGAGGGGGGGGGGACATGCATTATCAGTTGTAGGTTAAGAAGAATGCGGGCTGCTGTGTTCTGGACCACCTGAAGTCTACTGATCAAAGAGTCGGGTAGTCCCAAAGTCCCAAATACAGGGTGTTCGCATATTCCAACCTTGATGTCATGAGTGCTTGAACGACAGATATCCTGGCAGAGAATGAGACAAAGAGCAAAAATGTCTTTAAAATGTGCAGCAGACACCAAGATTCCTAACTACTCAGTGGTAGTCTGACTATACCTATGAGTTGCGTTTGATAGGGTAGGCCACAAAATGGGCTTCCCGGAGCAACCACTGAACTGGTTTTGCTTTGTTACTTCCTAAGCACAACCAAGTTGTGTACAGGCAAGCCTCCTCCACCAGAAGAGCATCTGCTGTTAAGGCCTGGTCTAAACTTCCTGCATCTGTCCATTGTTGCAGTTTTAGCATTCAAAAAATGCATTTATTTTATTTTATTGGTTGTTCTTTTAAAATGATATTGTGTTATTAATGTGTATCTTAAATTATGTAATTTTATTTGGGCTTTATGTTTGTTGATATAGTAATGGTTATTGTAAAGTACCCATTGGGCCGTATACCTGAACAAGTGATACCAGTTTAATTGGTTAATATTGCAGAGTCGATGCCATGAGGAGACTCCCAGGGATCCATTCTATCATCAAAAATGTGTCAACCAACACCTAGGACCCCTGTGTAGGTATATAGAGCAATATTTATGACTGTGGCGCAGGGCAGTGCAGCAAGTCACCTTTCTGTGCGTCGCTGCGCCACAGGGAGAGGGCAAGAATGTGCCACATTTTTCCATTCCGGTGCATTCCCCTTGCGGCATTCTGGGAGCCTGGCACCAATGCAGGCACCCTTGCAGCCTGGTGCTCGGGTGCCTGTGTTGTAAACAGGGTTGAGGGAGGGGCACCTCCCTGCACAAAAACAATCCTGAGCGGGATTTTCCTCTTTCTTTCTCTGTGTGGTGCATATTGCAGCACATATAGAAAGAGGAAAACACGAGGAGAAACATATTTTTCATATCTTTTCAGATCATTCCCAGGTTTACCAGGTTTGGTAAATTTGGGAATGAGTCAAAAACCATGGGAGTTGTGTGGGAACACCCACACAGTGCCCATGGAACACATCCCTTCCGCAGAGTAATGCAACACAATGATTTGCGCTGTGTTGCATTGCTCCACATTTTTTAAGCCATTCAAAGCCGCGCCGAGTAGCTTTGCGTAGCACCAAAAATAAGACTTTGGTTTTGTGTCGCTCTTGCACCACCGTGTGCGGTGCTAGAGCGATGCAAACCAGGTCATGAACATGGCCCACAGTGATACCGGTATTATAATGCTCCAATATGCGGACAGTACGCACCTAAATTATTGTCTATTCAAGATATCCGCACACTCCAACTCTGGCAACAGTGAACAACAACACATTTACTGAAGCTGAACCAGCAAAAGACAGAATTATGGCCGCTGCTTCCAAATACGAACCTAAAGCTGACCCAAAATGGCTCCTAGAACTGTCCTGGTCGAAGGTAAAATCATCAGTTCTCAAGTTGGAATCAGTGCATCCATACAACGCCATGTGGCCTTAGGGAAGGCCTCCTTACTGAAAGCAGACTCCCCCTTACCTCCACCACCTCTCTTCAAGGCCATCTCTTCATCCTGTCACTTCTCTTCCCTCCTGTCTGATCCCACCCACTCCCTCACACTTTGAGAACTCCTGAGGCAAGTAGAAAATACCTTGAGATGCTCCATTTGAGGAAACCCCTCCCTCACCCCCAATCTGGGATGCTCTTGCAGTTCACATCAGCGTGCGCCCACTTCCGGTGTTAAAAGACACACACAAACGAAAACCCCAAAGGGCGCGTTTAGAGTTCGAGGTAACTGGGGCGTGGCTTGGATGCCGCAGCAAGTTGGCGGATGTTGCGTGAGCTCCGCTAGGACACAGAGCCTTCTTGCTTGTTTTTGCCTCAAGGAGTCGGAATTTGCGGGCGGGAATGGCAGCCCCGATCTCCTGAGCCCGTGGCACATCTAACAACCGCTCTTTCCTGTCCTCAAATGCAGCGTGGAGCCTGGAGCCTGCGACGGCATTGTTTTCCTCACAGAGTCGCGGGCGGCCGCCATTTTGAGCCACGGCGCCCGCGTTCTATTGTGCTTCGGTTCAAGTGCCATTTTTCTTCTTAAACTGCCGGTATGTCTTCCACTATGGAATTCTTCCTTTGAAATGAAGGCTGCCCATATTTATTTTCTTTCTTTTCCCTAATGAATACAGGAGAGGACCAAATAAGAAAACAGATAAAGTTTTTTTTTCTATTTTTAAAAAAAGGCTACTCCTTCTCTTTCTCTCTATGACTGTCACTAAGAGGGGATGTAAAACAAAGATAACAGAGAAGGCTTTTCCATTTTTCATGTTGTTACATACCACGGAGGCAGCCTTTAAATATCAGCTTACTTCTACCAAAGTTGAGGCAGTTTTACTTGGTGCATGCGTGAAGAAGAACTCCTTGCTGATACTGGTATGCAATGAATGCGCACCTTCCATTTTTGATATCTAAAAGGTGCATTTTTCATGTTTTCACACAGTATTTATCGTATTTTTATATTGTGACGGCACCTCTTCTTACTGAGGTAATATTGGAACTTACTTACTCTATGTTTTCTTCAATGACTACAGTACTATATTATAGTGCTTCTTTTCAATCCAACACTTGTACTTATCTGTGGATGGTCACTTTTTTTGCTTTCCTCTCCTGTGGTGTATGGGTCGCATTTGTCCGCTCTTAATTACTACTCATTGATCTCTTCCACAATCCAAGATGGCGAATGATCTTCACACCTCCTCTAGATCATCCTCTTCAGGCGCTAAAACTAATAGACATAAGAATGATTCACCTTTCTCCATTCATACCTCACAAAATCCTGTCCTGGACTCAATTTTAGAGGAGGTACGTGGTCTTCAACCCTTCATGGTCACCACTAATGAAAATTTGAAACGAATTGAAGACCGCTGGATAATTATGGAGGGCAAGGTTTTGGAACAACGTCTTAGGGATCTCCAAGATGTCTCTACTAAAATTCCTCTGTTAGAGCAATAAATTCACAAACTTAAGCTTCACACCGAAGACTTGGAAAATCGTAATCGAAGGAATAATCTTCGCCCTTATCACCTGCTAGAAAATATTGAAGGTCCAGATATGTTATCCTTTCTGAAAAAGTTCCTGCCGGACCTCTTAGATCTTCAATCTAAATCACCTCTTAACATACAACAGGCGCATAATTTGGGTCGTCTTCAACCTAACTCTAACAAACCACGTGGTATCATCATGCTTTTCTTGGAATACACTGAATTGATGCATGTCTTGAAAGCGGTTAAATCCAAATGACGCCTCACATGGTCAAGTCATAATATTTTAATTTCACAAGATGTTTCAAAGGCAACAACTGCACGCCGTAAGGAATTTTTGGCTCTCCATCCCCAGATGAGACACTTCAACATTCAATATGGTATTCGTCACCCATGTCTCTGCAAATTTACTCACGAAGGAAGGTCATGTTCATTTGATGATCCTGCCAAACTGAGGCTCTTTCTCAACAATATCTCTCCTCTAAATATGGAAAATTAATGTTTTATATTCTCTTTGTTCTCCTAGTTAATTGGCTGATGTTGTTCCTATAATTATACATTTATTTTCTTCCTCTTGCCTGTTCCTCCTTTAAAATATTTTTCTTTTTTTTCTACCTTTACTCTTAATGTCCTATGTCCTAGTGCTCATTCTTTTATTTCTGAGGCTTATCATTATTTATTTACTTGTATCGCTATCTCTGCTTTTGTCGTCACCATGTCCCAATTCTCTTGTTGCTTGTTTATCTTCACATCTGGATTATTTTCCTTGATCTGCTTACTTTCTTCATTTTTCTGTTTTTCTCTCTTTTCTCTCTTTTTCTCTTCTCTATCATCCTATTGTTTTTCTACTTTTTTGTTATGGAGCATTTTCATTATCGATCCTCTGTTTATATAAGTGTCTTTCATTATATTCTTTTAAGTGCTTATCTTTCTTTATTTTGTTGCTTGATACTTGTGCCTATTACCATTAATTGTTTTTGTACATTTTGTTTTCTGCATTCATCTAATAAATGGTGTTTGTTTATTTCCAGTTCTTCTCCTGAAGTGTATCATCTCTATTCATGTCTTGCTCTCCCTTCCCTCCATTATGTGTAATGTTGTCACGTGGAATGTTCGTGGTCTTGGAAACCCCGTCAAAAGACAAAAGGTACTCTCTCATTTGTCTAAATTGAATTCTCATGTCTGATTTATTCAAGAAACGTATTGCAATGGTGTAGAATCAATTCAATTGAAAAGACAATGGATGGGTCAAGTTGTTTATTCTCCAGCTTCTAATCGAAAAGGTGGATTAGCTATTCTGTTTCATAAATCGATTCATGCACAAATTTTATCTACGTAATGTGATAGTGATGGACGTTGGGTAATGGCTAAGGTTGTTATACAAAATAAAGAACTTGTCTTACTGAATATTTATGGCCCTGTTAAACCAGACCCATACTTTTGGAATAACTTTAAGATCTTTCTAGCCTCTATTGATGGCCCAAATATTATTGTTGCTGGGGACTTAGTCAATGGTTAGACTCATTTTCGGATAGACAATCCAAATGCAAATTTAACCCTGATAAAACTCATAACTCATTTCAATCTGTCATTGCCTCTCATTCATTATACGATGTTTAGAAGACCTGTAACCCTGATAAACTTGAGTTTACTTTTTTTCCTAACGTTCACCATACTCGTTCTAGAATTGATTATGTTTTAGTTATTAAACCCCTACTCCCATCCATTCAATCCTCTGAGATTGGATCTATTTTTATTTCTGATCATGCCCCCGTTTTTTCTGCCCTAGATCTCTCCCTGACTTCTCCAAAATTTGGTCTTTGGAAACGTAATAATTTGTTGTTGTCAGACAATACTTTTGTTACTGAAGCTATTACCTTTATTAATGAATTTTTTACTATTAACAACCCTGTGCATACCTCCATTACTAATAACTGGGATGCCTTTAAGGCTTCCTTCCGTGCTTTTGCTATTTCATACTCAGCAAAGAAGAAGAAAACTGCTAAAGCCAAGTATGCCATTTTCCTACAACAACTTAAACTGTTGGAAAATAATTACTTTACTTCTAAATCTCCCTCTACTCTTCATGAATTGATTTAAGCCAAATCTGCTCTTAACAAACTTGCCACGATTGATGCATGTAATGTTCTTCTTAAAATTAAGTCTAAATACCACGGTGGTCAAAATAAAACTGGTAAGATGTTGGCCAATTATTTAAAAATTAAATCTGAATGTAAAAATTTAGGCCTTTTTCTAAATGAATGTACTAATAATTTGGCATCCTCTGATGAAGATATTGCTTCTGCATTTAATGATTATTATCAATCATTATATTCTGATAATACGAATCCCTCTGCTCAAAATTTACATACCTTTTTTTCTGGACTCCCTAATCCTCCTTTGCTTCCTGATAAATTTTACTCATTAGAAAGTGAGGTTACTCTTCAAGAGATAACGGAAGCCATCAAATCCTTAAAAAAATGAAAAGCAGCAGATCCTGATGGTCTTTCTGTTGAATTTTTTCAACTTTTTCCTCTATTTTTGCGCCCAAACTTCTGGCCCTTTTTAACTCATTCATTGTTGACTCCAAAGCATCTGGCTCGTTTATGGAGGCCTTGATTGTCCTTATTCCCAAACCTGATAAGGATCATTCCCTCTGTAAAAACTATCGCCCCATTTCATTAATCAATTATGACGGTAAGATATTTGCTAAAATCCTTGCCACTCGTCTTGAGAGTATCATTCCACTACTGGTTAAAACAGATCAAGCTGGTTTTGTTAAGGGCAGATTGGCTTCGGACAATGCTCACATGTTTGCTAATGTTATCTCCTTCGGAAAAAAGTACAAATCTCCACTTGCAGCATTGTCTTTAGATGCTGAAAAGGCCTTTGAACGCATAAACTGGCAATTCAAGTTCAATACACTCAAATTATTTGGTTTTGGTCCCAATTTTACTTCTTATGTTAAATTGTTATATTCTTTCCCTTGTGCTAGTATTTTTGCTAATAATAATTTTTCTAAATCTTTTCCGTTATATAGAGGCACACGCCAAGGTTGTCCCCTATCGCCCTTGTTAATTGTATTATATCTCTAACCTTTCCTTGAGCGTATTCGAATCAATTCAGGTATTTCTGAATTTTCACATAATTCTATAGAAACTAAATTGTCATCTTACGCAGATGATATCCTGGTATATATGTCTGATCCTAATTCCTCCTTCCCCCACTTTTTGGATGAAGTTCGTCTATATTCCAGTATCTCTGGTTATAAGTTGAACTTTTCTAAAACAGAAGTCTTACCCTTAAACTCTTTTTGCTATCAATATTTGCTTAATAATACTAATAATACTTGGTGTCCCACAAAAATTAAATACCTTGGTATTTGGTTTTCCTCTACATTATCTACCACCATTAGTTATACGTTTAATGTTCTAATCACCAAAATACAATCACTCCTTATTTCTCGGTCCCCCCTTTATTTGTCATGGTGGGGTAGATTAGACACTATTAAAATGATGATTGTGCCCCATGTCCTTTATACATTATCCATGTTTCCTTTTCGAATTCCTGCTTCGTATTTTTCACAGATTAATTCTATTTGTACAAAGATTTATGGAATAATAAACACCCCCGCATTGCTCATATGAAACTCAAACGTCCCAAAACAGAAGGGGGTGTACGTTCTCCAGATTTTAAATCTTATCATTCTGCATTTTTAATTCGTCATTTTTTTGCTTTAACTTATGATTTTGCTGATATCCTTATCCCCCGTTGGATTGTTTTTGAGCTTTCCCTATTAAAAGACTTTTCTTTTCGAGATATAATATATATGTCTAATTGCTCCTTCAGATCAGATAATCCTATTTTAAAATACTCTCGACAATTATTATATAATATTTTTTCTGATGGTTTAGATTCATATCAATGTTTTTTATCTTCCTTTTTTTTTTTTTTCTTTTTTTTACCTCCCACCCTTTCCCTTCCCCATTTCCTCCTTTCCTCTTCATTCCTTTCATGGAGAAAACTTTAATGTCTCCAGCATTTCGTCTGCCTCAAGAGGGGATCTAATATTGTACATTTTATTTTTGAACATCATACGCAAGAAGGCAGGGTATCTCATCTGCACTGTTGCACCTAGGGCACGAAATTTTTCCATTCTCTGACCTAATTCCCACTGCCGATCCAAGGTGGTCTTAGACAGGTCAGAGCGGATCTCAAAAAGGAAATCAGGGCCACTTAGAGACTTGTTTTTTAGGGCCAAAGTTAAGATTTTTTCTTTGATCGAATAGGTCAGAAAGTTGACCAAGATCTTCCTAGGCTTTTCTCTGCCGGGTCTCATGCGGAAGGGGTCCCCATGTATCCTTTGGATGTCTTTTGACAAAATGTCTGGTGACTCCTCTAGATTAAGCGAATCTTTAAGGAGGTTTACGACAAAGGTTTTTAAGTCGCTCCCTTCTTTCCCCTCAGGAATCTTCAGGAGTCGGAGATTATTCCTTCTTGAAAAATTTTCCAATGACTCAACCCTCTCGCGGATCACATCCCCCTCTCTTTGCAAATTATGAATTTTTTCTTGGGCAGTTCCTAGATTGGTTTTAAGCGCTTCTACTGTGTCTTCAAGAGTTTCTGTCCTCTCGCTGAGCCGGTCTACTTTTCGCTCCAAAACATCGCATGCAGCCCTAATCTCAGATTGATTTTCTGCGGAGATCGTAAAACCCTGTTTTATATCTATTTTTAGGGAGTTTAGCAAGGATTCTATTGAAGAAGAGGTAGTGTCCGCTCCACCATCCACAATCTTTGTCCCATCTAACGATACAGGATTTTGCTCAGAACGTATTGTATAATCCTCAGATACCTCAGTAGGAATTACCTTCTCTGTCGGTGGGTCACATTGTGAGTCTTGGACAGATTGTGAACTGACAGCTCTGTTAGGCTCCCTCATCTCCCCTGCCCTGACATCTTCTACCGTCTGATTACCACAGACTGACCCAGCCGCAGGTAGACTTAAGTCAGCTAGGGGAGAAGCCATGTTCTCGTGGAAACCTACTAATACAGAAGCACAGTCTTGGCCAGATGGGTGGGGCTTTGGAATGGTCAGAACCTGAGGCAAAACTCTAAAAAAGGAGCGCAGCGATGGGGTTATGCGGCAGGGCTTTAGCTCTCCTTGTCTCCCCTTAGCAGCTGCTCTTGCTGACTCTCTCTGGAGTCCTTTTAGGTCGACAACATTCTCCTCCTGGAATCCGCTCTCACTACCGCGGTCATCCGGAAATGCCTGGGTACCGTGCCTGCCTCTACCCCTCACTCCCCCGCCTTTGCCCCTACCCCTCCCCTTCCGTAACTTGCACTTAGCTTCTTTCTTTTGACCAAAGTTGAGGTTTTTGCAACCTTCAGGCTCGACCCCACCCAAGCCCCCCCCACAAATGGTCTGTCCAAGTCCTGCAACATTAACCAAATCGCCTTCACACGCCACCGTAGCTTTGGAGTGCTCCAACAAAGGGTTTACCTGGGAACAGTATGTGCCGGTCCTACCCCCCGTCACCTTACCGCGTATTTCAGTGCTACTGCCTCCATGTACTATTCTCCCCCGAAGGAGTCCTCGAGCCGCTACACTGCGGCCACGCCTAAGCTCCACGGCTGCCGCCTCCCAGCGTTGCGGCAGGGAGAGCCCAGGAGCAGGAGCAGAGGTGCAAGGGAGGGCAGGAGCCCAATCCAAGACTCCAAGGCACATCCGCTGATCCAGCAGTCACATCGAAGGAGGTGAAAAGCCTGCCGTATTCCGTACACTCCGAGTGGCGAGAGCAAGGAGAAAAATCTTCCGAGGATATGCTGCCGTTCAAATCGCTGGCACCATGTTGTTTTCCGCAGCGAACTGCCTCTCGCGGGAGAGAGAGAGGAGTGGAGAGCTTCTCTGAGGACGCGCGCCGCCGCTCAACACGCGGGCGCCATGTTTTCCCTGACCGTCAATCTCAAGATCGACACGTGCCTGGATGTTGGGGAAAAAAAAAAAAAATTTGAGAAAGTATATGGATTAAAAAAAAAAAAAAAAAAAGAGAAAAGTGGGCTTTCACCGGTAGAAAAACCCATAATAGGCTATAAATGTAACCAGTACTAAATGTATTGTAACAGGGGAAAAGAAATTTAAGGTTTAGTAGGGTCACGATTAAGAGCGAATAGAAAAGGAAAAATAAGAGGATGTACTGGTGTATGATTTATTTTGCAGTTTTTTGGTGTGGGGGGAGAGGAGGGGAGGGGAAAGGAGGGTGGAGGAGGAAGAGGACGCAAAACTGGCAATACATCTGTCCAGTGTAGGTTGGGTAGGGTTTTCCAGGGGGGAGGTTTTTGCACAGGGTGGGAAGGGTGAAAAGAAAAATAAACCTCAAATGTTCAAGCCTAAAAGAATTTTTATTGTTAATGGCCTAGTACCATCTTTTGTTTTATGCCCTAAAAACGGTCGAGTAAGCTATGACAATATGGCTGTAGGGGATTTGAAAAAAGTAAGGGGGGGGGACAACTATTTGACGAAATGACACAGCTAAAATTTCTATCTTGGAATGTCAATGGCCTGCGTACTGGGAGCAGGAGAGCAAAGATTTTCCAATATTTGAGGGACTCCCCGGCACAGGTCATAGTCATCCAGGAGTCACATCTCCTTAAGGGTGAAACCACAGAATTCTTGAAAAAAGAAAAATGGGTAGACAAATTTATTTGCACAGATCAATCAGCTAACATCAGGGGGGTGCTCTTCATTTTTAAAAAACAAGCAAAGGCACAAATCATGGAGGAGGATGGGAGTGGTAGGTGGCTTATTGTAAGGGTATTGTTGGATGGCTTTCCTCTTATTTTGGTCGGGTATTACGGTCCTAACCAGGACGATCCCTCCCATCTAAACAGCATCCGAGATAATCTATTGGCTTTCCACGACCCAGTTATTTGGATGGGCGATTTCAACATCGTCTTAAATCCGAATCTAGACAAGTCTGCTAATTCTAGAGCCTGTGTTTTATCAAAATCTAGACAGGATCTCTTGATAGCCATGTCACAACTGGGGCTTGCAGACTTTGGAGGGAAAGGGTGGGGGATCAACTGGGGGTTTCTTTTCGAAACTTTAAGTACAAACATGTGTCCAGGATAGACTATGCTTTATTTAGCTATAGCTTAAATGATCTATTAATAGACATCCACTATCTCCCCTCACACCTTTCCGACCATTCGGCCATTCTGTTTGTATTAAAACTTGAGTCTATACATACATATACTTCTTGGTCGTTTGATCGTTCCATCCTCTTAGAAAATGAGGAGGTTAACTTCCTACGATCAGAGTCCCATCACTTCTTGGAGGCAAATATAGACTCTACGGATATACACATTATGTGGGATGCTTTAAAAGCTTTTTGGAGAGGAATTATTACAAACAGAGCCTCTTATAGATGAAAGAAATATAGGGAGTGCATTGATAATTTGGAGGGGGAAATGAAGATTATCGAAGGAACCCTGGACCCCCAAACGAGATCAGGTGCAGACTTCGAAAGGTGTAGAGAGCTAAAATCGCAATTAGAAAACCTATTACAAGCTAGGGTCGCTAGGAGGTGGGAGGCGAGTAAAATCTATCATTTTGAGTTTGGGGAGGCGGCTGGAAAAATTCTCGCCTGGAAAATTAAATCTGACCAAGCCCGAAACTACATCAGAGAGATCAAGGTAGAGGGGGAATCTGCCCCCCGAACCACAAAGGACGAAATAGGTGGGGCTTTCCGAGATTTTTTTCAGGAAATCTATAGGGATGATATTCGAGAAGACAAGGCAGGGAGGGAGGCCTGGTTGGACCAAATTTCCTTGCCAAAGTTATCCCCAGAGCATAGTAGGTTGTTGGAGAAAGAGATTTCCTTTGAAGAGATTAGGAAGGCTTTGGGGGACGTAAAGCGAGGGAAGGCAGCAGGCCCTGATGGGTTACCAGGGGAACTCTATAGGGCCCTTACAGAAGAGATCACCCCAGTTTTGGCCTCTGTTTTTAATAACATTCTTTTGGAGGGCCGAGATCCCCCAAAGTCTTGGAATGATGCCACAGTGGTCTAAATACTTAAACCTGGGAAAGACCCAAAGGAATGTGGGTCATATCGCCCGATTTCGCTCCTCAACAGCGACTATAAAATCTTTACCGCTATTATGACATCTAGGTTGGGGAAAGTGATAAGCCATCTGGTTCATGAAGATCAAAAGGGCTTCATAAAGGGCAGACACTTAGCTGATCTCACACAAGATCTGGTGGGGGTGATCGATATCGCGACCACTTTTTCTCTGCCTCTGGCTGCTTTTACGCTAGATGCGACCAAGGCCTTTGACAGGGTAAATTGGCCCTATCTGGCTGCAGTAATGAAGAAATGTAATCTCTCTGAAAATTTCTGCCGTATGATTTCTTTAATATACAAGGCCCCTGCGGCAAGGCTTAATGTAAACAGTTTCCTAACAGAGCCTTTTGTAATTGCGAGAGGCACAAGGCAGGGTTGCCCGCTATCCCCCCTCCTCTTTAACCTCTACATTGAACCCTTTGCACAGATTCTTAGAGAGGAGGCCACCATACCATAATTTAGCTTTGGAGGATGGGAAAGACGGGTTGCCCTGTATGCCGATGATATCCTCATAATGACTTCAAATTTAGATCTGGCTCTTCCCTCTGTGATTAGGAAGGCTGAGGAGTTCGGAAAAATCTCTGGATATAACATAAATTCAGAGAAAACAGAGATCATGGCCTGGAATTCCCCCAATACTCAGGTAGAGGTTGTGTCCTCCATGCGGTATCTTGGTATAATAATAACTCAAGATATAAGTAATATCACCACTTATAATCTCGAGCGAGTACATAAAGAATGCCAGAAACAACTAAAGGCATGGAATAATCTCCCGCTATCCATCTTTGGGAGGACAAATCTTCTAAAAATGTCTATCCTACCCAAATATACCTTTTTGTTTAATTTGATCCCTATGGCTTTTGACACTAAACAACTACTTAAATGCCAACAAGGACTTAATTCTTTTATTTGGAAGAACGGAGCTACAAGATTGGCTTGAAAAAAGTTGAGGAGAAGGAGAGAGAAAGGAGGCTTAACGTCTCCAGATATTCAATACTATGCTTGGGCATTCCAATTATCTTACTCGAGAATGCTCCTAAAAACACCAGAGGATAATCTTAGAGGAAGGATGTTCCAAGCTATGTTGGAGGGGTCCGATCTTCCATCTGACGGCTTTCTTTTTAAGTTTGGAGACCAGAAATTCTTTAAAAAAATAAAACTAAAAATTCTTCAATCTTTGGCTAGAAGTTGGTCCACAATCAGAAATAGAATAGGGCTGTGCTATTATTCTAACTTAGCACCCATGTGGGATTCGCCAGGCACTCCCTTGTGCCTTAAAGACAGGTTGGCAGGTTCAATTAAAGAAGCTGGAATTATAAAATGGGGAGAGCTGACGGTAGGTGGGTCAATGATACCTTGGGAGACTATGCGGGAGAAAGTCGGACCAGGATTATCTGCCTTCAAGTATATGCAGTTGAATAGCTGGGTGCAGGCTTTGATAAGAAAGGGAGCCCCCCTGGGGAATTACAGCAATTTAGAAAATCTTTTGGTTACAAGGCCAGGGGGGGGAAAGGAAGTTGCTTGGTGGTATTGGGCGATCTTGGAGGAGATAGACGATGACTCTAATCTCCCTGAGGTGTTATGGGGTAGTAATGTAGGCGAACAGTGCCAGCATTTGTGGCTGAACTCATTTAGTCTTCTGTATAAAATTGTGAAGCCAGCTTGGCTAAGGCGAAACCACCTTTTTACACTACATCGCGCATATCTATCCCCTCAAAAACTAGCCAAATTCCAACATGGGAAAAAATGCAATAAATGTGACCTAGTAGAGGCCTCGGATGTGCACATGTTTAAAGATTGCCCAGTTATCGGTCTCTTTTGGGAAGAGGGGATGGAAGCAATATCCTCTATCCTAAATATCACTCTCACCAGCACTCTTCCCTTGATCATCTTTGGGATTGATGAAAATATTTTAGGGCCTGCTAGATCCTTCTTGTTTTTTGCAATTTTAATGGCTAGGAGACAGATTTGCAGATTCTGGGTGGATACAGCTCCTCCAACATATACAGGATGGTTATCGTCCCTATATGAAGTTTCTAAAACAGATCTGGCTAGACCCTACAGTATAAAAAATAAGAAAACTGCTTTTTGGGATTATCTGATACAGTGGAAGTAGGTTTACCGGGGTTTTTTTTTTTTTTTTTTTTTTTTTCCCCGGTCCTATGATTATGCCAGTCTCCCTACTCCATGGACCTACAACAAGGGTCTTCTCCGATTCTCTGGTCCAAATAGGCTGAAACATGCCTAGATGGAGTTTCTAAAGGCCGCCTTTTTTGTGTGTTGCTCTCTCCTTCTTCCGCCAATTTGTTGTCCGCTCTTCCTTGTGCAACTGTCCAAATCACACTAATGGCTTCTAGGTGGATGGGACAAGATAGCACAATATGGTGGTTGGCGGTTTTCTTTTTTCACACTTAAGGGCTGGGCAAATGAGGACAAAAAAAATAAAAAGTTTTTTATCTTCCACTATTTGGTATAACAAATTGATCAAATATAAACATAAATCCTTTTATTACAAGCATTGGAAGGAGCAGGAAATTATTTTTATTCATCAATTAGTCCAACATAATTCTGTTATGTCCTTCCAGGAATTACAGTTACAATATAATTTACCTGAGTAATTTTTTAATGAATATCTTTTATTATCAACACCTTTGCAGTCTTATTTATCTTCCAATAATTACCCTTTAGCCTCTCCACTACTCACTTCACCCTCACCGTTATATAGTTTTTCTCAAGAGCATAGGCCTAAGGCTGCTTTTATTTATAGGTTGTTGTTATCTCATGTTACTGAACGACCTAAATCCCCTGTTGAATTACTCTGGGAAACAGACTTATCTATGTCACTCCCTATTTCTTCTTGGTTTAAATTATGGCTCAAGCTGTTTAAAACTTCTGTTGCCGCACGCATTACTCAATCCCTTTACTTCATTTATAGTAGGGCTGTTATTACCCCTGTTCATATATCCAAGATTTCCCCTACTTCCTCATCCCTTGGTTGGTCTTGTTCTGAATCTACTGGGACTTTACTTCATCAACTTTATTTTTGTTCGAATATTTTAAAGTTCTGGCAATCTATTTGGTCTAAATGTATGATAATATTTCAATGTACTATTCCATTAACAATGCAAAATGTTTTTCTAGGTTCCTCCTCACCTGATTTTCTGATGTTTCTAATCATATTACTTTGTTGTTTGATTTATTTATTGCTATAGCATTTAAAGTAATTTTGTTCTGTTGGAAAGATAACTCTAAATTATCATTATTACCTTGGTGGAACTTTGCGTGCGATGAACACAGAATTACTACTGTTTCTTCTCTTACTCTTTCTCAGAAAATTAAATCCGACCTACTTTGGCTACCCTTTACTTTCTATCTTTCTACACATGCACCTGCATCTTAATTTTTTACTCTTTCCCAATCTCTAACTCTCTTTGGGGCATATCAGCAAGGCGAGGCGATAGAATTATCGCCGCTTTTGCGGCCGTTTTTGGCCGAAAAGTGGCGATAATTTTAACGCCTGATTAGCAAGCTCACGCTAATGCGTGAAAACTTGCGTTAGGATAGGAATTCCTAACGCCCAGCTTTGCATCTCTAATGAGATGCAAAGTGGGCGTTCCTGACCTGACATGACAGGAGAAATGTTGCTAAGCGACATTTCTCCTATCATCAAGCCCCACGCTATGGAGCATAGCGGCAAGAAAAGTAGCAGCTACTTTCCTTACGCCTGCTTCAGGACTGACTTAGCCCTGATATCCTATGGAAGGTGGATATCATGGCTAAGTTTGTGAGTCCCTATCATCAAGCTAATGCCACATTGCGTGAGATTATCGCTGGGTTTCCAGCGATAATCTCACGCTAGGCAGTTTGCGCGAGGATTTTTATCGCTTTTGAGATAAGCATTGCTAATAGCACGCTATCTCAGCGATAAAAATCCACGCTAGCCAGCGATATTTATCCTAGCGCTAAGTGCGCTTAGCGATAATTATCGCCAGTTGTTGCTGATATACCCCTTTATTTCTCTCCTTTTCTTTTCTTCTTCTCTTCTGTATATCTTACTTTCCTCTTCTTTCTTGTTCCCCTATCTCTTTTTTCTTTTCTCTTTCCTCTTTTTTTTCTCTTCTCCTCTTTTGAATTTTTTGATCATTTTTTCTCTTTAAATTAATCGTTGTACTTTATTCATAATGCGTTCATTTGATTATTATATGTTCTCTTTTCCTGAAAACTTAATAAAAAATTATTAAACAAAAAAAAAAAAGAGTTTGAGGCAACTGACAGTCCTCCAAATTCTGGAGTCAGCTGTAAACACGGAGAAGAATCTGTCTGAATTTCCTCCACCACAGGGCTAGTGAGGGTTGTGCCAGTGCTTACTGTTACTGCCTCCATCTGGCTTTCTATTCCACATTGTACATTCATTTTAGCCCATTGATATGTTAGTTATTTTTTTTTCCTCTTAATTGATGTTTTTCAGATTTTGTCACTTGTTGTTTTTACTGTAAATAGTTGTTTTCCATCTGTTCTCAATGTGCTCGGCTCGTTTGCAGCATGTTTAGCGCTCTGGCAGATGCTCGGGTCGAGTTTTCGCTGCACAAGAAACGTATAAATAAATACAAAGGGGCATATGTATCAACATCTCCATTTGCGATTCTCAAATAGCGATTTTTAAAGAATCGCTATTTGAGAATTGCAAAACGGGATGTATTTAAAAATTCGCAAAACTTTTGCGATTTCTTAAAATTCCTTAATTGCGATTAGCAAATTGCGAAATTGCAATTAAGGAATACCTTTCCATTCATTTCTATGGGCCAGGAGACCCATAGGAAGGAATGGGAATTATTCTCAAATTGCGATTCGCAATTTGCTAATCGCAATTTGAGAATAAATTCAAAGGTGCAAGGGTGTCATGATGACACCCTGATGCACCTCTAAAATGAGAATGTGTGTGCATATGGCGCACATACATGCCCTAAGGGCATGTATGCGCGCCACGTGGCACTTTGTAAAATTCCAAAAAGTGCATTTTTAACAGAACTCGCTAATTACCACCAACTAGAAGTTGGTGGTAATTTGCGATTTCTTAAGGATAATTCGCAATGCTGTGGTGCGTGTTACATATCATTTAAGAAATCGCAATTTGCAATTTCTTAAATGCTTACGCAAAATTAAGAAATCGCTAAATTAGCGATTCCTTAAATTTGCGATGAGAATTTGCCTCAATAATCCCGTTTTGCGAATTTTTAATCGCAAACGCTGTTTTTTGCGAATCGCAGCATTTGCGATTAAAAATTCGGTTGATACATATGCCCCAAAGTGCCCTTCCTTCACCTCCGCCTTTCACCCACTCCATCCTCTCCCCTACGCTCTCTTTTTGCCACACTCTTCCTCCCTCCCTCACTTACTACCTCCCCCTTTACCCTCTTTCACTCATTTTCCGCCTCATTTTCGTATCATCTTGCCACTATCTGCTCTCTTTCTCTACGCCCTTTCTCACTGCAAACTAGGTCCCCCTTACCCTTTCTTCATACACTGTATTCTCCATCTGCTCTCCCCCACCTTCTCCCCTAAGCCCTCTCCCCTACTCTCCTCCTTCCCGTATACTCTTTCCCTCTACACCTTTCACTCCCTACTTCACCTTTTGTCAATCATTTAAAAACACCGTCTTCCTACACATTTCATCGCCCACTGCACCCTTTGAAACCCTTTATAAACCCCTCTGACATTTCACTTCACCCTTTGAAACCCTTTATAAATCATGTCCTCTGTACCTTTCACTCCCCACTTTACCCCTTATGAAACCCTTTCCACTTCACTTTTCACTCCCCGCTTCACCCTATATCAAACCTTTAAAATTCCTTTCCCCTACACTTTTCACTCCCCGCTTCATCTTTTATCAACCCTTTATAACTCCTTTATTCCTACATCTTTTACTCTCCTATTCACCCTTTATCAACCCTTAATCATCTGATTTGCCCGCTCATTTCACTTTCCACTTCACCATTATTCAACCCGTTATACATCCTTGCCCCCTTACAGCTTTCGCTCCAAATTCACTTTTCATCGGCCCATTATAAACTTTTGCCACTTCACTTTTCACTTCACCCTTCACCCTTTTCAACCCTTTTTTTTATAACCCCTTTCCCGTACACCTTTCATTCTCCCCCCTTTATGAGCCCTTTATAAACATTTTCTTCCTGCACATTTTACAGCCCGCTTCACCCTTTAGGAGTATTTTATAAATCCTTTCACCCTTACTTCTTTCACACCCCACTTCACCCATTTCATCCTACGCCTTACACCCCCGCTTCCCCATTTATTAACCCTTTTCTGTCCTTTACCCTCCTCTGCAGGGCTGCCTCCCGCTCCCCTGTACTCTTTACTCCAACTCTGACCCCACACTACACCTCTCTCCAGACAGCCCCCGCCCCCCCTCCCCCGCATCACCAGGGCCCCAATGCTCTCTAACAGATTCATCTATAACAACGAGACACTTGTAGTCCATCATTCCTGCCTGTTTTTGGGGGTCGCCGAGTGTAGTACCCCCCCCCCCACCCCCTCCCACCCCCCGGAGGGTGCAGTAGGCCAGGGAGACTCTCCGGGAGACCAGGGCTGTCCTTTGGCAGCCTGCCCAGAGCGGGGGAGTCCGAGTGGTACCGAGGCTGCTGGCTCTGTGCCAGCCCCCCCCCCACCCCCACCCCACACGGTCTCATTACATGGACGATGCTCGGTTTGGTACCAGCAGCTGGAGGAGAGCTGGGTTACCATGGAGACAGGGAGGCGGGAGAGGAGATTTACACAATATCCAAGCAGTGAAAAGAATCAAGGTCTCCGCTCTCTGGAATGTATACGGATGACGTCACCACACCCGGAGAGCGCCTCCTGCCCCTCCTCTACCGTAAATGCACAGACCTTGAACCTGGCCTCCTCCCTCAGCACCCCCACCCCTCCACCATCAACAGCAGAGAGTGAGAGACAGGGAAATCTGCTGTTCCATCTGAGCTGCTCACGTGTCACCACAGCCTCATATAACACCAGACTGATAAACCTACAGACCCTCTTATACCACTCGACCGCACTTAATACCAAACCCTCATATACCACCCAACCCTAATATACCGCCATACCCTAATATACCACCAGCTCATATACCACCGGACCCTCATATACCGCCGGACCCTAATATACCACCAGACACTCTCATACCACCGACCTCACGTAATACCAGACCCTTTTATGGCACCAGCCCAGGTACCCACCGAACCCTCATATACCACCGGACCCTCCTATACCACCAGACTATATACCACCGAACCCTCATATACCGCCGGACCCTGATATACCACCAGACCATATACCACCGAACCCTCATATACCACTGAACCCTCACATAGCGCCGGACCCTCACATACCACCAGACCATATACCACCGAACCCTCATATACCACCGGACCCTCATATACCACCGAACCCTCATATACCGCCGGACCCTCATATACCACTGAACCCTTATATACCGCCGGATCCTTATATACCACCAGACCCTCTCATACCACCGACCTCACATAATACCAGACCCTCTTATGGCACCAGCCCATGTACCACCTAACCCTCGTATACCACCAGCTCCTATACGACTGAACCCTCATATACCATCAGCTCATACACCGCCAGACCCTCATATACCGCCAGACCCTCCTATACCACCAGACCATATACCACCGAACCCTCATATACCACCGAACCCTCATATACCACTGGACCATATACCACCGAACCCTCATATACCACCAAACCCTCGTATAACGCTTGACCCTCAGATACCACCGAACCCTCATATACCGCCGGACCCTCATATACCACCAGACCATATACCACCAAACCCTCATATGCCAATGGACCCTCATATACCACCGAACCCTCATATACCACTGGACTGTCATATACCACCGAACTCTTATATACCGCCGGATCCTTATATACCACCAGACCCTCTCATACCACTGACCTCACGTAATACCAGACCGTCACATACCACACACTCATTTAGCACCAAACCCTCATATACCGCCGGACCCTCATATACCACTGAACCCTCATATACCACCGAACCCTCATATACCGCCGGACCCTCATTTACCACCACACCATATACCACCGAACCCTCATATACCACGAACCCTCATATACCGCCGGACCCTCATATACCACCAGACCATATACCACCGAACCCTCACATACCGCCGGACCCTCATATACCGCCGGACCCTCATATACCACCGAACCCTTATATACTGCCGGATCCTTATATACCACCAGACTCTCTCATACCACCGACCTCACGTAATACCAGACCCTCATATACCATACGCTCATATAGCACCAAACCCTCATATACATCAAACTCTCATAAATCAACAGACCATATACCACCGAACCTTGATAAACCGTCAGACCAAGATATACCACCAGTTCAAATACCACCAAACCCTCAAATAACACCATAATCTGATAAATCAACAGGCCCTCTTATACGCACGTTATACCAGACCCTCTTATACCATCAGCTCATGTACCACCAAACCCTCATAAACCACAAGGCCCTAATATACCGCCAGGTCATATACCACTGAACCCTCATATACTGCCGGATCCTTATATTCCATCAGACCCTCTCATATCACCGATCTCACGTAATTCCAGACCCTAACATACCACCAACTCATAAACCTCCGACCCTCATATACCACCGGACCCTCATACACCACCAGCTCATATACCACCGAACCCTCATATACCGCCGGACCCACATACACCACCAGCTCACATACCACCGGACCCTCATATACCACCAGACCCTCATATACTGCCAGACCCTCTCATACCACTGACCTCATGTAATTCCAGACATTCATGTGCCACCCAACCTCACATAATACAAGACCCTCAAATGGCACCATCTCATATACCACCAAACCCTCACATACGAACGGACCCTCATACACCACCAGGCCCAAACAAATTATCGCCAGCATACGCGACCACTCGCAATGAGAAACCTGACCTCCTCGCATTGAGAATCTCGCAGGGAGGTTTATTTTCCACGCTCGCGATCGCCAACTTGATGTTGCTGATCACGAACGAGGAAAAAGTCTCGCCGGGATGTCATTTTGCTTGCTCGCGGTCGCCAACTTGACGTTGAGGACCGTGAGCAAGCAAAAAATGACTGCTGCACTACACAACACTACGCTACGCGTGTTCGCACTGTGCTACGTGCAATTCGCGTAGTGCGAAGTAGCCAAACTTCGCAAACTACACGAGCGTAGCGTAGTGCTTTGCCCAGGCTTAGTTCCTTCGTGAGGTAGAGGATGAGCTCGGTGTCATTGGCATAGAATACTATGCTGAGTCCTTGCTGTTTGACGATGGAAGCGAGGGAGGCCATGTAGATGTTGAAGAGGGTGGGTCTGTCTGATGATGCTTGAGGTACTCCGCAGCTGATCTCGGTGGGCTCGGAGAGTAAAGGTGGGAGTCTGATTCTTTGTGTTCGGCCGCTAAGGAAGGAGCGGATCCAGTCGAGGGCTGTTCTCTGTATGCTGGCTTCATGGAATCTGGTGGTGAGAGTGCAGTGGGAGACGGTGTCGAAGGCTGCAGAGAGGTCTAGTAAGATGAGGACCGCTGTGTGGCCCTGGTCAAGGAGGGTGCCAATGTCGTCTGTGACGGTGCGGAGGGCGGTCTCAGTGCTGTGGTTGCTGCGGAAGCTGGATTGAGAAATGTCGCGGATGGAGTTGGCTTCGATGAAGTTTGTGAGCTGGATGTTGACGATCTTCTCAGTGACTTTAGCCGTGAAGGGGAGAAGAGATATGGATCTGTTGTTTTTTAGGCTCGTCAGGTCTGTGGAGGGCTTCTTGAATAGGGGCTTGACTGCTGCGCATTTCCAGTCATCGGGGAATGTGCTGGATTCAAAGGTACTGCTGATGGTGCGTCGAAGTTCGGGGGCTATGGCGGCGGCAGCTATGTGGAAGTTGTGCGGCAATCAGGGTCCATGGGGGCTCCTGAGTGAATGCTCTTCATCGTCATGGCGGCGTCTTCAGTGGTGACCAGGGTCCAGGTGGAAATGGTAGGCTTGTTGATGTTGCTGGAGGTACGTGTGGTTTCGGTGTCTGGAGTCTGTTCTTTGAAGTTATCGTAGAGGCACTTGATCACAAGATGGAAGTAGGAGCCAAGTTTGTTACAGGGGTCCTGGGAAGGTGTGATGTCTGAGGCTTCACTCAGGGGTTTGGTGAATTCCTGTATGATACTGAAGAGTTCCTTCGAGTTGCTGGAGTTGGCGAGGATTTTGTCCTGGATGAAGATCCTTTTGGTGGATCTGATGCGTTGGTGGTATTCTGTCATGGCGTTCTTGTTGGTGGTCCGAGCTTTTGGGGTTTTACTGTTTCTCCATACTTTCTCGAGACGTCTGCAGGTGCGTCTTGATTCTCAGAGGTCTGTGGTGAACCAGGTGGCTTTCCTGGGGCACTGTCTGTCAGAGTTACGAGGGGGCGAGTTTGTCTACACAGATGGTTAGCTTCAGAGTTGATGTTGGTTGTGGTGGGAGGGAGATCTTGGTTGAGGGTGGAGTTTAGGTATTCCTCATTGACCTGGTTCCAATTCCTTTGCGGAGGATGTAGTGTATGTTTGTGAGCAGTGGTTTTATCGAAGGAGAATTATATGCAGTGGTGGTCCGTCCAGAAGGGTTGCATTGTGTGTCTGAAGTGGATGTCAGTCCCTCCTGCGAAGATGGGGTCAAGTGTGTGTCCTGTCTTGTGGGCGGTGGTGCAGATGAGCTGTTTCAGTCTGATGATGGCGAGGTTATCCAGGAGGGGGTGGAGTTCGTGCCGCTGAGGTTGTAGGGGTGGAAGTTCAGGTCTCCGAGCAGTATGTATTCAATGGAAGTGATGACGTGGGGCACAATGAGATCAGTGATGGTTGTGGCGAACACGGTTCATAGTCTGGGAGATTTTATGTGAGGGTGCCGCGTAGAGTTGTTCTGCGGTTGGCCTGGATCTGGAAAAAGAGGTGTTCCGTGCGGGAAGAGCAGTTGTTTGTGGTGGAAGTGGTGAGTAGGAGGGAGTTCTTGTGCACAATGGTGAGTCCTCCTTCTGGTTGGTTGGATGCGGTCATTCCTCTGGATCCTGTATCCTTCGGGGATTGCCGTAGCGATGTCGGGGCGGAGGTGGCCCAGGTTTCCGTGAGGAAGGTGACATCTGGCAACATGGTGTCGAGGAGATCCCAGATTTCTACTGCGTATCTGTGCAGGGAATGTATGTTGAGGAGGATGCAGCTCAGGGGTTTAGGTGCGCCGGGTGTTCGGTGGGTGGGCGGTGGCAGTGGGGGTCCGGAGGTGGATGAAGGTGCAGCGGCAATGTCAGCAGGAGAACTGGCTATGGGTGGTGTTCGGCGCCGATTGCTGGCAGTTGTTGTTTCTTTTGGACCATAACATGCCAGTAGACCTACACATAACTCTTGACTATAACATGTCAGCAGACCTACATATATCTCCAGACTATAACATGCCAGCAGACCTACATATATCTCCAGGCTATAACATGCCAGCAGACCTACATATGCCACAAAAATACCACTACCCTCATGTATCAGCAGAGCCGTAAACATCAACAGCCTGGCTGGCACTTGTCACATGATAGTGGCAGACAGATAAATCCTCCAGGCACTAGTTACATACAATGTTCAGGATGAAATATTCGGCAGACCCTTGCTGGCAGAGTCATTTCTTGAGGTCGCCCTGTCTCCATCCTGGTGCCTTCAGTGTCTGGCATTCCAGCTACCAGCCACAGAAATGCAGATACTATTCTTTCACAGTCTAAGGAAGGCAGCCTCACCCCCTGTGCCATGCTAAACCAGAGTCATCCAAAATGGAACCCTCTTTGCTTTTGTAATTAAAGCTGTGAGCCGAACTTTAAGGATAAACATCAGAAGATATCTGCCTCAGCATTTGCAGAATCTCATTTCGATATTTCCATTATTTGTACAGCATAATCTCTCAAATTGCTCTGATCATGAGGTCTTTGCCTTATATAAGTGTAACCTACATCTCTTGATATTACCCTATATGAGTCCAGCCCTGTGCTTAATTTGCAGTGAATGAGTGATGGTGCCAAAGCTGTACTCTGAAGCCCGCTGCCAGTGCAATTAAACATTGGTGTACCAAATACCAAGGTGCATAGTCTGGAATCCATCTCATGCGTCCTTAATCCACTACAGACACTCCCTGCCCCTCTGTCTCACTCTTACAGGCTCCTTCTTTCTCTCTTCATGATGGTTTTCATGTCTCTTGCTTCCTCTGTCTTTCTACTGTGTCTTTCTGTCTCTTGCAGAAAAATGAGGGCTGGTCCTCAAAAATAAGTGCTGATAGCCCCCATTGGCTCACATTAAGCACTAGTCCAACCAGCGTTTCATCTGTATAATAATAAGAGTCAGTAGCCATTGCTTTTTCCCAATGCCTGCTGTCTGTGATGCTCAATGTCAGGGTTTCTGGATGCAAAGGGTATTCCACTGCACGCCTCTATCGTCCACCACCAGACACATCCTGAGTCTTTATCTCTCTCTTGCAGGTCCTTGTTAATCCCTGACTTCTCCCTTTTTCACAGTTTTTTCCATCAGTCTTTTCCTGCTCTTATTCTCCTTTTGTGTTTTCTCTCTCTTGCTCTGAGTCAAAGTCTGATGAGAGAAAAGTAAGTGTGGGTCCCCAAAAATGAGTGTGGGTGGACCTCACATCCAATCACAACCTCAATTAAGGATGGAGCCCAGCCATGACTTTATGCTTCCAACCCCTGAGCTGATCATGTCCTTCCTGACATTGCAGTCTCTGAGTAGCAGATTGACTGTTGTCCTGATTCTGGTTCTAAGGCAAAGTCTTTATAACAGCACCATCTGTAACTCAAATCATGTCGTTTCCGTCACTGGATCGCATCCTCAGATTACAAGTTGTCTCAAAAAGCCGCCTCTGGATTTAGAATAACTCTCTCCTTACTTTCCATCCTCTGCTCCCTTCTCTCTCTGAGCACAGCCTGCTCTAAATCACATGAGTGTTTACCTTAATCTCTACTTTTGCTGTAATACTGATAATGATAATAATAAAAATAATAATATGAACAAAAATAACATTAATGACAAAAACTACATCTCTTTTATTGCTGTAAATTGCCCACACCTCATTACAAAGACACAACCTCACCCTCTTCTATAACTGAACATTAGTCAATCTCCTCTAGCACATCTATTAATCCACCAAAACATCTGCATGAACTCCCATATCCCCTCCTCCACCAACTATTGAGCATGACTAACTCCGGGTAAAATGTAACCTTGGACAAAGAATCTGGAGTAGATTTATGAAATAGTTACCTCGCAAGCACAACACTAATCCGCTAACCAACCATGTTAATTTAATTAACTACTAACTTTCTGGAGCAGTGTGCTTCCCGCAATACATTGGAACACCTCAGCAGGGGTAGCAAGCACTATATAAATTCAATTACACTTATAATAGGGCTGTGTGCTCTCTTTTCTCTGTAGAATGTCTGTGGTGGGTCAAAGCAGAGGTAATTGGCCCGCATGCTGGGCATTGCTGGTCCCAGAAGAGACAAAGGATTGCCCACCTGGGTGATTATGAGATAATGGTCCATTCTGGGCCCCGAAAGTATAAATTCAACTGACCTCCTCAGAAAGGCACACAACAGTATGCTTCAAGTAGGCTCATGAATAAAAGATAGATCTTGTTCTGTGTGAAGACCAACTTTAGAAGAAAAAGTTTTGGAGGACATGCGTTCGGGCACCTGCAAGATGGCCACCAAACCGTAATCCTCCTACTGCCTTGGATCTCTTAGGCAGAATTCTTGTGGTCCTGCCTTTTCTTTTCAATGCTGGATGAGCAGTGGCGACAGGTCAACAACTGGGAGTGGCGCGGTGGGTAAGCTGACCTTTTTTTTCAGATTTGTGCAGTATTATTTTAATAGATTTCCCCCACCTCATGTCACGCCACCACTGGCCTGCCATTTTAGGTCACTTTGAATTGCTTTGTCTGAAAGGGGACATGCTGCAAAAGGAAAAGACTGAAGTCCTCCAACAAATGTAATTTATCCATAGGACTTTTATCACAATAGAATACTTATTGGCTGATTGTTGGACTTGGTCCTTTTTGCAGGGTCATCCCTGAACTTTTTGCCTTACTCCTATATTATTTCTAACCCGTTGTTGGCTGTTTTATGACTCTGGGCGCTTTACCACTGCTGATCAGTGCTAAAGTGCATATGCTCTCCCTATTGTAAATTATTGTACGAATTAGTGATTCCATGATTGGTTGGTTTGGTTTTCCTCTCAGACCCTAGTACAGTGCACCAGGAGTGCCCAGGGCTTGTAAATCCAAATGCTGCTGGTGCAATGCAGCACTGGTTGTGCCACCCACAGAATCAGCATGTAAAAGTGTGTCTAAGGCCTGCCATTGCAGAGCCTGCGTGCAGCCTGGTCCTGTCATGCTGACTGGGCAAGTGCACCCACTTGCCAGTCCCTAAACCTTCCCTTTTCTTCATATCAGACACCCCTATGGTAGGCCCAAGGGCAGGGTGCATTGTAAGGATAAGGTAGGACATGCCCTGGTGTGTGTGTGGCATGTTCTAATAGTGAATTACAGCCATTTTCGTTTTTCACTATTGCAAGGCTACCTGTTCTCCATAGGCCAGAATGGGCAGTTTGGTTATTACATTTTATAATCCTAACTGACTCAGGGAACATGGTAGAAATCCGAATTTAGTATGCCTGAACTCAGGATGATAAAATACATCTTTTAGTGAAGATGGTTTTAACATTCTGTGTTTGAAAATGCCACTTTTAGAAAGTAGGCATTTTCTTGTCTAACCATTCAAACCTGCCTCTGCTAGGCTGAGTTTATTCCTTTGTCTGGAATTTGAGTGACAGGGCTGGGGAACTCCAGGAGACAGGGTGAGGTGTCCCAGTGGTGAATAAAGAGATCTGCATCCAGATGGGTGGGAGGAGTTGCACCTGGGATCTGAATAGGGCTGTGCCTGCCTTCCACAATGCTGGCTCCACCTCCTGGGGAGTGGCTGATGTCTCTGCCCTGCACAGTGAATGAAGAGAAGGAATCCTGTCAACAAAGTGCTCCAGAGCTGTACTTGCCTTCCACAATGCTGACTCCACCTCATGTGGGGCGTCTAATGTTTCTGCCCTGCACTCTGAAAGGAAAGAAGTCTGGTAAACAAAGTGCTCAGGAACTGGTTTGGACTGGGCAAAGGCCCCTCTGCCTTCAGAGGACAAAGGATTTCTGGGTATAAATATTGGGACCCTGATCCCAAGAAATTAGATCACTTTGGGAAAACAAGAAGAACCTCTGCTGAGGGAGGAACCAGAAGAAGCTGAGGAGGAAACTATCCTGAACCTGGGGGATTGGCCTGCAGTGGTTGCCTTACTGCCAAAGAGAGGAGAAAGGAACTTTGTGTGTAGATTTTCTCAACTTGTGAAGGATCTCCAAGGGCTTGGAAAGAGCTTGCCTCCTGCTGAATTCTCAGGAACAACAGACTTCACCCCCCAGCTCCCCAGAGTTCTTTGGAAGTGCCTGCTGCTGTTGTTGGGCCTTCTGAGGGACTGCGTGTCGCAAGGAGCTGGAAGCGAGACTCAAGAAGGAGAAGCGTGCCGCTGTCGGAGCTGTTGTCATCGCATCTCGTAAAGTGTGTCGCCGCTGCAGAATCGCATCGAGCGGAAGCGTCTCGCATCATCCAGGAAGTGTCTCGCAACGCCGAAGAAGCGTGTCGCCATCGCAGCCATCGTAGCTGACGCATTGCACCGCATCAAGAGAAGAGTCTCGCATCGAGGAAGAAGCGTGTCGCCATCTCAGCCATCGTAGTTGTCACATTGCACCGCATCAAGAAAAGCGCCTCGCATCCACGGAGAAGCGTGCCGCCATCGGAGCTGCTGTAGTCGCATCGCGTAAAGGGGTGTCGCCGCTGCAACATCGCATCGAGCGGAAGCGTCTCGCAAACGTCGGAGAAGAGTGTCGCTGCCAAGGCCGCTGTTGTCGCATCACGTAAAGGGTGTCGCCGCTGCAGCTGACGCATCGAGTCGAGTCTTCTCGCAACATCGGAGAAGCGTACCACATCTAGAAGATCTTCACGTCTTTATTTCTTTGCACCAAAAACTTCATCGCATCAACATCGTTGCAACCCTTTCACTGCCCTGAGTGTCGCATCTAAAATGTACATTGACTTAAAATGTCGCATTTAAGAACTTAAGAGAACTAAGCAAAATTCTACCATCTAAGCAACAGTATTGTGTGTTTTTGTCGTTTAATGGTCTTGTGGTAAATCTATATAAAGAATACTTATTTTTAATATAAAACCTGTGTGGTGTCCATTTGAAGTGTTGTCACTTGGTTACTGTATGTGTTCACAAATGCTTTACACACTGCCTTTGAGATAAGCCTGTCTGCTCGTGCCAAGCTACCAAGGGGGTAAGCAGGGGTTATTTTAGGAGTGTACCCCCTTACCCTTACTAGAGGAGAGGGTTCCTATTTGTCACAAGTGCATACCTGTGCCAACTAGAGACCCCCAAGTCTAACACTGATAAATCTTGGATATAACTAATGCTCTTCAGATGTCTTGGCTGCTGTTTTTCCCTATGTAGTTCCTGGTACATTGTGGTCATGCTCCAGAAGGTAGACCCATTTTCTCCTTTATGTTTTTTACCTCCTGGACCCCTCTTTGGAAGTTGTGATTCCTTTTCTGACTGCATTTGGACTATTTTTATTTCTAGTGGAAAAGGATTTCCCCCTGCATGTAATATCATTTTACTTCATGTTTGATTAACTACTGCATATATTCCTCTTTCTTCTTACAAATATCTATACACTACACATCACTTCCTTTCTAAGTTGTAGATTTACATTGCTTTAATAAAACACTGATCAGGAAATTGCAACAAATCATTTATGAAGGATTATAAAATCGCTTTGACTTCAAAAGCATTTGCTTCCTCCACCCCTGTTGCCTACTCAAGTAAAGAACCAACGAGCAATACCAATGAATGGCAAAAAAGGATCCAGTTTCTCCAACTAAGTCTCCACTACTTCTCACTTTTGAAGACATTACAGATGTAACTTGAAACCATTTGTTGTGAAAACAAGTGCCATCCTTCAAAGAATTTTAAGAGAAGTGGTTCAATTTGGAATCTAGAATTTTGGAAGTGGAACAAAAATCAAGCGAAGCGTAAGGTGTAATTGCCAAAGTGGATTTACTGTTAAAACAAGCAGATGAGGGGGCGGAGCTTGGCTCTTAACTAACATGGCCGCCTGAGCCCGGAGCTCCTCCGCACCGGCCTTTAATCCGTCATTTATCCGATCACCCTTCAACGCACACTTACTTCTGGACGGCTAATTCTGGGTCCGAAAGCCTCGGCGCCCGGGATCTGGAGCTTGGGGCTCCCGAGACCCCCCCATTCCTGAGCTGCGTAGCAGAGAGGCGAGCGGAGGGCTGGGCCTCGCATCCCCGAGGTGTGTTGGACGGGAGGCGTGGCTGCGTCGCCCTGCGTGCGGCAGGGCTCCGTCGGGACGGGCCGGTCCCTGGAGCAGACGCGGCGGGACTCGCCCGGCCCTCGGCCGACTCGCATCGGGGCGTGGACGGAGCACTGCGGGTCCGGTGAGAGAGCGAGACGGCCCCGCGGAGCGGACGGGAGACCGGAGCCTTCCGACAGCATCGGGGAGGAGTGGGCCTCCGTGTCCAGCCGCCCGCGCCCCGGCCTGAATTGGAATCCTGCAGAGTGAACACGAAGCGGTGGCTGCGCCTTCTAAGCAGAGGTCAGTGTGGGAGGTGACAGCGCATTCATCTGGACGGCTCGGGCTGTGCCTGGGTGGGGTTCGCTGCGGCCCCTCTGCGACCTACTGAGGAGAGTGGGTGCGCCTGACCAGGTGGCCGACCTCGCGCTGGAACCCCCGGACGACGCTCCCTGTGGACCGCCTGCTGGGGCCTGAAACTTTGACCTACTGGGCATCGCCCGGGGACCTGGTGCTGCTTCGCCCTGACTCCTATGTTGCCGGGTTGGGGAGGGCGCTCTCACAGAGGTCCGGCCGGGGCAGTGTTTCCCCTGGGACGACGAGCCCTTGGACGCCGCGGGCGGCGGCTGTCGAGCCGCGTGGGTTTATTGAGCATCCGGTGACCTGGTGGGGAGCGGCTTCGCGGCCCTGGTGCTTTTGGGACTCTGAACTCGGTGCTGCCTCCCACCTCTGGTGCTTCCTGGCGACGGGGAGTTGATGCCCCTGGGTCTGGCAGCGACATCTCTGGGCCCACCCTACACGCAGGTCTGATACTTCTGCGATAGCCGGGTACCTTGATCGACCGGGCGCAGCCTCGGTGCCTGCCTGGCGCCATGGGAGGGAAGGGCCACCGTGGTGGGGCACAAGCGAAGCTGGACAAATTCGCATTTCTTCCAGATCGGAAACAGTCCCCCCCCTCTGACAAGCCTGCGGAGTTTACCCTGGCAGACGTCATGGCCACGTTGACGCAGATGCAGGCCTCAATGGGTACGATCTCCACGGATGTGGCGCTCCTCCGGGCAGATGTCGCTAAAATCAACTCCAGACTTACTGAGGTCGAGGCCACCGCGGCGACCCTCACGCAGGACACGGCGGACCATCACAAACGCATACAAACTCTGGAACTGACGCAAAAGCAACTGCTGGCCAAGCTGGAGGACCAGGAAGGCCGGTCCCGACGCAACAACGTGCGGGTCGTTGGTGTGCCAGAGAGTGAATGCGGCCCGGCATTAGACCTCTTTGTTGAAAAACTGATTACCGACCAGCTCAAGCCCCGTGGGCTCTCCAAGTTCTTCTCGGTGGAAAGGGCACACCGGGTACCGGGTGGGAGGCCGCGGCCTGGGGCCCCCCCGCGCCCGATCCTGGCCCGCATTTTCAACTTCCGTGACCGAGATGCAATCCTCCAGGCGGCGCGTACCGCCCCCCCACTGAGAGTGGAAAACAGTACAGTCACCCTATATCCGGACTACACAGCGACTGTGGTGCGACAGCGGAGAGACTTTATGGCGGTTAAGGCGGACCTCCGCTCTCGAGAGCTTAAATACTCAATGTTATTTCCTGCGAAGCTCCGAGTGGAGGCGGAGGGGCGCACATGGTTCTTTACATCGCCGGCGGAGGCCTCGGAGTGGCTTGAGGGATGGCGTCCGGCTAGATCAGGGGGCAGAGGGGAGCGTGCCCCTGGCGGCCTCTCCGCCTCTCCCGGGGACCTAGATGTCGAGGAGTCGAGAGTAGGCGATGGAACGCCGTGAGGCATGGCGGTATGGAGACAATCGGACTTGCGGACACTCGGCGATCTGCGGCCTTGATGCGCCAGACGGCCCAGTGGGGCCTTGAATTTGCAGGGGGCTGAGGACTCGGGGCCCTTTGCTCGTATCTGACATTTGGCTGCTTGGAGGGACAAGCCTATGGTGTGGGGATCGGCGGCTGAACAGTGAGCGGCTTCCCCCCACACGCACGTAACCAGTTTATGGGAACTAAGCACTCTGCTGAGTTGGGGTGGCGGGTAGTTTTAAATCCGCATGGCAGGGAGGCAGGGAGGGGGGTGGGGGGAGGGGGATTTTGTTGTTATGTTGTTTTGTGTTTTGTTTCAGGTTCACCCACCACTCACGGGCGTTTCAGGCTGACTAGGCAGGCACAGGTGCACAGGGGTGGCATACTGCAGTGGACATTTTATGTATCCTTCCCTGAAGATGGCATCACGTAGCACGACCCAAGCGACCACTGACACAATGCCCAGCGTCCCTACTCAGCAGCGATGTCCTTCATTTGCGGTCCTATCCTGGAACGTTAATGGTTTAGGGGACAAGATCAAGCGTGGGCTAGTGCTGCAATACCTCAGGCGTAGGGGGCCCGCGGTGGTACTCTTGCAAGAAACGCACCTAATGGGTTCTACCACCAAGGCCCTAGATAGATGGGGGTTTAAGATGGCGACCCACTCAGAGTTCACGACAGGATCCAGAGGGGTGGGCATACTGATTAACAAACGTTTCCCCCTGATTCTTCTAGACTCCCGTAGGGACGAATATGGCCGCTTCGCAGCACTCACCTGCCAATGGGAGGGGAAGGTGTACAATCTAGTGACGTCTACATCCCCCCGACACTACACCAGGTCTCCTTTAGGGCACTGGGTGAATTCCTGTTGGCACTCCCACATGGGGAGCTCATTATGGGTGGGGACTTCAACGCCACCATGGATCCTACACTTGATAGGTCGTCACACAGGGCGCACGGAGGTGACACCTCCATTCTTACAGAATTCACCGCCGCGCTGGGCCTGGTAGACACTTGGAGAGAGTATAGGCCCAGTGAGAGACAATACACCTTTCTTTCCGGCGCACACCATACCCTTTCACGCATAGATTACATCTTCACTTCACCTGCCGGGTTCAATGGGGTGACCGAGGTGTCGCACCTTCCTAGGGGCATCTCGGATCACTCGCCGGTGGCCATCACGTTTGCTACCAACGACCCGTGTAAACGCACTATGTTTCCGGTCCATCCCGGATATCTCAAAATCCCTAAAATCAGTAAGGCCCTTAAAACTGCAACCAAGCACTATTTCACCGAAAATACTGACTCCGTCAGGAGCTCAGCAACCCTCTGGGAAGCCTTTAAAACTGTCCTCCGCGGACAGGCCATCTCCATCATCTCGGAGCACAAGAAAACCCAGTGGCAGGCGGTGCTAGAGCTGGAGCAGTCGGTAAATGAGGCGGAAACATCCCATACACTACAAGGGGATGAGGATTCGGCACATACACTCCGCATGGCGCAGCAGGAGTATAGGTCCCATCTGTGGGAGGCAGCGCGTGCTCGGCAGGTAGCGACCCAACACACAATCTATGAACTTGGGGACAAGGCGGGCAAACTGCTGGCGTGGCTGGAGAGGGGGGACCGAGCGGCGCGGTGGGTGGCTCGGATCCGGCTCGACGAGGGGGAATTTACTTCGGAGCCTCAGCGCATAGCGGGGGCCTTCGCGGCCCACTACCAATCCGTCTATACACCTGAGGCCTCCTCTACCGTGGCAGACAATGAGCTCTTCCTTCGGGACATCGCAATGCCACGACTGACTTCTTCGGAAACAGAGGCCCTCGAGGCGGATTTGACGGATGAGGAGATAACGCTGGCAATTCTGTCCCTTCGCACTGGGAAGGCGATGGGGCCCAATGGACTCCCGATCGAATACTATAAGCAAAACTCCTCTCTAGTGGTCCCGCACCTGCGGGCCATGTATAGGGACTGTCTATCGAACGGGATCCTCCCCCGAGATCAGAGGATGGCTACAATAGTGGCGATCCCGAAACCCAACAAGCCGGCGCACGAGTGCTCCTCTTATCGCCCGATTTCGCTGCTTAACGCCGAGGCTAAGATTCTAGCAAAGGTACTGGCAACACGACTGCAGCCTTACCTCTCAACCCTAATCCACCCTGACCAGTCAGGATTTATGCCACACCGGAACACCGCTCTAAACATACGGCGTCTCCATGGCATCATTGCTTGCCGCTCCTCGATAGAAGAAGATGCGGCCATACTCTCATTGGATGCTCGGATGGCATTTGATAGGGTGGAGTGGCCTTTCCTGTTCGCCGTTCTCCGTCACATGGGGCTCGGCCCCAAGATTTGCGCGTGGATTCAGCTTCTATACACCCAGCCGCTTGCGCAGGTGGTGGTAAATGGCCGTGTCTCTGACCCCTTCCCTCTGGGCCGGGGGACGAGGCAGGGCTGCCCCCTCTCCCCGCTCCTCTTTGCCATGGCTCTCGAGCCCTTGGCAGCATGGGTGCGGCAGGACCCGGTGATCCGTGGCCTCAAATGGATGCTGGACTGGGAGGATCGTATCTCCCTTTATGCAGACGATATTCTGCTTTATCTTGCCTCGCCGGCGCGCTCTATCGCCTGTCTCCTCGACATATGTGAGTCGTACGGGCGGCGGTCAGGATACGAAATCAACTGGGAGAAATCCATTTTGTATATGCTCCGAGGCTCCCCGCCTCGGCCCCCGAGGGGATGCAATATTCTAGTGGCCCAGGAAGGATTCAAATATCTTGGGGTATATGTCACTGCAGATCGGGATAAATTTGTGGCCGAAAACCTAATGAAGCCCCTCCAACGGCTTCGTACCGATGTCAAACACTGGCGTGCCTTGCCCCTGACTTTGCTTGGAAGGGCCTCGCTCTTTAAGATGCTCGCCCTCCCTAGATTCCTCTATGCGCTACAGAATACCCCCTTCCCGGTGGCGCCCTCTTATTTCACGGCTGTTAATGCTGAGATCACCCGTCTCCTATGGGAGGACAAGGCGCCTCGGATTGCTCTCCACAAGCTTACCAGTGGCTGGTACGACGGGGGTATAGCCCTCCCAGATATCAAAACCTATTACTGGGCGTCGCACCTCATGATCATAAATCAGTGGCTCCATGTGTCGAGGGATGACCCTGCTTACCGTATGGATAGACAACTGCTTGCTCCTGGAGGGGTGATGGGAGCCCTTTATAACCCGAAAAGAGGTCGCGTCCAGGCAGGGCCCGCTGCACATACCCTCCAGATATGGTTTGCGGCACAGCGTGCGATGGGATGGGCGGGTAGGATTACCCAGGCAACGCCACTATGGGACGCTAAACAGCTTGGGATACTGCGCACCACCAAGGGATTCCATCAGTGGGATCTTATCGGCATTTCTAGGGTAGGGGACCTCTGGCGGCGGGGAGAGGTGATCACTTTTTCCCAATTGCAGGCAGAGTACGATTTGGCCGACACCGAACATTTCCGCTATTTACAAATCCATCATGCACTTCGGACGGCGATTTCACCTGGGACTCGGCTCCCTGAGTCATCGCCCTTGGAGGACCGGCTCCTCGCTGAACATCTGATTCAAAGAGCGACGTCCCTAACATACCGGAAAATAATAAATAATCGCCCTGACCCCTTTTTGGTCCTTAAGGGGAAATGGGAGGCAGAACTTGGGGACTTCGATGATATGGAGTGGCAGGCCGCGCTATCGTCCCCCAGGGAAGTGGGCATATCGTCCAAATTAAGGCTTGTCCAGCTTAAAATTCTGCACCGCACATACTATACCCGTACACTTCTATTCAAATTACAACGGACGGAGTCCCCGCTGTGCCTCAGGAACTGTGGCCGCGAGGGAACCTTCCTCCACACCCTTTGGGACTGCCCTGTCATAGCGCTTTATTGGAAAGGGGTGTTACATATTCTTTCCCAGGTAACCAAAATCCTCACGCTGCCTGAACCTCGGCTCTGTCTCCTCAATGTCTGGGAGCAGACGGACCACGTAAGAGTAGCCCAGCTTTGGGTGACATTGGGGCTCATGCTCGCAAAACGTAATATAGCCCAGCGATGGGGATCGGGGCAGGCACCTACCCTGGCACAGTGGATCCGAGACATGGACCTTGTAATGATGACGGAAAAAGCTGTATATGTACATAGAGGATGCCCAAAGAAATGGTCCCAGGTGTGGGGTGGCTGGAATGTGTACAGAGGGAACATCTGTGAGCCCCCACCCGATACATCAGAATCTGACCTCAGCGACCATGACTAGTGGCCCTGTCTCTCACAACGGTTGGGGATGGGAACTACTGTGTTGTACCTTTTGCCTGCCTCTTTGTCTCTGTAATACCTGTGCTGAATTGTTAAGATACCTTCTAATCTGCTTTGTCCTAAGCCCTGCACTGAAAGAGTGGTTTTTACTTTCTGTTTTGTTGAGTAACCCAATAAAAAGATTTCAAAACAAGCAGATGACTTTGAAAATCATAACAGATGTAACAACCTGCAAATTTATGGAATTCCTGGAGGAGTAGAGTCATCCGGCATGATTACATTTCTTAAGCTCAAAATTCCCAAGATCTTTTGTTTGTCTGATGGTTCCGATCTTAACAGTTAAAGGGCTCACCATGTTGGATCCTGGTCTTCATCTAAATCTGTACAAAAACAACCAAGAGGTATCATTACCTTTTTCTACAATATTCTAATCTTATGAAAGTCCTCCCAGTGGCCAAACAACTAAAACGAAATATTATGGTCAAGTAAGAAGGTCTATTTCACTCAGGGTGTTGCAAGAATTACAGTTAATAGACAAAAGGAATTTCTAGATCTACATCCTGCTCTAAGATCCATCAATGCCCGCTATGGAATCATCCCTCCTTGCTTTTTCAAGGTTACTTTCAATGGCAAAACTTCTACTTTAGATAATCCAGAAGATTTGAAAACAATCATCCACTTACATGAACAAATAGTTATGTTTATAATGTTTTGCTCACAGTCACTTGTACCCATGTATTGCAATCTAATCACTGCATAATTTAATTTGTTAAAGTTTTCCACTCACAAAGTTATTGTCTGTCTTTGAAGTTTGGTTTGACTCCTCTGTTTTCCTACCTCTGATTTCACGAGTGTTTGATGATAGTGTATTTTCTTTTTTCTACTTTTTTCCCTTTTATATGCTACTAATTCTCTTTCTCTTTGTAAGGTTTTTTTTATTTGTCTTTTTCCTTATATTTTTAATATATGTCGCACACATCTTGCTACTTTTTTTCTTGTCCCCTTTTTACATTTTGAAGGGGGGGGGGCATTGACTGGTCTTTGCCTTTACCTTTACCCTTCTCCTACTCACATTGTTCTTCGACTTCATTAACTTCCTTTTATGGTTAAAGTCTCGTCATTATCTCATTCTGGGGAGACTTATTGGTTCTCTCCTTGTCTCCTTTTTTAATTCTTTTCCTTCCTTTTCTTATTCTTTAGTCAGTTTCTCCCATCTCTAAGGGTGGGCGGCGCAGGGTTAGTGCCTCTACGTGGAGCTCAATGGAGTTTGAAAAAAAACTCAGTGGAGTTCCGCTCTCTCCGCCCTTCCAAATTATTTAAAAATTTAAAAAGAAGGCACTTATCTGCGTGTCTGCCGCCTCCCCTACCAGTCCGCTCTTCTTCCTGCTCCTCGCATCCTTCTTCAATTAAAAAACTCCTACGTTGTATGTCTTGCGCATGTGCACACGTACAATGTACGAGTTTTTTCAATGAAGAAGAATGTGAGGAGCATTAAGGAGAGTGGCCAGACAGGGGAGGCAGCAGACATGCAGGTAAGTGCCTTCTTTTTTCATTTTTAAATAATTTGGGAGGGGGGAGGGAGCGGCTAACTGAGCTCTGCCACAGAGGTGGAGTTTTGTCTACCTCCGCGTTCGCAATGGAGCGCGGAGTAGTCAAATCTCCCCAAACTCCGCTGGAGGAGTGGAGTTACACCCAGGGTTACTCATCTCCCTGGTCCTTGTTCTGATATTGTTACTTTCCTTACAGCCTTCTTTCATCGCTACTTTGTTTCTTCATGTAGTGGAATGTCTCATACGGATCCCTCAATATCAACTATGTTTTTATCTCAATGTTGCTTGTCTATATGTCATTGACCTTTTTTAGGAGTCAATTGTATATTATTGCAGGGAATGTTAATGGTCTTTGTAAACCCATTAAAAAACAAAGAGTACTCACTAACTTATCTAAGTTAAAATGTCAGATTGCCTTGTTGCAAGAAACTTATCTTAAGGAACAAGACATTGTTTCCTTAAAAAAGCTTGGGTTGGTAATACTGTTTGTTGTCCCGCTGTCAATACTAAGCCTGGGCGGTGAACTCCGCTCCGCTCGCGGAGTTTGCAAAGTTTTCTGCACTCCGTGTTATGCACTGCTCGTGGAGTTCCAAAAAACTCTGCTCCGCACACACAGGAGTGGTGTTTTTTTCCTCGCTCGCGCTCTTCAATATCAAGTTGGCGATCAATGAAAATCCACCTCCCATTGAGATTTTTCCTCATTCGCGCTCGTCAACATTAAGTTGGCGAGAGAGGGAAATCAACCTCCCGGCGAGATTTCTCAACGCGGGCGGTCGGATTTCTCAATTCGAGTGGCCGCATATGTGAGTGACCGCTCGTGTTTGGAAACTGTCATTCATGTTGAGAAAGCTGCCGCTTGAGTAGAAAATCTATTCGAGCAGCAGAAAGAAGAAGTGCCGCTTGCGCCCACTTGTGCTGTGCATGGTGCCATTTGCGATAATTTCACAGCGCGGACAAACACCTGGCACTGAAAATTACCCCGAATGCCATTTTCTTGCAGCAGAGTTTTTTTTGCAATTCAACGAGTTCCGCACGGAACCCTATTAACTCTGCCCAGGCTTAGTCAATATCAAAAATAGTGTAGTTGCTCTTGTTCACAAAATCCTTGGCTGTGGTCCTTTAAAATGAAGCTAGAGGTGATGAGAGTTGATGTTTTTTTTTAAATTTTATGGTAAATAATACCCCACTCAATATTTTTAATGTTTGCGGTCCCACTGGAATAAATGTTCAATTTTGGGAGACTTTTTCCACTCAGCTAATGTCGTATTCTAATGATAATCTTATTGTGGGCAGAGTTTGTAATCGAGTTAAGGATCCCATCATAGACAGAAGTCCACAATCGAAATATATCCCAAACAAAATGCAAAGAATCTTAAAAACCAAGGGGCTCAGAGCCCCTGCGTCACTTTTGCGCCACCGGTGTGCCACTTTTTGTAACGTACCAGTGGCGTAAAACATGCGGCATGTTGCGCCATATTTACGAAGTGACGCATCTAGGTAGATGCGTCACTTCGTAACCCCCTGCGCTACATTATACCTGCGCCAGGTATAATGTATGCAGAGTGGGTGTACCTCCGCAAGAAAGGGTCGTAGGAATGGCGCAGCAAAATCTATGAGATTTTGCTGCGCCACTTCTAGGACGCCAATGCGTCAAAACCTTGCGCCTGCCTCATGGCAGGCGTAAGGGTGACGCAGGCTCTTTCACATGGGGCTCCTCGCTCAGCCCAACTCTGTTTAATGTTTATATGCCCCCTCTAGCAGCCAGAATAGATCCTCATGGAATCCGGATGGTCACCTATGCCGATGACACTCAGCTGGTGGTCGGACTCAACCAAGCTGAACAGGAAATCCATACCCTCTACTCCTGTCTAAACGATATCTCAAATTGGATGGACGACTCCCAGTTTAGGCTTAAAGGAGGAAAAACAGAGATTATGATTCTAGGCAACTCTCTCAGGTTTAATCCCAGCCTGATGTGGCCCTCTTGCATGGGCCCAACCCCAAGCCCGAAATCAGAAATCAAGAGCATTGGAGTATGGCTGGACCAGGACTTCAGTCTTATGACCCAGGCAAGGAAAACAGCAGCTCTTTGCTACGGCCTACTTAGAATGACCCAAAAGGTCCTGCCCCTCCTTCCCTTTGCGGCCAAGAAAGTACTGGTCCAAGCATTAGTACTCTCCAGATTGGATTATGGGAACGCCCTGTACCTGGGCGCTCCCATCTCCGCAGTCAGAAAACTTCAATCCGTACAAAACAGTGCAGCAAGACTGTTGACGGGAACCTCCAATAGGTTGTCAGCCAAACTGTCCCTCCGCTCCCTCCACTGGCTCCCGATTCAGGGACGGATTAGGTTCAAGGCCTTGTGCCTAGTACATAAAGCAAGGCAGGGACTCGGCCCACCATTGATTTCCACCATGATTCGTCCATATAAAGCCAGCCGGAATCTTCGATCAGATGATCTGCACTTGGCAGAGATCCCTAGGATCAAGAGGTCCAGGAGTGGCAGCAGACTTTTTTCCTATAATGCCTCCAAACTCTGGAATTCCTTGCCTCTCCACCTACACTCAATCCCGGACCACCTAGCTTTTTATAAGCAACTAAAGACCTTGCTCTTTCCTTAGCCCTTCTGGTTCCCTCTGTCAGTTACCAGCGCTGGGATGCTTCTGGGTAGCCATGCGCGCTATAAATGCCCTTTCATTCCATTCCATTGAACAATACAACTTTTTGTAAACAGTTTGGTAAATATTTCATGGAGTTCTTTGAGTTCAACTGTAGCACAGATATCAAAATGAATTTTGTATGGGACGCTTTTAAGGCTTCTGACAGGGAGTTTATTATCAAATATTTCACAAAATAAAAATGGAAAGCACTTAAAGAAACTAGGCTCTTCTCTGCTAAAACTTATTAAAAATCTTGAACATGAATATTTTTCATTTAACAAAAAGGATACTTTGGCTTGCTTGACTAACGCTAAATTAGAGTTTAACAAACAGTCTATTGTGAATGCCAGTGGATTCCTGCTAAATGTAAATGGCAAGTATTATGGTGGTTGTAATTAAGCAGGAAAAGTATTGTCCGGCTACTGAAAGGTTATGAAGAGCAAAAATCTAAAATAACTGTCATTTCCAAACTACCTGAATATAAAGCTCCTGGCCCAGATGGTTTTTCTGTTAATCTTTACTCTCACTTTTCCCAGAATCTATTTCCATTGTTAATGTCACTGATCCTACATTTTCATTCACTGAATCAAGCATAGGGCTCCTTTCTTAAAGTTATGCTCCAATATTTGTCACAGTGTGTGAATTGTAGTCCCATATCTCTGATTATTACAGATTGTAAGATCTTCAGTAAGATCTTTGCTATGTGCATCAACCAAGTTATTCCTGATTTGAGTTAACTTTGTAAAGTAACATTCTGCACCTACCTTTAAGCAGAGTTGGACCTCTTTATCGAATGAATCTCATTCCTTTTCTACAATATGGTACAGATTGGAACTCTGTTTGATCAAACCCTTCTCTGTCATAGATATGATCCACATCTCACAACCTCCTAAAAAACGTTTTCCATTGCTTTTACTCACACTATATCCCTAGCCACACCTATACTACTGATATGCTCAAACTCCACCATAAACAATTTTAAACTAAGCCTGGGTGGCAAATTCCGTTCCGCTCGCGGAATTTGCGGAATTTCGGTAATTTCGCGTTCCGCGGAGAACGCGAAATTGCCCAAAATTCTGCTTTCCGCGACTTCGCAAAATTTTTTCTTGTTCGCGTTCGCAAAATGCGTGTTCGCGAGATATTTCTCCCCGAACACGCAAACAGCAACTGTGAACAGGAAAAAGCATCGCGAACAAGCAATTTCGCTTGTTCGCGGAATTTCTGCATGTTCGCGGAGATTTTTTACCGTTTCGCGGAGATTTTCGTAATGCGATTACGCAAATTCCGCCCACCCCTATATTAAACATACTCCTATATGGTATAACAAACAAATTAAACAAAACAACCAAGTACTTTTTTAGGAAAGATTGGATATAGAAAGGAATTATATCAGTTGCACAACTTTTTCTAATGACTGTCCTCTTTTTTGTGAATTAAAAACTACCTTTAATACACCTACATCTCATGCTTTAAGTATGAGAAAGTACAATCTACAATTCTACAGCTCTCTTCTTCATTTTCATTTTAGCATCACCACTATAAAGACATACCAACTGCTTTTAATTTCCCTAATATAACCAGTGCCTCATATATTTATAGGAGTTTAGGAATGTTTCCCATAGACAGGCCGAAAACTAAAGTGGAACTTCCAATCGGAAGACGGTCTTTGACAAGTTTTTACTATTTTCACTTGGAACACGATCTGGTCTAAAATTACACTCTACATCCTGTTCATCTAGCAACACGCAAAACTTGTTCTTTTTTTATAATAGTAACCCCAACTTCTCTTTTTCAATATACATTTTAATGGATAACAAATGCTGATTATGCAACAATGAAAATAGTGATTGTATGCATTTGAACATCCAAAAGTAAGTTTATTTTGGATACAAGATTGGGATTCGATTATTGATATCTGTATAATGTATATACTCTTTGATAGAACACACTTTTCTTTTGGTGGTTCTTCTCATATTTGGCATACTAGTGTCATGGTTGGGAAATTTGGTATTCCTGGTATTGTTATTATATTAATCATCATTACATCCAGTTGGAAGGATACATCGAAAATTAGTTCTTTGAGATGGTGAAATGTAATATGTCCTAATCACAGATTAGATAAAGCAAATGTGCAGTCCACTCAGCTCGCCATCAAACGAGATCTGTTATGGTTGACATTATCCTCCTTTTTAGATAGACAACCAGCCCCTCCTCCAGATACACATGCAACATTTAAACTACAGTAAATCGCATAATCTTATAGAAGGTCGTTAAATATAGGTTCCGTCTGGTCATTCCTGCTTTTACTCTTTTTTCTGATTCTTATTTTCTTCTTAATTTGTCTTTCCTCCTCTTGCTTTGGTCTCTTCTTTCTTCATTTCCCTTCTTCAGAAACCTACAAAATGTTCTTTTTTACTAGTTTTGTGTTTCTTGTGGTGTTATGTAATATCCGACGTAGCTGCATTAGTTGGTGTTTTGTTATTGCATATTATAGATCATCTATATTTTATATTACTATTTGTAATGAATATTAATAATTTGTTCTCAAATGTATCATTTGATTTCATTTCAATAAAGCATTTTTAAACAGAAGGAAGAAAGAGATGTGATCTATACCTTTAGATGTTGACTTTAGTACCAGGGACCAGGACTCCTACACCAGTTCTGTAAGGTGCTTCACATGTACCAGTACTGCAAGCATCTTTCACACAGAGCAGTGCAGTGCAGCCAGATTGTTTTAGCGCCAGTTTAAGCTTCCTTCACAGATGTAACAAACACAACATGAGCTGTGAACGTGCAAGATTCCCTCAAACATAGAGATGGACCAGTGCAGGAAACAGAAATCGAGGTATGACTCACACATAATAAGTCAAGCCCAAGCAACATTAGTGCAAGCTTAGTGTGCTACAAGGAAAGCTTAGGCAGGAGTGTCAGCTTTTATACATGCAGAACAGGCACAGCACAGGCAGGATTTCAAGATTCCACCGCTCAGCACAAACACAGGTACAATACAAACTGCAGGAGTGTCAGATTCCACCGCACAGCACAAACACAGGTACAATACAAACTGCAGGAGTGTCAGATTCCTTTACACAGAAAGAAATACAGGGACAATGAAAGCAGCTGGAGTCCAAGGGTCCTTCAGACAGAAAGAAAATAGCACAATACAAGCAGCAGGAGCGCAAGATTCTTTCACACAGAGCAAATACAAGTATAATGCAAGCTGCAGGAGTGTATAATTCCACCACAGAGAGCACATAAAGGTAGAATACAAAAACAGGAGGGCAAGAGTCCTTCTCACAGAACATATACAGGTAGAATACAAGCTGCAGGAGTGTAAGACTCCACCACACAGACATAATACAAGTACAATTCAATCTGCAGGAGTGTATAATTCCACCACACAGAGCAAATACAGGTACAATACAAAAACCAGGAGTGCAAGAGTCCTTCACACAGAACATATACAGGTACAATACAGGCAGCTAGAGTGCAAGATTCCTTTGCACAGAAATGTAGCTCAAATATGATTTTACCATGAAAAAATGAAAGACGAGGTGTTTTGAAAAATCGGAACAGCTGGTTTAATTAAACGCAGCATCCGAGAGAGCAGGCAACACAGTATGGGTCTGATGACCGTCTTAAAGCCATTTTCGGTATTCATTTTATACATTACGTGAAGTGTCATAAAGCAATTTGTACGTTCTTTGGGAGGCATAAATCTGGTCATTTGATAAGAAGTGCAGGTGGGTCTCAACCTTGAGTGGACACAATGTGGGGTCAGTAAGTATGTGCCCAGATGTGGTATGATTGGCTGAGTGTTCCTACCTTAGTGTGGCATTGGACTTTATGGTGTTTTGGGAACGAGCGCCCCTCCGGACACACGTGTTTTATTGGGGCCAATGTCCTAAGACCACTGTGGTGTTTGTAAATATCTGTGGGATCGATTTGGGTTTTCATATTTGCACGTTTGTCTAAGGGTTATGTGTCACCCCACCTGTGATCTGTCAATCAGTTGCTTCAGGCCTAGGTCGCAGAGCCTGCCTGACCACTTATTTCCAACTGGGGGTTGGCGGGGAAGTAATATTGTGTGGATTCGACAACAGTGATGCAAGTCCATTGTTATACATACAGATATCATGGTGTTCATTGACATTGTGTTTATCAATATCAACATTCCCCCTCTAGTTGAATTTTCAACTACATTAACTGCCCCTCACTTCATGACAGTCACATTATTTGAGACTTGGTGTGTTTGCGTTGTGTCTGTTACTACCTCCCTAGTCACACGCATTCTACCAAACCCCCACTTGTAGCAAACCACAGAAAAAGGAAATCAGGTGCAATAATGTGGACAGTCCGGTCACCCACTGAGGGAACCTGGAAAACAAATGGATAAACCAGTCCTGCTCAGAAGCACCTCCCTCATTCTCCATGTCAGCTGTAGATAATGCAAAGTTTGGATGGCATGAGTTGGCGTCCCATTGTCCATGTCATTTCCAGGGATAAAAGTACAGCAGGGGGCACAGATCTCGTTACTCTCCATTGTGATCATCAAGTCCAACACAGACCAATGTTGCATCACCGTGATGGCTCTTAGTTCTCCCTTGATAGCATGTAGGCCGAGCTCAGTATTGTTACTTGTAACCAGCAGGCATTTGCCTTTGTTTGCAGGGTGAAGAAGGATATGGACACTCCCGCTTGTATTTGTATTTTTAAAAAAAGTGTAAATTCTTCGGATCTGTCTTTGTACTTAGCATAGCCAAAATAATCAGCAGTTCTTTTTTCTTTCTTTTTTTCTTGAGCCTGAGGCAATAGAGTTGTTTTCTTCTGTAGCTGATGTTTGACCAACTCATACAGGTCTTCTTCAGGCAAGACCAGGGTTCGGGTGTGTATAGTTACAAGGGCGCAGAGGTCCCACCATCCGGGGAGGAGCTGAGCATAGGCAAACTCCTTACATTGCCAGTAGATTTCCAACAGCGCGGAGGTGCCCCATGGCATGTCTGGTGCATGCAGAGTGGCCTGTTCCTTTGCCTCTGAAACTCAAGGAATTCAGCGTACGTTTCTGTACAATTAGGGGTTGCCGCTTCTCTTCTAGCCAGGTGTACCTATCTATCTCAGTGTTCCAGATTTCCTGACATAGGGTATCTATGCTGGCATTCAACCCTTCCCTTCTAGCCTCATTCCCCCTGGCATCATCAAGGTGGACGGCTCTGCACTGGAACAACATACCTGGGGTCCATTTGTTATTAAAGAAGACTACCCCAGAATTGCTAAGGGCCACCCTGGAACCACAGACAGAGGCGGAGTGGATGTGTTTGTTGACTGATGCAGTTGTTTTGCTATCTCAAGGAACCTCTTTTCTTGAAAATCTTGGGGCCAAACAGTGCCCTCCCCTATGGTGCTCCACCAGCGCATCCTGTCTAGCTCAGTTTAAATATTGCTATGCTCGGTGAGAAGTGTGGTGGGGTTGGTCTCATACTGGGTGACATCTACTACTAATCTATGGGGTTCTACTCCACTGGGCTGTATCTTGGCCCCAATCCTGCATAGTTACAGGCGGATGATACATTTTGCTTTTTCAGGGTAATTTCTTTGATAAGTAAAGTCGTTCTGCGCCCTCGGCATGGTATATTAGTGAGCAGACATAGCACAATCATAGCCGATGTCTGGGCCCCCACGGTGGTCATGTGCTGATACCATGTGTGGTGTAACAGTACGCTGTGTAGTGCATGTGAAATACTAATGTTTGGTTCAGTGTAAGTGTAAGTGAGGTGGGAGAGGTCCCTACGCAATCACAGTAGAAATGTCGAGGTAGGCTCCATTTGACTAGGGAGATTTCTTGCTACGGATGGATGCAGCCTCCCCATGCTAAGCAGATAATATAGAAAGGTTCAATAATACATAACCTTCCTATGGTCTTCAGTAGTGTTGGTTTTATTGTGGCATACTGGTCGGGGTTAAAAGCTATTCTGTGGCCCTTGTGTAATCCCGATCCCAGTCCCAATCCCTTGATGTTTGCAAGGCTCTGTGTTATTTGATTCGACAAGCTGGGTGAGGTGGTGAGTGTATAGGGGCTGCAAGGGTTATCACCAGAACCCCTTTCCCTCCCGGTGCCTCTCTCTCCCTCGAATCCAGGATGCTTTGTGTCTGCCGCCCCAGCAGGGATCTGGAACTTCTTACTAGGTGGCAAGCTACTCCTGCGGTTTTGGAGGGACATGAACCGATGAGCAGACTTTGGATATTTGGAAGCAATACCGGAGAGGAGGAGGCAAAAATATCTTGCTTACGACGGGAGTCAGGTGTGTGGCTGGGACTTGTTGTACTGCGAGTAATGAACTGAGATAGCTGATTGCCCTGGTGAATTTCCCTACTGGCCTGGTGCCACATTGTTGCTTATTTGTGCATAGACTATGGAGTTCTATGGGGCATCTCAATACCCCATGCAATCTGTGGAAGTCAGCGCACTACTAAATTTTCAAAATGATATTATTTGTTTCCACTATTGAATCGTGTTAAAACTAGAACTGCGTGCTAATCGGAAAAAGGTGGCCACCCTCGTACAACATGAAAAAAACAGGTGCCGAAGCAACTGTATACCGATTGCACTGCTAAAAGTACCTCTGTATGTACTCCACTGAACCTATGCTTGTTGCTGGTAAATAAAGTAAACCATGATGTAAGCAATTGTTATGCTGGTTTCAACTCATTTAATTCATGAGCCTCCAAACCCACAAAGTGAACAAAATGTTAACATCCATGATGTAATGAATATACAATGTAAATGAACAATAATTATGAATTCCTTGTAAATGCACATTAAACAATACAGATACAAAATTCCAAAATGTTATGCAGCGTGACAGTAGATGTTGAAGATAGCCCAATGCATTTCGGGATTTACGGCAATCCCTTCTTCAGGGGCCTGTGTATAAAAGAAAAAATTGAATACATTTTGCAACATGTACTAGAATAAACGAATATCTACCTGAATTTCATTTATGTTAGAAAAAATTTTTTTTGGGTAACATCGTCTAACTTTCCAGAGAGGTCTAATCGTGCCTGTACTTGTCCTACACATGCACCGAAAGTGTGATTGAAAGTAGAGAGATAAACCTGTGCGTGGGTGTGTTGGCTTGAGAAGCCGGATATAAGAAACATCATGGATTCCAAAAATTGACCACTACACGCCACTGTTAATGGTTTAGATCCAGTGAAACGATGAAAACCACCTGAAGCCCAATAGAAAATGCATATAAGAGAACCCTTACGTGAAAGCTGTCAAGTTTAGCATTTCAAAATGAATGGTCTCAAACTTCTCCTAATGCAGTCAAAGGGAGAAAAAATACGTAGCAGTGCTGGGGTCTGCTTCAGATCTTTGCAATAGCCTGTGTACAAAAAAACGGCAATGTGATGTCAAAAAATCGCTGTATCTTGGTACACTAGCGTTTAATTACACTGTCCTGTCGAAGGAAGTCACCATATTTAACACGCTGCACAGATTTGGGGCTTCAAGTGGGGGGAGCAGGCATCTCGAGTCATTCTGTTTTTTGTCTACAGGCTGTTTTCACGTGATCTAAGGAAGGCTTGTTCTTTCGTGATTCCCATTCCAACACCGAGTTGTCCTTGGCATACTTTTAGGTAAATATGGTGACTTCCTTCGACAGGACAGTGTAATTAAACGCTAGTGTACCAAGATACAGCGATTTTTTGACATCACATTGCCGTTTTTTTGTACACAGGCTATTGCAAAGATCTGAAGCAGACCCCAGCACTGCTACGTATTTTTTCTCCCTTTGACTGCATTAGGAGAAGTTTGAGACCATTCATTTTGAAATGCTAAACTTGACAGCTTTCACGTAAGGGTTCTCTTATATGCATTTTCTATTGGGCTTCAGGTGGTTTTCATCGTTTCACTGGATCTAAACCATTAACAGTGGCGTGTAGTGGTCAATTTTTGGAATCCATGATGTTTCTTATATCCGGCTTCTCAAGCCAACACACCCACGCACAGGTTTATCTCTCTACTTTCAATCACACTTTCGGTGCATGTGTAGGACAAGTACAGGCACGATTAGACCTCTCTGGAAAGTTAGACGATGTTACCAAAAAAAATTTTTTTCTAACATAAATGAAATTCAGGTAGATATTCGTTTATTCTAGTACATGTTGCAAAATGTATTCAATTTTTTCTTTTATACACAGGCCCCTGAAGAAGGGATTGCCGTAAATCCCGAAATGCATTGGGCTATCTTCAACATCTACTGTCACGCTGCATAACATTTTGGAATTTTGTATCTGTATTGTTTAATGTGCATTTACAAGGAATTCATAATTATTGTTCATTTACATTGTATATTCATTACATCATGGATGTTAACATTTTGTTCACTTTGTGGGTTTGGAGGCTCATGAATTAAATGAGTTGAAACCAGCATAACAATTGCTTACATCATGGTTTACTTTATTTACCAGCAACAAGCATAGGTTCAGTGGAGTACATACAGAGGTACTTTTAGCAGTGCAATCGGTATACAGTTGCTTCGGCACCTGTTTTTTTCATGCATCTCAATACCCCACCAGTGCAGAAAAGCCTAGCTTCTGGCATTTGGACCATCACCTCGTTTTGGAACTGAAAAGGGGCCACCACTAGCTGGAGGCCAAAAAATGCTGGAGAATGGGGTCCTTTTGATCTGAGGCCCAACCAAGGGAGTTGGGTGAAGGGACCTGGGTGCCTGTTTTTATGCACTGATTGGGGGTTTTAGCTCAGATTCCCGATCGACTGAAAATACAGCAGCACTGAATATTCCTGAATGCAAGTAAAGGCTTGAGTTTTCTCCTAATGTGGTGTCACTAGTCTTTATTATTGTGGTGAGTTTTCTGAAGTTGGTGGAAAGTGAATGTGTCATATTGGAGGTTTGAATTTACTGCATATTTTTATTGAGCAATTGCATGTAGGCTTTGCCTCCCCAGTTACCCTTCCCTGCCGGTGTTGCGGCCCAGTGCTTGCTGGGCTGGGTTCCCTGCCTGCTGCTGTTGCTATGTGCTTGGCCAACCACCTGGTCCTTGTTGCAGTAGTGTGTTTGCTGACTGATTTCCTTATGTCTGAATGTGCTATGCACTTGGGTTGATCTGGGCTTGGTTTTGTGGATGGGGAATTTGTGGAGACTGGCCTAGGCCTATCGATCATTGGTCATGACACACCGTAAGGTGGAATAGGTTGGCCAGGGGCCTATTTTGAGGCAGTAGAAACATTGCCAATGGTCTGGCTACTTCCAGCTTCCTGATCTCTGTGGTCATAACTCAGCTGGAATCCTCTGGGGTTCCGCAGTAGAGTCTCTTTCAAGAGTGGTGCAATTTGCATGCTTGCAGCCAATGCTTCCCACTTGGGAGTGGTTTTACTCAGTTTGTGGAGGCCCGGCTTAGTGGAGCTTTTCCAAGCTTGCCCCTAGTTTTGGCCCTTCCTAGTTGGCCATTGTTTGGGGGGTGCTTGTGGTGGCCAGCCCGCCTCTGGGACTCTCACCATGTGTCCTGTAGGGGCACTTCCTTGGGGTGGTGTATCATTTATTGGGTGTGCCGAGTTCCATCCAATGGTTATTCGCTTGGCCACCGCATTTGGCAGCAGGTAGGGGGCTTTGGGCACAGGGACGCAACACACAATGCTGGGCAACCTTGTCTGGGATACTTCCTCACAGTGGCAAAAGAGGCTGAGCTTGGTAATCCTAGGGGTATGGGTGGTCTGTTTGTCACTGTCTTTGCCCCTATGTACCTTGGGCGTCTCTCCACCTAGCCTCAGGGAACTCAGCAGGCATGCACAAGATGAGGTCCCAGATCTCTTTCTCCTTGTGTACCTTATTGGCTAGCAACTTTTTAGCTTTGTGGTGGTCTCCACTAAAAGGTGGTGTATGTGGAATGCCCACCGCTGACCTAATTTGTATAGTTCGAGAAGATTTCCCGCATACTCCAGGACCACCCACGTGAAAGGGGTCTAACTGGCAGGGGCTCCCTGGTTGGCATCCATGTGACATGGGAGTGTAGTGCTGGTTGGTGCCCTGAGGGGGGAACTCCACAAGTGGAGCAGGCCATAGCCCCATTCTCAGCAACCTGGATTGACATTTTGAGGTTGTTCATTAGGTCCAGTCCCGAGATATTAAACCCCACTCTGCACACCTTCAGGAAGAGCCTCAAGACCTGGCTCTTCAGCTGAACCAGAGCTGCACCCCCAGCGCCTTGAGACCCTCATGGGTGAGGTGCGTGCTTTAAACCCACTGATTGATTGATTGATTGATTAGAGAAGGGAAAGTACAACAGCTGTCCCTTCACTCTTTTCCCACCTATCTCTAGCTCAAAGAGTTCTGTTAAGGAGATCCCTACCACCGTGCAGGAGACCCCATGTATAAGTGCCATGCTTTTTGATAGAGGGACTGTCCCCTCTCATAGGCATGAGCGTGTCACCCCCGTGTCTAGGAGGAAGTGGTAAGTTGTCCCATTTATCAGCATCATGCCCACGGTGTCCTCTCCAGGGCAGCCTGGGGTGGACAGTGGTGTGTGTGTGTCTTTGAATGTCCTATTGTTTTCCGTCATGACTATTCCTGCATCCTCACCCTTGTTTTCGGATCCTGGGGGACTGGTGTCCTCTTCCTCACTATCGCTAGTCATGATACTTTTTAGACCTGCTATGAGGCTCCTGGCTGCTCGTGGAGTGGATTTTATGTGGGCTAAACGTGGCGGACGGAGGTCGAGCTTCGGGGGATTCTAGCACCGAACTGGGATGAGGCTGAAGTCTCTGGGATTAGCCAGTAGGGCAACCTCCCAGTCCTACATCTAGTGGCTTGCTGCCCGGTGGGGGGCCCTCCAGCCCCCTCGATCAGTGGGTTGGTGAAACAGGAACAGCTAAGATGGCTGGCACCAGAGAGAGCGCCTACATGCTATTTCACGGTGGTGGAGGTGCAGATGCCTTGCTTGCGGATCCCAGTACAGAATTGTAGGTTGGGCCATAGTCTAACAGTGCCTCTCTTTTAGTATTTTTTTATCCTATATATTTGGTCTGAATGTGCACCCTCATGTGTTCTATTATGTTGGTGTCAAAGGTTCCCCCTCGGAAACACATGCATCTTAATGTGTGCATGCCATTTAAAGCAAAATTTGTCTAGCTTTTTAGCCTGCGTGGAGAATGTAGTTCACATGTGGTTTAAAGGTGCCTTCATGATGGATTGGGAACTTTTTAAGGGATGTAGTGCACTTCCACCTTTTCAAGATTTTTTAGATAGTCTTAAATTCTACTCTGATTGCGGGGAAAATATGTACAGGGATTATACCGGCAATAACTACTTTACTAAGAGCTCAGCTTTAGGACAAAAATGCATCAAACAAACTTTCACGATACATAAAACAACACATATGAAGGGTAACAGGCTGTAAGAAAGTGCAGTGATTATTTCAAAACATTGTGAATTGTACTTTTAGCAGCAGAATAGCAATTATGAAAAGTGGTAATATCTTCATACCCACATAGAAACATTAATGAGACATAACATTCAAGATAAAACATGGTTGCAATAATTTATCAGCACCACAACATCAAGAAAAAATGCATCAATTGAAAAACCACAATGAAATAGAAGAGAAAAAAGTGACAGAGGAAAAATAATGACTTTGTCTAAAAAACCTTAGTCTGCTCCCAGTGCATGCCGCTCAATGTTGAGGGGAGGCTCTGCGCTGTACACAGAAGTAAGCTCCAGACAAAGATAGAAATAATATACATGGAGAAGAAGGAACATTTTGAGAACTACAGGCCCTCCTTGGCTAAGCAGTAGCACAAGCTGCACCTTACTCTCCAAGGTCCAAATTTGTCCCAAACATCCTTATTATACCCTATGTCACATTCAGGGGTCAAGCGTACAGGCTGTGTCACGCTCAGTGGTCCAAGGGAAAAACACCTCTCACTTCTTTCAGATACTACCAGTGTTAAGAAACCAATGCACTGAGAAAACTCCTTTAGACTCAAAAGTTAAGATTGATATGCTGGCTCTACATCATACCCAGAACCTATGCGTACCATCTGTGTCATGGCCAGTGGTCCAAGCGATGAGGCCCTACCCCTATATCATACCCAGGGATCAAGCGTACCCTCTGTGCCTCGCCCAGTGGTCCAGGTGGTCCCTGTATCACACCGAGAGACAAGCGTACCCTCTGTTTCACACTCTGTGGTCCAAGTGACTAAACAATCCTCACCTTTCCTAGCATGCTGACTATAGAAGGAAGGCGAACGCTGCGGGATTGCCTCCTAGGCTGGTTTGCTACTGCTCAGCTCGGACACATAAAATAGGCAATATGTCAGATCTCTGTTAGTGGCAGAGCGCTCATGTTAGATTTTTAAGCTTCTTCCTAGTTTGCCACATGTCAAATGCTGGGACTAAGGCTCGAGATGTAGGCACTTACCCAGTGACGCCAGATTCAGGACAGACCTCCGCCCCGCGGATTCAGCAGGATTTCCAATCAATTGCGGCGCCTGCTCACCGTTCTTGCTGCACAAATGAGAATTTGTACTGGCGGAGTCCTTTTCCTGCAGCTTCAATCGGGCTCGAAGAACCAATCTCTCCAATCTGGCTCATCAAAATGTTGCTCAAATGTGAATTTACCTTGAAAATCCTCATCCTTTTACACTCTAAAGATGATTAAAAAACTATTACCTTTCCTTCCACCCAACGCTGGTAAAACCCTCATTAACACGCTAGTTATGTCGAAAATCGACTATTGCAATGGCCTCCTAATTAAGGCGCAGAAAAAGGTCACCAATAGACTACAGATGGTACAGAACGCAGCTGCTAGACTGATAACAGGTACCCGTTAGTATCAGCCAATCTCATCAGTAGTACGAAACCTTCACTGGCCTCCTATCATAAGCCGTATTAAGTTCAAGGCCCTCTGCCTTGCTTTCAAGGCCATTCACAAAAGCGGACCGGACTTTCTGAAGAAAGCTCTGTGTGGGTACATCCCTAATAGAACCCTCCGGTCCTCAACTGCCAACCTCCTGCACATCCCCCGCACAAGGAAAGTAGCCTGGGGTGACCGAAGATTTACAGTCGCCACCGATAAACTTTGGAACTCCCTACCCCAGCATATCAGATCATGCCCAAACTTACTCGCCTTTAGGAAACTAATCAAGACTTGGCTTTTTAACCAATAGGCACCTCATCTTTGGCTCCGTCCTCTACCAGATCACAGCGCTGAGATGCCCCAAGGTATTTGCGCCCTCTATAAATTGCTTAAATAAATAAAATAAATACAAAATTAAAGACACGAGGCGTTTAGCAAAACAGGAATAGTTGGTTTAATTAAATGCAGCGGCTGGTAGAAGAGGCAACAGAGTCGGGGTCTGAAGACTGTCTTAAAGCACATTGGTTTCAGCCGTCATTTTAAATATTACATGAAGTGTCATAATGCAAGTTGTACATTCCTTTGGAGACAGAAATAGGGGCCTAATGACAAGGCCATTAATCAGGTCATTTGATACGAAGCGCAGGGGGGTCGCGACCTTGCGTGAACACATTGTGGGACCACTGGTTACATATCCAGAGCTCCAGCATGGGGAGGGCATGATCACTGCACATAGTATGCATGATATGTTCTGATTGGCTAAGTGTTCCTAACTTAGTTTAGCATTTGACTTTATGGTGTCTTGGGAACATGTGCTCCTCTGGCCAGACATGTTTTATTGGGGCCAATCTCCTAAGACCATTGTGGTGTTGCTACCTATCTGTGGGATCGACCTGGGTTTTCTTGTTTGTGTGTTTGTCTAGGGGGTACATGTCACCCCCTGGGATCTGTCAATCATTTGCTTCAGTCCTAGGTCACAGGGCCTGCCTGACCACGTATTTCTGACTCTGGTTTGATGGGGAGGTCAAATTAGGTGGATTTGACAACAGCGATGCGAGTTCGTTGTTATACTTACATATATCCCGGCGTACATCAACATTGTATTTATCAATATTAACAATGCAAACACGGGTACAATGCAGGCAACAGGAGGGCAAGATTCCTGCACACTGAACAAACACAGGTACAATAGTAACAGCTGGAGTGCAAAAGTCAATCACACAGAACATATACAGGTACAATGCAAGAAGCTGGGGTGCACAATGCACACATCCTTCACACAGAACAAATACAGGTACAATGCATGCAACGGAAGTGCAAGATTCCTTCACACAGAACAAGAACACGTACAATACAAGTGTCTGGAGTGCATGAGTCCTTCACACAGGACAAATACTTGTACAATGCAGCCAACGGAAGTACAAGATTCCTCACACAGAACAAGAACATATACAATACAAGTGTATGGAATGCACAAGTCCTTCACATAGAAGACATACAGGTACAATGCATGCAACAGGAGTAGTAGATTTCTTCACACCGAACAAACACAGGTACAATACAAGCAGCTGGAGTCCATAAGTCAATCACACAGACCAAATACAGGTACAATACAGGCAACAGAAGTGCCAGATTCCTTCACACGGAACAAGAACATGTACAATACAAGTGTCTGGAGAGCATGAGTCCTTCACACCGAACAAACACAGGCACAATATAAGCAGCTGAGGGGCAAGAGTCCATCACACAGAATAAACACAGGTACAATACAAGCAGCTGGGGTGGAAGAGTCAACCACACAAAAGAAATACACATGCAATACAAGCAGCTGGAGTGCAAGAGTCAACTAACACAAAAAATACACGTACAATACAAGTAACAGAGCTGCATGATTCCTTCACACAGAACAAATAGAGGTACAATTCAATAAGCTTGGGCAGTGAGCTCTGCTCCGTTAGTGGAGTTTGAGGAGTTTTTCGCTCTCCGTGCTCCGCGGAGTTCGCGGTGTTCTAAAAAAGTGGAGCAAAGTTTTTTCCCGAGTGCAAGCGAGGAAAATCTAACGCTAGACCACTTTCCAGTGAGATTTCTCAACACATGGCGGTCGCGGATGGTCGCTACCGCTCACATTGAGAAACCTTCCGTTTGCATTGAGGAAGCTGCCACTCGAGTAGAACTTGTACTCGAGTAGCAGAAGGAAGAAGCACCCTCTTGCACTGTGCGAGATGCCACTCGTACTGATTTTACAGAGTGAGACAAACCCCCGGCACTAAAAATCAGTGCAAACGGTACTCCACGTAGCTTGGAGTTTTTTGTCACTTCGTGGACTCCACCCAGGCTTATAATACAAGTGGCTGGAGTGCAGATGTCTTTCACACAGAACACATACAGGTAACAATAAATGCAGCTTGAGTACAAGAATGCTTCACACAGAAAGAATACAGGTACAATACACGCAATAGGAGTGCAAGTCGTCATAACACGGAAGACATACAGGTGCAATAAACCACGGATGACTCAACAATGCTGTTGCAACAATGAAAGTATCCTAACAACACATTCCTTTACCACGCATGCCTTTACAATGAATTTTGTTCTAAAGGCATGAATGGTAAAGGTATATGCATAGTGAACATCGCACCCCAGCCCCCCTAAACTTTAAAATCCAGCTCCATCCCTGAAACCTAACTGCTCCAGCCCTAAAAACTACCCGACCCACCCACCCTGTGCCCTAAAACTGCCCCAGCCCTGAATAATACCCCTTCCCCCTGGCCTGAGCCCTAAAACCCTGTCTCTGCCCTAATATTTACACCGATCCCCAGCCGTAAAAACTGCCCATTCCCCCTACCCTGAGCCCTAAAACTACCCCAGCCCTAAAAACTGCCCCTTCCCCGAAACCTAAAATAAAAAGTTTAAAAAGTACTCACCAAGCCGCCACTCCATCCTCCGACTGCAGGAAGTCTCCAACATCCCAATCCCCCTTCCTAAAATGCTAGACGGCCAACTTCCTTTACCACGCACATGTGTGGTTAAGGCATTTGCGTGGTTAAGGCAAGCGTTGCTCCGCTTGCGTGGAATCAGCACACGTGGATCTGCCCACATTTTAAAGGCCGCTTTCCATATGGGGGATGTTTATTTTTTCTAGGCTGTTGTAGTATGAGTGTGTGGGATGTGGTATAAGTGTGCACTAGGAGTCTCTATAGGGGTGTTTTGAGAATTTGAGTGTAAAATGTGCTTTTAATTAGGTAATTGAATGTGTAGATCTAACAAACAGATGTAAAGTAATATTGAAATAATGTACAAATACAGTGTCAAGGATTGTCAAAGAAATCCAGCATACATTTTTTGGGAAAACGATGTTTAAACAAAAATGTTAAAACTAAGAAATTTTAGAAACAACTATACAGAGTGGGTCTGGGTCTGTTTACGTTTAGGTTTACTTCATATGAGAACACACTAGTAGGATCTTTTATTGCAAAATTCTTCTCCTACCTCACCACCAAGGCCTAGAACACCCTGCCCCTTCACCTCATGCAATCCCATCACTGACCCAATTCAGGAAGGATCTCAAGACCTGGCTCTTCGACTGAACCTCTACACCCAAACGGACGAGCAGCCCCCCCATCAGCATCTTGAGACGCTCACGGGTGAGTAGCTGCACTATACAAACTCCTGATTGATTGATTGAATCTGTTGGTGTTTTTCCCCCGGTCCTAAGACTGCACTGAGAATGTAATAAGTGGAGGAGGGTCGTCAATCATAAGCCAGGTATCCTTTCCAGGGTGAAGCACGTTCTGGTCTCTTCCCTGCAGAGTTAACCTGCAGCTCAGCACCTCCCACCCCCCAGAACTCCAGCATCTCCCCCCACTTTTGTAGAAAAATACGCATGCTGTGCTGCTATCCAACTGTATGCTGTATTTTGAGATGTCTTTAAAACATTGAAAATCTGCTCCGAATTCATCTGCAGCACTGGTTGTTCATGTCACAGCTGAGGGGCAGGGCAGAGCTATGTGTAGGGTTATAGGATGACACTACATCCGTGCCCCCCTGCAGAGATAACCTTTGTACATTGGCAGAGCTGTGGGGTTCCGATGTGGCACTACATTCATACTCCCTGCAAAGACAACCTTTGTACACTTGCAGAGCTATGTGCAGGGTTCTGGTGTGACACTACATCAGTGCTCCCTGCAAGGAGAACTTTTGTCACTGCAGAGCTGTAGGGTTCTGATGTGACACTACATCCGTGCTCCATGCAAGGATAACTTTTGCACAATGGCAGAGATGTATGTAGGGCTCTGGTGTGACACTACATCTGATCCCCTGCAAGGAAAACCTTTGTACACTGCTAGAGCTGTATGTAGGGCTCTGATGTGACACTACATCCGTGCTCCCTGCAAGGTGAACCTTTGTACACTGCTAGAGCTGTGTGTAGGGTTCTGGTGTAACACTACATCCGTTGACTGGGGGTGAGTGTTTGATTTGCTCAAATGCTCCGTCCATCATCCCCTTTGGTATTGCTAAGTTGGCAGGGTATCCCCAGACGTGGTTCCCTTGCTCACTTTGCCACTGGATTCAAGATAGCCCGGCTGATGAGGGTTATGAACCCGAAACCGGTCCCAGGATGCTTGTTTCCGGTCCAGGGAAGACATGGCTTGGCCATTCGGGCTGGACTGTTCCCATGAGGCACAGGGTCAGACTGATTTGCATATGGCCATGTCTGAACTGGGGTGGTGGAGTGAGCAGAAGAATGATGATGGATTAAACCCAGATCAGTTGACTGGGGGTGAGTGTTTGATTTGCTCAAACGCTCCATCCATCATCCCCTTTGGTATCGCTATCACACTACATCCATGCTTCTTGCAAAGAGAACCTTCGTATACTGCTAGAGCTGTATGTAGGGTTCTGGTGTGACACTACATCTGTGCCAACAGCAAAGATAATTTTTTCACACTGGCAGAGCTGTGTGTAGGGTTCCGGTGTGACACTATATTCAATCTACCTGCAAGGACACTACATCTGTGCTCATTGCTAGGTGAACCTTTGTACACTGCAGAGCTGTGAGTAGGTTTCTGGTGTGACATTACATCCGTGCCCCCTTCAAAGTTAACCTTTGCACACTGGCATAGCTGTGGGGTTCTGATGTGACACTACATTCATGCTCCCTGCAAAGACAATCTTTGTACACTGCAGAGCTGTGTGTAGGGTTCTGGTGTGACACTACATCCCTGCCCCCTGCAAAGACAACCTTTGTATATTGGCAGAGTTGTGGGGTTCAGATGTGACACTACATCCGTGCCCCCTGCAAAGATAACCTTTGTACATTTGCAGAGCTATGTGCAGGGTTCTGATGTGACACTACATACATGCTCCCTGCAAAAACAACCTTTGTACTCTTGAAGAGCGATGTGCAGGGTTCTGATGTGACACTGCATCCGTGACCCCTGCAAGGAGAACCTTTGTGCACTGGCAGCGCTATGTGTAGGTTTCTGATGTGACACTACATCAGTGCTCCATGCACGGATAACTTTTGCACACTAGCAGAGCTGTGTGTAGGGCTGTGGTGTGACACTACATCCGTGATCCCTGCTAGGAGAACCTTTGTACACTACAGAGCTGTGTGTTGGGTTTATTATTATTTTTATTTTTTTATGCAATTTATTAAGCGCGCAAATACCCTTGGGTGTCTCGGCGCTGTGGATGGGAGAGGATAGGACAGGGTCGGAGCTGGTCAGTTATTGGTTGAATAACCAAGTTTTGAGTTGTTTACGGAAGGCAAGGAGAGAGGGGGCATTTTTGATGTGAAGGGGAAGTGTGTTCCATAGTCTGGTGGCGACTGTGAATCTTCTGTCGCACCAGGAGGATTTTTTTGTTCTGGGGACATTTATCAGGTTTGCTGCTCAGGAGCGTAGGGGTCTGGTTGGCTTGTAGGGGCATAGTATTCTTTTTAGGAATTCAGTTCCTGTGATGTTTATTGCCTTATAGGAGATACATAGGGCCTTTAACATTGTTCGGCTTCTGATGGGCAGCCAGTGGAGCTGACGTATTAAATTGGATGTAGGTTTGAATTTGGGAGTGTTGGTCAGGATCCTTGCCGCTGCGTTTTGGACAATTTGCAGTTTGTTTAGGACTCTTTCCTGGGCGTTAAGGAATAGGGCATTACAATAGTCTACCTTGGACATGGCTAGCGTGCTCATTAGAGTTCTCCCGGCATTTGAAGGAAGGTAGGGGAGGAGTTTATTTATCATTTTGATGGTGTAAAATGCAGAGGAGACAACGTTGTTGGCGTGTTGAAAAAATGATGATTTATCGTCAAAGATGATACCTACGTTTCTGACTTTTGTTACGGGTGGAGGGGTTGGCTAGGATGGAGACCAACTGGGGGAGAGGTTGCCAAAGATCATTACCTCTGTCTTTTCGGAGTTTAGTTTGAGGTAATTGTTTGCCATCCATGTGCTTATTGCGAGCATTCCAGTTTGGAAATTTGCCGTGACTTTTTCTCCGTCACTGTGGGTCTCTATTACTAACTGTGTGTCGCCGGCGTATGTAGTCAGACGCATGCCATGAGACTTGATGACCCTCGCCAAGTTGGACACATATATGTTAAATAAGGTCGGACTCAGTGAGGATCCCTGAGGAACACCGCAAGGGAAGGTGAAGGGTGGGGATTTGAAGTCGCGTAGCGTTACTGTTTGGGAACGGTTGGAGAGGAAGGATGTTAGGAGGGCTTTGCCATTATTTTTAATACATATGGTAGAGACATGGTTGATAAGTGTAGTGTGATCGTTTCAAATGCTGCTGATAGATCCAGCAGCACCAAAGCCGTGGCTCCTCCCTGATCGAGTATCATTCTGATCTCGTCTGAGGCCTTGATGAGGGCTGTTTCGGTACAGTGGCCCTTCCTGAATCCGAATTGGGTGTTGTCTAGGAGACTGTTTTCATTAATAAACTGTGACAACTGAGTATTGATTACTTTTTCAAAGATTTTAGCGGGGAAGGGGAGGCAGGCGATGGATCTATAGTTTTTGGTTTCTGTGGGGTCGAGGTTATGTTTCTTTAGTAGTGGTTTGATGACTGTTTTTTTCCAAATGGATGGATAGGTTCCTGTGGTGAACATAGAGTTACAAATGTTGGCTAGTACTGGGGCAATGATCTCGGGTATCATTTTTAGTATGGTGGGTGGGCATGGGTCATTGGGGGATCCTGATTTGATGGAGGAAATGTGGTCTAGGGTTTGGTCTGGTGTGACTTTAGTGAATTGCAGAAGGGTAGGGAGGGTGCTGTTCTTGGTGAGGCCAGGTTGAGTGGGGATAGGTGTGTTAGTGTTGTCGGTGGGAGCAATTGTCTGGTTGTTGGTAGAGGAATGGGCAGCAAAGTTAGTATAGATGTGGCTGACTTATTCTTGAAAGAATGTGGCTAGAGAGTCGCAGAGTGTTTGAGTGGGAGTTATGGAGGGGACGGGTTTGGGGCCAGATAATCTGGTTACGACCTTGAACAGCTGTTTGGTGGAGTCTTGTGCTGTTTCGATTTGGTTAAGATAGTACTTACTTTTTTCTGTGATTCTGAGGTGTTTATATTTGGTAAGTGCTAACTTATATTGTGTTTTATCAGTTTGGTCATAGTTCCGACGCCACTGTCTTTCTAGGTTTCTGTATGTTTGTTTTTCAAGCCTGAGTGCTTCTGAGAACCATGGGGCTGATGGTGTTTTTCTGTTTTTGGAGGTGTTTTTTTGCGGGACTAAGGTGTTGAAGGCTGAGGGGAGCCATTGAGAGTATTGCGTGGCTGCTTTCTCAGGTTCATACGGTGGGTCTGGTTGGGAGGACAGGAGGTGTGATTTGAGAACGGTAGGGGAGATAATTTTCCAGGCCTTGAATTGTTTGGGGGGGAGGAGATTGGTTGATTGGAGGTGTGATTTCTTATGTGAATATTGAAGAAGATCGCGCAGTGGCCTGTCCAGGGGAAGGGGAGAAAGTTTCCTAGAGTGATTTGCTTATTGTTAGTGAATAGGCCGTCCAGAGTGTGGCCTGCTGAGTGGGTGGGTTTTGTTACTAATTCAGCGAGTCCCGTTGCTTCTAGTTCTGCTAAGAGGGTTGAGGTGTCGTGGTCATTGTGGGCTTCCATGTGGAAATTGAAGTCCCCTGGCATGGTGAAATTGCTTTCCCCAGCTAAGAGTTTTAGGAGATGCCCTATGGAAGAGAGGAACTCGGCTCGAGGTCCTGGTGGGCGGTATAGGAGAATGCTTTTGAAGGAGTATGCGTTTGTGAGTAGTATTGTGAAGGTAAAAGCTTCGCAGGTTTTGATAGGGATTAACTCAGTCCTTATTGAGCAATGTTCACGATAGATAAGTCGCGATATAATAATGGGGTTAGAATACGCGCTACTACGTTTTTTAGTTGCTAGGATCCTTAATGTTGCTGGGGTTGTAATGTTTGTTGTGCGCACCCGGGGCAGCATCTTCAATCATGACGTCAGTGAGGCAAATGATTAATGTTTCACTCCCATTCTTGGGTGTGTCCCCCTTGGGAACTCCAGAAAGTCCTATCAAAGTAGGTTCTTGAATTTGTAAATGAAAGAAAACGAGTTCAATTTGTTGTAAACATCAGTTCATGTATTTAATTCTTCATACATGTTATTTTGTTGTTTTCAAAATCACTTGCAATTCATAGTATATGGACTATTGGTCAATCCAATGCATTTCGGGTGTTCTTGAACCCTTCATCAGGGACAACTTACCAAACATTCACAGGAAATCAACGAGAGGAAAATACGCAAGTTTCGCCGTAATATGGTAGATTACAAATTAGGAGAAGTTTACAATTGGGCTGAGATTTACGCTAGTAGAAGGCACAATAAACCCTATTCACAAAACACTGATACTCTTCGGATAGCGACTCAACACACAGACCACCTAGAACCACCACTCCATCAACTACTGAAACCACAGAAACTCCAATATCCACAACCACACAAGCCTCTACATCAGGACAATCTTTTTTAGAGGAAAGCCACCTACAAAAAGGCAACCCAGGAGGAGCCAAAGAAAAAGAAACACCAAACACAAGAAGTGTCACAACCGGCAAGAAGGACAAGGGCAAGAAACAGACCACGACATGAACCTTGTCATCAACATATCAGACCAACAGTTCAGTGAAAAGGAACTACAAATATTACAGAAAGGCACGTCATATGTCCATACCACCAACACTAACCATTTGGAACTTGAAGTGAGTTTTTTCAAGCTCATGCGAAAATTAAGATTACGTCACTATTTTGAAAATGTACTTACACCACCAACCAACACAGAACCGGACCAACTAAGAGGATTATTACCTCCAAGTACTTACATGGCACCTATCAGCCACAAGACATTGGACACCTTTGAAAACCTAGTTAAACAAGATCTATCAAAACTCAATCTAACCCAGAACAAAACCTAAACTAACTTCACACAAAAAGATCTTGACATAATCAAAAGCATCGCAAATAACCCCAACATCATATGCCAAAAAGCCGACAAGGGAGGAGCTCTAGTCATACTCAACAAAGACCAATATGAAACAGAAGTAATTAAACATCTCTCAGATGAATCCACTTACATCAAACTGGACACTAATCCTACAGACAGCTTCCAGATCACGTTGAAAATAGTTATCAATCATGCCCATGACAATGGAGTCATTAACGACAGAACCAAGAGATTCCTCATTAAAGAATATCCTAGAAGTCCAACTATTTACATGATGCCCAAGATACATAAGAACTTAACTCATCCACCATTTAGACCAATAGTATCTACAAAAGGGAGTCTACACGAACCTGTTGGACAATTCATTGATCGGTATTTGCAACCCTTGGTGTTACAAATGCAAACATTTGTGAATGATAAAATGGACTTCCTAAACAAACTGGTTAACACAAAAATTGACAAAGCAGAAACAATACTCATGTGTACCATAGACGTCAAGTCATTGTACACCTCAATACCACATGAACTAGGAATAGAGGCCGTCGAACAAGCTCTTTTGAATTCCAATATAAACTCAGAAATGCAAGTTTTTCTAATGCAATTATTACATTTCACCTTGTTTCAAAGCTATTTTACCTGGAATAATCAATGGTTCTTACAAACAACGGGTACATCCATGGGAAATTGCGCCACCCCGGCGTACGCGAATCTGTTCATGGACAAATTTGAACAAGATCATATCTTAAATAAGAACCCATGGAAGAAACACAGTAAACTTTTTTTAAGATACATCGACGATATATTCGTCATATGGAACGGTCCCGAATCCATACTAACTCAAGCATTAAACAGCCTGAACCACATCAACGAAAGAATACAATTTACATATGATGTACAACACACACAAACCACATTTTTAGACGTCCAAATAACTCTAGTCAATAACATATTCACAGCCGACCTCTACAGGAAACCTACCGACCGAAATAACACCTTACACTATTCCAGCTTCCATCAGGAGTCTTTAAAAAAACATCTACCGTACTCACAAATGTTATGAGTCAAACGTATCGTTTCCAATCCACAAACAACAACCATCAGATTAAGAGAAACTATGGAACGTTTTGAACAGAGGGGTTATCCCAAAAAAATACTAAAAGATGCTGAAACAAGATGCCAACAAAAAAATAGACATGAGTTACTACAAGATCACGGCTAGCCCAAAATTAAGACGGATCATCAAACGCCACTGGCCAGTACTAACCTTAGAACCAGATTTCAAGAATCTATTTAAAAATCTGCCAACTTTCGCTTATACCAGAAATAAGACCTTGGGAGAAATGGTAAAACACACTAAGACAGAAGACACTCAAAGATACAAAGGAACCACTGCTTGTCATAACTGCAACAACTGCAATAACGTCATCACTGGAGCTAACATAACACACCCAAGGAAAGGCTAAAACATCAAACTAAGAGTCACAGCTACATGTGACACCATGAACGTAATCTACTTATTAAAATGCCCATGTGGCATAGTTTATTTAGGTAAAACTGAGAGAATTTTTTTTTAAAAGAATCAATGAACACAAATCAAACATACGCACCAAGAACACTAAGTCAACTGTTGCAAACCATTTTCTCTCAAATAATCACAATATTAGTCAACTGAAATTCTTGATCCTCGAAGTGGTACAGAAACATCAAGGTCGTGAACACCACAAATACCTACTCCAACGTGAAAATCACTGGATAAAAAGACTTGACAGCACCCATCCATTCGAGATGAATGAACAAATTGAATCATGTTTTTTATAAAATGTCTGGTGATTGCCATGCATCATTAATTGAATTTTATTTTAAATGCACAGTACTTGTTCCTCCGTTAGACTGTTATACACATATAATTTAACCATGTTTAAGCAAGTTTAGCGCTTTTCTCTAGCACATTTTAAGATGGCCGCCCCAACATTTTCCTGACCTTAGTCCTTTTTCCATTTCCGCTCCATTGCCAAACACGGTTCACAGATCCAGTCCTTTCTCCATTACTACCATAGATTTAAAGCATGCTGAGCCCGCTACACAATCAGCACAAACTAAACCACATGAACGATGATCAACGCATAGTGAGGTATGAAAACTATTTTGTTAGTAACAACTTGTTAGTCAAGTTAACCGTGAACATTATTTTACCGGTTGTAAGTTTAACTCAATTGAATACTTTTGAAGAACTGTTCACTGACCTTTTTCACTCACGTATACAACCGCTTTTACAACTTGCTTACTAACTTTCGTTACAAATGGTTTTGATTCACTGCACTCAGCATATCAGACTTTGTTTCAACCGCGAACTTCTTTCCTTCCTCTTTTAAGAAAACACGGGGGCCACAATTAACCAAGATTACGTTTTCTTTACACTCGAGAAACGTTAACATTTTCTTTGCAATCACAGTCTCTTAACCAGCATGTTTTGACTATCTTCGTTTTTTTTGTGAGCATTTAAAAACATTATTCACAAATAAACTAGCACGTATTCTACTAAACGAACACACGCAAACATAGCGCGAGCAATTTTTCAAGTTAATTTTGAAGGCACATTACTAACAACTATGACACACAGTGCACCTTAATGTTAGTTTCTTCTGGACATAAAGCAAGAACACCCCTCATGGTCATTTTACGTTTATCCTGGGACTAATCCCTGATGAAGGGTTCAAGAAAACCCGAAATGCGTTGGATTGACCAATAGTCCATGTACTATGAATTGCAAGTGATTTTGAAAACCACAAAATAACATGTATGAAGAATTAAATACATGAAATGATGTTTACAACAAATTGAACTCGTTTTCTTTCATTTACAAATTCAAGAACCTACTTTGATAGGACTTTCTGGAGTGCCCAAGGGGGACACACCCAAGAATGGGATTGCAACATCAATCATTCACGATAGATAAGTGCCAGTCCACCGCCCTTTTTTGTGCATCTGTCGAATCTGCTGACACAGAAGCCGTCTGGGGTTACTGTGGAGAAGTCTGGTCCTGAAGATAGGTCTCCCCAAGTTTCTGTAATAAAAAGGAGATCGAGTTGATGGTTTTGTAGGAGATTTATTAGTTCATATTTATGTTTGGGTCGGGAGCTAGTGTTTATAAAGGCTGAGTTGATAGAGGTATGATTGCTGTGGGACGGAGGGGCCCGTGGTGGGTGGGTGCTTTTCTGTGGTGTTTAGAGGGAAAGGACAATTAGGGCAGTGTGTGGGAACTTGGGTGGATAAGATTTCCAGATTGAAATGGGGACATTTCTGTTTGGTATTGAAGGTGTCGGATATGTCTTGTAATTGTTTACTTGAATAGGATATGAAGTTAGTGTGGGGCTTTGGTTGGGAACGACCAGGGGGGGTGGCCCTGTGCCCGGTCCACGCGCGGACGGGCTCAGACGGGCTTGCCTTTGGCGCGCCCGGTGCGCGTGTCCGCTGCGCGTGGAGAGAGGCATCCTGTTTTTGAAGGGGAGAGATCAGCTGCTAGTCAGCTGACTCGTCCGATCTGCCAGACGGGTTCTAGTGTAACACGACATTCGTGATCCCTGCAAGGACAACATTTGTACAACAACAAAGCTGTGCAAAGAGTTCTGCTTTGAAACTACATCTGTGATCCATGTCAGGAGAATTTGTTTACCCTATCAGTGCTGTATGCAGGGCTCTGGTGTGACACTACATCCCTGCTTCTTGCAAGGAGACCCTTTGTACACTGCTAGAGCTGTATGTAGGGCTCTGGTGTGACACTACATCCGTGCCCCCTGCAAAGATAACCTTTGTACACTGGCAGAGCTGTGTGTAGGGTTCTGGCATGAAACTACATCTGTGCTCATTGCTAGGACAACCTTTGTACACTGCAGAGCTGTGTGTAGGGTTCCGGTGTGACACTATATTCAATCTACCTGCAAGGACACTACATCTCTGCTCATTGCTAGGACAACCTTTGTACACTGCAGAGCTGTGTGTAGGGTTCCGGTGTGGCACTATATTCAATCTACCTGCAAGGACACTACATCTGTGCTCATTGCTAGGACAACCTTTGTACACTGCAGAGCTGTGTGTAGGGTTCCGGTGTGGCACTATATTCAATCTACCTGCAAGGACACTACATCTCTGCTCATTGCTAGGACAACCTTTGTACACTGCAGAGCTGTGTGTAGGGTTCCGGTGTGGCACTATATTCAATCTACCTGCAAGGACACTACATCTGTGCTCATTGCTAGGACAACCTTTGTACACTGCAGAGCTGTGTGTAGGGTTCCGGTGTGGCACTATATTCAATCTACCTGCAAGGACACTACATCTGTGCTCATTGCTAGGACAACCTTTGTACACTGCAGAGCTGTGTGTAGGGTTCCGGTGTGACACTATATTCAATCTACCTGCAAGGACACTACATCTGTGCTCATTGCTAGGACAACCTTTGTACACTGCAGAGCTGTGTGTAGGGTTCTGGTGTGACACTACATCCGTGCTCCGTGCAATGATAACTTTTGCACACTGGCAGAGCTGTGTAGGGTTCTGATGTGACACTACATCCATGTTCCGTGCAAGGATAACTTTTGCACACTGGCAGAGCTGTGTAGGGTTCTGGCGTGAGAGTGCATCTGTGATACCAGGTAGGGGAGCTTTCTACAATCACAGAGTTGAGTAGGCGTAAGTATTGCATAGTAAGGATTGGGGGCCTCTCTGTGGTGGTCCAAGTAGGAAAGTAGGTGCATTCCTCCAGGCCAGAGTTTTTTTTTTTTAAACTTCTTTTTTTTCTTAGACTCATCTCGTAGGGTCATGGTCTGGCCTCCGGGGGGCGCTGGGGTGCAGTGCCCTTGTGGGCCCACTTGTCCCCCCTGTGTGAGTGGGGCAGAGTGCGCATGCGCCGTGAATGCTCTAAGTATATATATTTAATAACAACAAGAGCACCCAGACAAGGGTCAACCAGGGACCCTGGGATTTATGTATTTACGAGCAACAATAGTCCCTAGAAAGAAAGGGATAGAGGTAGCGATAAATAAGGACCCAATCAGTACTTATTTTTTGAGACTTGTCCAGCCGGACAGAGGTCAAGAATTTTACTAGTATATTAATAATGTCAAGATTTCAAAACCTCATACAGTGGGACACAAGCCTGTGTCCAGTACATACATCAAAACAAGGAAGCAAAAGGCGAAAAGCAAAAGGTTCAGGCATGAAACAAGGTTTGTTATAGGTAGCATAAAAATGAAAAAACAAACAATTCAACCAACACCCTTATGTGTCACAATTAATGTTTTACACATATAGGGTATTTGTGAGTGTCGACGGCGTTTCGATCCTATTAGAGAAATGCAAGGATCATCATCAGGACAGAGACAATAATGCCTGTAAAGTACAACCTGAATAACCTTGAAGAGAAGGGGAAGGAAGAGGGAGAAGGTATTAAGAACATTAAGGACTCATGTGAGTCAAGATTTAAAAGAGTGACAACTAAAACCTATACGTTACATAATGTACAATGTGCTAATCAGTGAAAGAGGAGGGACAGTGCGGAAAGATTAACCACTTGAAAAACTTTGGCATGTACAAAAAATGATTATAGGCAAGTTAATTATAAAATAGTTATACATTACGGAGTAATAATTGGATGCAAAGGATTTTCCATACAACATGAATAAAGCTCTAAACATTATAACATTTATAAAAGTAGCTATTATCTTCTTCAATCTCTCCGAGTTTTGTGTGATTCCATCTTGCCTATCGTTTTGTACAAATTATATGCTAATGTATTTTCTAACTCCTTACTTTCTCCTATTCCTCATTTTTTTCCAATTCCTCTGATCCTTAAAAAGTCAATCTCTTCCTTTCTGATTATCATATTATGAACTTCACCCCTTGCAGAGGTTTTTTCCTTTTTTCCTTTTTCCACTATCCTTTCATTATTCACCTTATTCTATAACCAACAGGTATTCCAACTGGTCCTAACCTTTATTAGAACCTCTGTCTAATTATCTAAGTACCGTTCTTGGTCCATATATTCTTCGTTATTTAAATCTAGATGGATGTCCCATCCAACTATCTTTTCTGTTCTCTCTTTTTTATTGAACCCTGCTTCTATTCTCTTTATCCATTTCACTTCAACAATCATTGTCTGTCCTTTTGCTTCCTTCATTATACGCTCACCACTTTCATTGAATGGTTCTTCTTTGTTAGATATTGTTCTTACTCAAGTATATATCCATTATTGTATAATGCTTGACCGTCACTCCATTCATGTATCACATAATTCACCATCTCAAGATGGCCGCCAGGGTTTCAATTCTGTCAATGTCCTTCCACTCTTTTCATGAATTAGCCCGAGCTCGGCCCACCAATGCGCTTTAATACACCCTTGCACCCGTTTCTCATTTGCTGCCGCACTGACGGAACATTGCTCCCCGCATCGCTGGATTTCCACAATATCGAACTAACATTGGTGAGTCTCTATCCACCCACCTTCTTCCTTGCATTAACCTTTCGTACGCATCCCACTACTTAGTCACCATTCCCTTATTTCCTTAGAAAACTCCAGGAGTCATTACCGACCTCTGTAATTCTAACTATCAAGTAACTCAGACGAGGCACCACACGCCTTCGCCCATCTGTAACGTAACACGTTCCCAACTAACAGTAAGTTTCAATGATTCCTCCCACGCCTAAGTCCCTAACGCTCAACACGCATTGGTTTTAACTTAATCTTCGTCTCCTCGGTTACTTTTAGATAACGTCTCTGATCCAACCGCTGCTGCGGTAAGCGTATTGTTCAGTTATTCGTTTGTAATTCTTACACTGTTCCTCACTCTGTGAATTTTCCGACCTAAGGCTGTCACGAGCACATTATAGGCATCCTTCACTCGATATATTAATAACCCCCTCTACTATGACTAGCATGTGTCCTATAGCACACTCCATGGTTGAGAATAGTCACTAATTGATCACACGCCCGGCACATTGGCATGTGCTCCATTGCACACCCCATGGCTGACCTTAATTCAACAGTGATATGCTTGTGATTCACAAATCTTCATTGATAATAGCTACTTTTATAAATGTTATAATGTTTAGAGCTTTATTCATGTTGTATGGAAAACCCTTTGCATCCAATTATTACTCCGTAATGTATAATTATTTTATAATTAACTTGCCTATAATAATTTTTTGTACATGCCAAAGTTTTTCAAGTGGTTAATCTTTCCGCACTGTCCCTCCTCTTTCACTGATTAGCACATTGCACATTATGTAACATATAGGTTATGTTGTAAAACATTAATTGTGACACACAAGGGTGTTGGTTGAATTGTTTGTTTTTCCATTTTTAAGCTACCTATAACAAACCTTGTTTCATGCCTGAACCTTTTGCTTTCCGCCTTTTGCTTCCTTGTTTTGATGTATGTACTGGACACAGGCTTGTGTCCCACTGTATGAGTTTTTGAAATCTTGACATTATTAATATACTAGTAAAATTCTTGACCTCTGTCCGGCTGGACAAGTCTCAAAAAATAAGTACTGATTGGGTCCTTATTTATCGCTACCTCTATCCCTTTCTTTCTAGTGAATGCTCTAAGGTCATTCTAAGCAGTTCCTTAATGGTGCCAGCACACTTGGCAAAGAGAGCGTCACAGATTGCAACAATAGGGCGAAAATTTTCGTTTTTTTGCCAGGTGAAACGGGCCATTCACACCTCATTTTGCTGAGTGCTCTGACAAACCTTCCACTGGGTGATATTACGTCCCAGCCCTGGCAGCGGAGAAGGGTTTAATGTCAGAGGACAGGTGCCCGGGGGTGGCCAGGGCACGTGCCAACTGTGCAGTCAGTGGAGAGCACGGGGTAGTGGAGACGGTGCGACGGGAAAGGACAGGAGCAGACGTGTTTGGAAGAGAGAGGCACGGAGAGGAGAGACAGTGCTAGCTGGGAGGGGACGGTGCGACGAGAAAGGACAGGAGCAGACGTGTTTGGAAGAGAGAGGCACGGAGAGGAGAGACAGTGCTGGATGTGAGGGGACGGTGCGACGAGAAAGGACAGGAGCAGACGTGTTTGGAAGAGAGAGGCACGGAGAGGAGAGACAGTGCTGGATGTGAGGTGACGGTGCGACGAGAAAGGACAGGAGCAGACGTGTTTGGAAGAGAGAGGCACGGAGAGGAGACACAGTGCTGGATGTGAGGTGACGGTGCGACGAGAAAGGACAGGAGCAGGCGTGTTTGGAAGAGAGAGGCACAGAGAGGAAAGACAGTGCTGGATGTGAGGGGACGGTGCGACGAGAAAGGACAGGAGCAGACGTGTATGGAAGAGAGAGGCACAGAGAGGAGAGACAGTGCTGGATGTGAGGGGACGGTGCGACGAGAAAGGACAGGAGCAGACGTGTTTGGAAGAGAGAGGCACGGAGAGGAGAGACAGTGCTGGATGTGAGGTGACGGTGTGACGAGAAAGGACAGGAACAGACGTGTATGGAAGAGAGAGGCACGGAGAGGAGAGACAGTGCTGGATGTGAGGTGACGGTGCGACGAGAAAGGACAGGAGCAGACGTGTATGGAAGAGAGAGGCACGGAGAGGAGAGACAGTGCTGGATGTGAGGTGACGGCGGGACGAGAAAGGACAGGAGCAGACGTGTTTGGAAGAGAGAGGCACGGAGAGGAGAGACAGTGCTGGATGTGAGGGGACGGTGCGACGAGAAAGGACAGGAGCAGACGTGTATGGAAGAGAGAGGCACGGAGAGGAGAGACAGTGCTGGATGTGAGGTGACGGTGCGACGAGAAAGGACAGGAGCAGACGTGTATGGAAGAGAGAGGCACGGAGAGGAGAGACAGTGCTGGATGTGAGGTGACGGTGCGACGAGAAAGGACAGGAGCAGACGTGTTTGGAAGAGAGAGGCACGGAGAGGAGAGACAGTGCTGGATGTGAGGTGACGGTGCGACGAGAAAGGACAGGAGCAGACGTGTTTGGAAGAGAGAGGCACGGAGAGGAGAGACAGTGGTGGATGTGAGGTGACGGTGCGACGAGAAAGGACAGGAGCAGACGTGTTTGGAAGAGAGAGGCACGGAGAGGAGAGACAGTGCTGGATGTGAGGTGACGGTGCGACGAGAAAGGACAAGAGCAGATGTGTATGGAAGAGAGAGGCACGGAGAGGAGAGACAGTGCTGGATGTGAGGGGACGGTGCGACGAGAAAGGACAGGAGCAGACGTGTTTGGAAGAGAGAGGCACGGAGAGGAGAGACAGTGCTGGAGGTGAGCGGACGGTGCGACGAGAAAGGACAGGAGCAGACGTGTTTGGAAGAGAGAGGCACGGAGAGGAGAGACAGTGCTAGATGTGAGGGGACGGTGTGACGAGAAAGGACAGGAGCAGACGTGTTTGGAAGAGAGAGGCACGGAGAGGAGAGACAGTGCTGGATGTGAGGGGACGGTGCGACGAGAAAGGACAGGAGCAGACGTGTATGGAAGAGAGAGGCACGGAGAGGAGAGACAGTGCTAGAGGTGAGGTGACGGTGCGACGAGAAAGGACAGGAGCAGACGTGTTTGGAAGAGAGAGGCACGGAGAGGAGAGACAGTGCTGGATGTGAGGTGACGGTGCGACGAGAAAGGACAGGAGCAGACGTGTTTGGAAGAGAGAGGCACAGAGAGGAGAGACAGTGCTAGATGTGAGGTGACGGTGCGACGAGAAAAGACAGGAGCAGACGTGTATGGAAGAGAGAGGCTCGGAGAGGAGAGACAGTGCTGCATGTGAGGTGACGGTGCGACGAGAAAGGACAGGAGCAGACGTGTGTGGAAGAGAGAGGCACGGAGAGGAGAGACGGTGCTGGATGTGAGGTGACGGTGCGACGAGAAAGGTCAGGAGCAGACGTATATGGAAGAGAGAGGCACGGAGAGGAGAGACAGTGCTGGATGTGAGGGGACGGTGCGACGAGAAAGGACAGGAGCAGACGTGTTTGGAAGAGAGAGGCACGGAGATGAGAGACAATGCTGGATGTGAGGGGACGGTGCGACGAGTAAGGACAGGAGCAGACGTGTATGGAAGAGAGAGGCACGGAGAGGAGAGACAGTGCTGGATGTGAGGGGACGGTGCGATGAGAAAGGACAGGAGCAGACGTGTTTGGAAGAGAGAGGCACGGAGAGAAGAGACAGTGCTGGATGTGAGGTGACGGTGCGACGAGAAAGGACAGGAGCAGACGTGTTTGGAAGAGAGAGGCACGGAGAGGAGAGACAGTGCTGGATGTGAGGGGACGGTGCGACGAGAAAGGACAGGTGCAGACGTGTTTGGAAGAGAGAGGCACGGAGAGGAGAGACAGTGCTGGATGTGAGGTGACGGTGCGACGAGAAAGGACAGGAGCAGGCGTGTTTGGAAGAGAGAGGCACGGAGAGGAGAGACAGTACTGGATGTGAGGTGACGGTGCGACGAGAAAGGACAGGAGCAGACGTGTTTGGAAGAGAGAGGCACGGAGAGGAGAGACAGTGCTGGATGTGAGGTGACGGTGCGACGGGAAAGGACACGTGCAGACGTGTTTGGAAGAGAGAGGCACGGAGAGGAGAGACAGTGCTGGATGTGAGGTGACGGTGCGACGAGAAAGGACAGGAGCAGACATGTTTGGAAGAGAGAGGCACGGAGAGAGGAGAGACAGTGCTGGATGTGAGGTGACGGTGCGACGAGAAAGGACAGGAGCAGACGTGTTTGGAAGTGAGAGGCACGGAGAGGAGAGACAGTGCTGGATGTGAGGTGACAGTGGGATGAGAAAGGACAGGAGCAGACGTGTTTGGAAGTGAGAGGCACGGAGAGGAGAGACAGTGCTGGATGTGAGGGGACGGTGCGACGAGAAAGGACTGGTGCAGACGTGTTTGGAAGAGAGAGGCACGGAGACGAGAGACAGTGCTGGATGTGAGGTGATGGTGGGACGAGAAAGGACAGGAGCAGACGTGTGTGGAAGAGAGAGGCACGGAGAGGAGAGACCGTGCTGGATGTGAGGGGACGGTGCGACGAGAAAGGAAAGGAGCAGACGTGTTTGGAAGAGAGAGGCACGGAGAGGAGAGACAGTGCTGGATGTGAGGTGACGGTGCGACGAGAAAGGACAGGAGCAGACGTGTTTGGAAGAGAGAGGCACGGAGAGGAGAGACAGTGCTGGATGTGAGGGGACGGTGCGACGAGAAAGGACAGGTGCAGACGTGTTTGGAAGAGAGAGTTACGGAGAGGAGAGACAGTGCTGGATGTGAGGTGACGGTGCGACACGACAAGAAAGGACAGGAGCAGACGTGTTTGGAAGAGAGAGGCACGGAGAGGAGAGACAGTGCTGGATGTGAGGGGACGGTGCGACGAGAAAGGACAGGAGCAGACGTGTTTGGAAGAGAGAGGCATGGAGAGGAGAGACAGTGCTGGATGTGAGGTGACGCCGGTGCGACGGGAAAGGACAGGAGCAGATGTGTTTGGAAGAGAGAGGCACGGAGAGGAGAGACAGTGCTGGATGTGAGGTGACGGTGCGATGGGAAAGGACAGGAGCAGACGTGTGTGGAAGAGAGAGGCACTGAGAGGAGAGACAGTGCTGGATGTGAGGTGACGGTGCGACGAGAAAGGACAGGAGCAGACGTGTTTGGAAGAGAGAGGCACGGAGAGGAGAGACAGTGCTGGATGTGAGGTGACGGTGCGACGAGAAAGGACAGGAGCAGACGTGTTTGGAAGAGAGAGGCACGGAGAGGAGAGACAGTGCTGGATGTGAGGTGATGGTGGGACGAGAAAGGACAGGAGCAGATGTGTATGGAAGAGAGAGGCTCGGAGAGGAGAGACAGTGCTGCATGTGAGGTGACGGTGCAACGAGAAAGGACAGGAGCAGACGTGTGTGGAAGAGAGAGGCACGGAGAGGAGAGACAGTGCTGGATGTGAGGTGACGGTGCGACGAGAAAGGACAGGAGCAGACGTGTGTGGAAGAGAGAGGCACGGAGAGGAGAGACAGTGCTGGATGTGAGGGGACGGTGCGACGAGAAAGGACAGGAGCAGACGTGTTTGGAAGAGAGAGGCACGGAGACGAGAGACAGTGCTGGATGTGAGGGGACGGTGCGACGAGAAAGGACAGGAGCAGACGTGTATGGAAGAGAGAGGCACGGAGAGGAGAGACAGTGCTGGATGTGAGGGGACGGTGCGACGAGAAAGGACTGGAGCAGACGTGTTTGGAAGAGAGAGGCACGGAGAGGAGAGACAGTGCTGGATGTGAGGGGACGGTGCGACGAGAAAGGACAGGAGCAGACGTGTTTGGAAGAGAGAGGCACGGAGAGGAGAGACAGTGCTGGCTGTGAGGGGACGGTGCGACGAGAAAGGACAGGAGCAGGCGTGTTTGGAAGAGAGAGGCACGGAGAGGAGAGACAGTGCTGAATGTGAGGTGACGGTGCGACGAGAAAGGACAGGAGCAGACGTGTTTGGAAGAGAGAGGCATGCAGAGGAGAGACAGTGCTGGATGTGAGGTGACGGTGTGACGAGAAAGGTCAGGAGCAGACGTGTTTGGAAGAGAGAGGCACGGAGAGGAGAGACAGTGCTGGATGTGAGGTGACGGTGGGACGAGAAAGGACAGGTGCAGACGTGTATGGAAGAGAGAGGCACGGAGAGGAGAGACAGTGCTGGATGTGAGGTGACGGTGCGACGAGAAAGGACAGGAGCAGACGTGTATGGAAGAGAGAGGCACGGAGAGGAGAGACAGTGCTGGATGTGAGGTGACGGTGCGACGAGAAAGGACAGGAGCAGACGTGTGTGGAAGAGAGAGGCACGGAGAGGAGAGACAGTGCTGGATGTGAGGTGACGGTGCGACGGGAAAGGACAGGAGCAGACGTGTTTGGAAGAGAGAGGCACGGAGAGGAGAGACAGTGCTGGATGTGAGGTGACGGTGCGACGGGAAAGGACAGGAGCAGACGTGTGTGGAAGAGAGAGGCACGGAGAGGAGAGACAGTGCTGGATGTGAGGTGACGGTGCGACGAGAAAGGACAGGTGCAGACGTGTATGGAAGAGGGAGGCACGGAGAGGAGAGACAGTGCTGGATGTGAGGGGACAGTGCGACGAGAAAGGACAGAAGCAGACGTGTTTGGAAGAGAGAGGCACGGAGAGGAGAGACAGTGCTGGATGTGAGGGGACGGTGCGACGAGAAAGGACAGGAGCAGACGTGTTTGGAAGAGAGAGGCACGGAGAGGAGAGACAGTGCTGGATGTGAGGTGACGGTGCGACAAGAAAGGACAGGAGCAGACGTGTTTGGAAGAGAGAGGCACGGAGAGGAGAGACAGTGCTGGATGTGAGGTCACGCCGGTGCGACGGGAAAGGACAGGAGCAGACGTGTTTGGAAGAGAGAGGCACGGAGAGGAGAGACACTGCTGGATGTGAGGTGACGGTGCGACCGGAAAGGACAGGAGCAGACGTGTGTGGAAGAGAGAGGCACTGAGAGGAGAGACAGTGCTGGATGTGAGGTGACGGTGCGACGAGAAAGGACAGGAGCAGACGTGTTTGGACGAGAGAGGCATGGAGAGGAGAGACAGTGCTGAATGTGAGGGGATGGTGCGACGAGAAAGGACAGGAGCAGACGTGTTTGGAAGAGAGAGGCACGGAGAGGAGAGACAGTGCTGGATGTGAGGTGACGGTGCGACAAGAAAGGACAGGAGCAGGCGTGTTTGGAAGAGAGGCACGGAGAGGAGAGACAGTGCTGGATGTGAGGTGATGGTGGGACGAGAAAGGACAGGAGCAGATGTGTATGGAAGAGAGAAGCTCGGAGAGGAGAGACAGTGCTGCATGTGAGGTGACGGTGCGACGAGAAAGGACAGGAGCAGACGTGTGTGGAAGAGAGAGGCACGGAGAGGAGAGACAGTGCTGGATGTGAGGTGACGGTGCGACGAGAAAGGACAGGAGCAGACGTGTATGGAAGAGAGAGGCACGGAGAGGAGAGACAGTGCTGGATGTGAGGGGACAGTGCGACGAGAAAGGACAGGAGCAGACGTGTTTGGAAGAGAGAGGCACGGAGACGAGAGACAGTGCTGGATGTGAGGGGACGGTGCGACGAGAAAGGACAGGAGCAGACGTGTATGGAAGAGAGAGGCACGGAGAGGAGAGACAGTGCTGGATGTGAGGGGACGGTGCGACGAGAAAGGACAGGAGCAGACGTGTTTGGAAGAGAGAGGCACGGAGAGGAGAGACAGTGCTGGATGTGAGGGGACGGTGCGACGAGAAAGGACAGGAGCAGACGTGTTTGGAAGAGAGAGGCACGGAGAGGAGAGACAGTGCTGGATGTGAGGGGAAGGTGCGACGAGAAAGGACAGGAGCAGGCGTGTTTGGAAGAGAGAGGCACGGAGAGGAGAGACAGTGCTGGATGTGAGGTGACGGTGCGGCGAGAAAGGACAGGAGCAGACGTGTTTGAAAGAGAGAGGCACGCAGAGGAGAGACAGTGCTGGATGTGAGGTGACGGTGCGACGAGAAAGGACAGGAGCAGACGTGTTTGGAAGAGAGAGGCACGGAGAGGAGAGACAGTGCTGAAAGTGAGGTGACGGTGGGACGAGAAAGGACAGGTGCAGACGTGTATGGAAGAGAGAGGCACGGAGAGGAGAGACAGTGCTGGATGTGAGGTGACGGTGCGACGAGAAAGGACAGGAGCAGACGTGTTTGGAAGAGAGAGGCACGGAGAGGAGAGACAGTGCTGGATGTGAGGTGACGGTGCGACGGGAAAGGACAGGTGCAGACGTGTTTGGAAGAGAGAGGCACGGAGAGGAGAGACAGTGCTGGATGTGAGGTGACGGTGCGACGAGAAAGGACAGGAGCAGACGTGTGTGGAAGAGAGAGGCATGGAGAGGAGAGACAGTGCTGGATGTGAGGGGACGGTGCAACGAGAAAGGACAGGAGCAGACGTGTTTGGAAGAGAGAGGCACGGAGAGGAGAGACAGTGCTGGATGTGAGGTGACGGTGCGACGAGAAAGGACAGGAGCAGACGTGTGTGGAAGAGAGAGGCACGGAGAGGAGAGACAGTGCTGGATGTGAGGGTACGGTGCGACGAGAAAGGACAGGTGCAGAAGTGTTTGGAAGAGAGAGGCACGGAGAGGAGAGACAGTGCTGGATGTGAGGTGACGGTGCGACAAGAAAGGACAGGAGCAGATGTGTTTGGAAGAGAGAGGCACGGAGAGGAGAGACAGTGCTGGATGTGAGGGGACGGTGCGACGAGAAAGGACAGGTGCAGACGTGTTTGGAAGAGAGAGGCACGGAGTGGAGAGACAGTGCTGGATGTGAGGTGACGGTGCGACAAGAAAGGACAGGAGCAGATGTGTTTGGAAGAGAGAGGCACGGAGAGGAGAGACAGTGCTGGATGTGAGGGGACGGTGCGACGAGAAAGGACAGGTGCAGACGTGTTTGGAAGAGAGAGGCACGGAGAGGAGAGACAGTGCTGGAGTGAGGTGACGGTGCGACGAGAAAGGACAGGAGCAGGCGTGTTTGGAAGAGAGAGGCACGGAGAGGAGAGACAGTGCTGGATGTGAGGTGACGGTGATGCAGATTGGGGTGTACAAAATCTCCCTACTTCCACGGATAGAGTAATTTCACAGTTACCCGCACATACACTCACCATACACTAGGGCCCATTTCACTAACATACACTCAAATACTCCACCAGCACTGAACCTGTGGAAAGAAAACTCCTAAACACCCCACATCTACACTGAGGTCGATAAGACCTAGTTATTGTAATTGTCATAATCCAAACAATCTATACAACAATAATCAAATAGAGTACTCAATAATTGACAAGAAATAATTACCAACACCGTATTTAAAATTATGATTCTTTATCTAAAATTAGTCAAAAGAAATTAATCAGAATAAATCATTTTCTCATAATTACCTATTCTAGCTAAATGTCAGAATGGGTCATCAGGACAAGTCTCTCAGTAGAAGTCTCCCGAGTCACCGTCCTCACAGCATCGATCCTCACCAACGCAGGTTTGGGAAGAAGTGGCAAAGTGGCCTCCCACCCTCTCTAGGCTAACAATATTTATAATGAAACTTGCAATATTATAGAAACATTAAATGTTCTACACGTCCGCCGAACCGCTGAGCAGAGCGAGCAGGAAAGGATGTAGCATCGCTACATTTGGAAAATCTCCGCTCAGAAAAAATCACAAAAATAAAAAGACAGAACAGGATCTAAAAAATGTATCCTTCAACATCCACATTTCCTCGGAACTAACACGATGACTTCAGAGTCCATTCAGTTCATTCTTTATGGCTCCTTTGTCCTCCAAGGCTATTCAAACATTTCTTGGTTCTTGGAGACTTGCCCAGCACTACTGCTGTCCTCACGGAAAGTTTTAACCAGGCAAAGACTGCGGTCAGATGATTCAACCATATTCAGCAAGGCCCTCTCATCACAAATCTTTCACTCGAGGCCAGGCTGCAAACGGCGGACATTTTACGCTAGGCCAAAATGGACCATCTTAATTAAAAGAGACAAAAACAACGTTACCACAGCATAGTGATTAAACAGTGTTAACCCCACTAATACCCTTATGTGTATGTAATTATCTAGCTTTTGCAACACAAAAAAGCATTAATTCAAAAGCGTTTCGTGCTTTAAAATAAACAGCACTCAGCAACGTTTATTTAATAAAACATGCACATTTATTAAATAGCAATATGAAAGCATTCCCTCGTGTCGGTTTTCTTCTCATTAGTTCACGTTGATAAGTTTAAACATATACACAAAACAAATAATTAATAATTAATAATTAGTAATTTTAATTATGACAAATAGACAAACCAGAGCTTAAAAACCCAATAGATTTTCATCAGAAAATCCTGCTCCAGCAATCCCCCCTTTAGTGATTTTATCACCAAATAACCCAAAAAAAAAAAAAAAAAATTAGTGAAATTTAGTCCCATTTTAGGAGAAATTGGAAATGTCTTTTTCCTCCTTACACAACACTACACACCAGACAACACTACACACCAGACACTCTTTCATCATCCCTCCTTGTTTCTAAATAGACACTCTCCCTTAATTCTTCTAATTCAATTTCTTGTGGTTCTCTTTTCAACCTTTTATTTCTCTTTTCATTGTTTCTTTTAATTAATTAAAATGGGCGGGGGAGTGCGTGACCGCAAATTGCTTCACTGAGGAAGTAAAAATTAAAGTGTACACTATCTCCTCATTTGAGCAAGACGGTGTTCCATAGCAGCAGCAATTACTTATGAATGCCATTCCAATTCCGAGGGGGGACATATCATATTTCCGAGACAGTAATAAGACCTGGTTAATTATTTTACCATTTTCTGCTCTTGGTGCGGCGGTCTTCATCAGTGAAATTGGCTCATTCCCGGCCTTATCTATGGCACGGAAAGTAGCTTTCGGAATGGCGGGAACTGTTACAGGTGAGGAGGGGGAGGCCGCCGCGAGGCATTGATGTCCGGTCCACAGAGATCCCAGAAGGAGGGAGATGTTGCCTCACTTCCGGAACACCGTGTAAATCAGGGACGTGTGTGAACCCTTTCTGTGCAGGATGTAGTGATGCAGATTGGGGTGTACAAAATCTCCCTACTTCCACGGATAGAGTAATTTCACAGTTACACGCACATACACTCACCATACACTAGGGCCCATTGCACTAACATACACTCAAATACTCCACCAGCACTGAACCTGTGGAAAGAAAACTCCTAAACACCCCACATCTACACTGAGGTCGATAAGACCTAGTTATTGTAATTGTCATAATCCAAACAATCTATACAACAATAATCAAATAGAGTACTCAATAATTGACAAGAAATAATTACCAACACCGTATTTAAAATTATGATTCTTTATCTAAAATTAGTCAAAAGAAATTAATCAGAATAAATCATTTTCTCATAATTACCTATTCTAGTTAAATGTCAGAATGGGTCATCAGGACAAGTCTCTCAGTAGAAGTCTCCCGAGTCACCGTCCTCACAGCATCGATCCTCACCAACGCAGGTTTGGGAAGAAGTGGCAAAGTGGCCTCCCACCCTCTCTAGGCTAACAATATTTATAATGAAACTTGCAATATTATAGAAACATTAAATGTTCTACACGTCCGCCGAACCGCTGAGCAGAGCGAGCAGGAAAGGATGTAGCATCGCTACATTTGGAAAATCTCCGCTCAGAAAAAATCACAAAAATAAAAAGACAGAACAGGAACTAAAAAATGTATCCTTCAACATCCACATTTCCTCGGAACTAACACGATGACTTCAGAGTCCATTCAGTTCATTCTTTATGGCTCCTTTGTCCTCCAAGGCTATTCAAACATTTCTTGGTTCTTGGAGACTTGCCCAGCACTACTGCTGTCCTCACGGAAAGTTTTAACCAGGCGAAGACTGCGGTCAGATGATTCAACCATATTCAGCAAGGCCCTCTCATCACAAATCTTTCACTCGAGGCCAGGCTGCAAACGGCGGACATTTTACGCTAGGCCAAAATGGACCATCTTAATTAAAAGAGACAAAAACAACGTTACCACAGCATAGTGATTAAACAGTGTTAACCCCACTAATACCCTTATGTGTATGTAATTATCTAGCTTTTGCAACACAAAAAAGCATTAATTCAAAAGCGTTTCGTGCTTTAAAATAAACAGCACTCAGCAACGTTTATTTAATAAAACATGCACATTTATTAAATAGCAATATGAAAGCATTCCCTCGTGTCGGTTTTCTTCTCATTAGTTCACGTTGATAAGTTTAAACATATACACAAAACAAATAATTAATAATTAATAATTAGTAATTTTAATTATGACAAATAGACAAACCAGAGCTTAAAAACCCAATAGATTTTCATCAGAAAATCCTGCTCCAGCAATCCCCCCTTTGGTGATTTTATCACCAAATAACCCCAAAAAAAAAAAAAATTTAGTGAAATTTAGTCCCATTTTAGGAGAAATTGGAAATGTCTTTTTCCTCCTTACACAACACTACACACCAGACAACACTACACACCAGACACTCTTTCATCATCCCTCCTTGTTTCTAAATAGACACTCTCCCTTAATTCTTCTAATTCAATTTCTTGTGGTTCTCTTTTCAACCTTTTATTTCTCTTTTCATTGTTTCTTTTAATTAATTTCTTTTTCCCTCCCCTGTTTTTACAACACAAACACACCAATCTCAATATCAATAAAGCAACAATTATACAAGTTAAAGGAAACAATATCTTACCTATAATAGTACTACCTATTTTTGCAATAAAACTCTTAACAGCAACTATTTTATTAGCTATTTTAGTCCAAATACTTTCAGCTTCAAGTGGTACTAATTCTTCATGCAAATCAGTAATATTTTTTATATAGACCTTCAAGTCTTTGCTTTCGTCTGGAATGTAAGTGCAACAATGTTGAACTTTCAGCATTCCACAAACTCCACCCTCCTTAGCTAATAGAATATCAAGAGCAAGTCTATTTTGCATAGACATGGCACGTACGGCAATTAGTTCCGTATTCACCAAAAGAAACCCTCCAGCGGTATTTGTCGATAAGCGATCCACCACTGTTGACAGTTTCCGAATCCCATAAGCATTTAAAGAAATTCCCACTGCTGGAATTAAAGCTCCAAAAATGTCACCCACTATATCAGACCAAGTTTCCCTCTTGAGGCGCATTAGTAAATTAATATGTTCTACATCTTCTATTCTATCTATATGAAAGATCTTTGGAAAAACCAGGCCCACATAACACGTGCCATACCAATGGTCAGGCAACTTGTAATAAGCCTTGTTCCCACAAACATAATACACTCCTGGAAAAATTGCATCTTCTCCACCTCTGAAACCCCATCCTGTTGCAATGAAGTATGTATCATGACATTCACTAGTCCCAACAAAATATGTATCATATTGGGATTTCCCTCTTGTAATGCACAGCTTACCCTTCTGTGGTGCATCTAAAGCTAAAGTTGGACTAGCTCCATTTCTCAATTCTTTTCCCATCTCAATGTCCCAGATTGTCTCACTCACTTTGTATTTCCCTGCCTTTTCATGCATACTCAATCTCCTTTCCTCCACCATGTTTAGGAAAGCTTTCTCCTCTTCTTCCAAACTACAAGTTAAATTATTCTTAAAAATGTAATCTAATGTTAATTCTTCTTTCTCAATACAAATTTCACCAAAAATGTTAGCTTCTTTAGCTGGATTCAGCTCTTTGTTCATTGGCAAGTGCCCAAAAATACTATCTTTGTTAGACATCTTATAATCTATTTTCCCTAGCAAATAAAAAACACTACTTACTACACTACAAGAAATTCCATACGTAGCTGGTAAATGGTGATAAGTAACACCCTCTGAAACGGATGCAGGTAATTGCATACAAACATAGCAATCCCTAACTTCCATTGTTTTCACATATTCGTATAGCAACTTTGAAAAAACATTACTAGAAAAATCATTAATTGACCTATCTTTATGTATGTAAGTATTACTAATTCTAGTTGGAACTACGTTTTGCGAACTCTTCTCTGCATTTGTCTCATTCTCAGTATGTATTTCAAATGTACCTATTGAAACTCTAAATGTAACTAATAAAGCTAAAACACCCCTTAGTAGCATTAATAATCCAGTACAGCAGCAGCACATTCTACACCATCTTCTTAAGAAGGCACATCTACTTTGATTATTCTCTATATTAGCCATTTTACTACTTTGACCTTGTCTTTTGACTTCCCCTCTACTACTCCACTACTGTAATTTCTCGAACTTTGGATTACTTCAGACAGCTGAATTTCAGACTTTCTCCTTTTCACTTTCTCCAAGTGATTTCTTCAGTTCACTCAATTTGGATATTCATCACTTTTCACTCCTTCTTCTTCAGCAACATCAAATTGTATCAGATCATCAACAACATCCTGTGCATCCGACTCTTCTCCAATGTCAGTCAGGATAACTTTTAAGATTCCAACAGATTTTTCCTTTTCCTCAACCACTTTTCTCAAGATCCCCTCCGGATTGTCTCGATTCACTGTTTCTTCTTCTCCTTCTTCAGACAGTGCCACATAAGACCATTCCGGTGATCTGTACTTTTGGTTGGGTCTTCTAATTCTCTTTATCTCCTCAGGTTCTCTTGACTCCTTTTGCTCCTTCCTTTTTACTTCGTTTTGACTCAACACTTCATTCACTTGTTCAGCTTCGATGTATTTCCTCTTATCAGTCTGTATCTCAGCCTCTTTACTCTGTTGTTAGGCCAAAAATCTCCTCTTACGACCTTTTTTGGTCTTGTTTCTGTATTATTTCTTTCTCCAATCCAAGTTCTCTTTCTCAGAACTCGACATTCTCATTTTCCATTTTCACTTTCATCCGATTCTGTTTCAAATGCCTCTTGTTCTTCAGCAGTTTTCTTTCGCTCCACAGTCTTTTTCATCACTATTTGAGACTTCCCTACTTCTGTCCCTCCTCGGGTCTCCGACACGCAATCTTCTTGCTGTCTACTTGTCCCTTCACCTAACTTGTCAAGAATGTTCCCTACACCTCCTCGGGGGTCTTCCGCAATCTGTCCCTCTCTATCTTCTTCTGACCCTACTTCTTCAGATATAATCTCAAGTGGTTCTTCAATCTCCTCCTCTTCTGATTCAGGAGTAATTTCTGTGGAACTGCTCTTTTCTTTTCTTTTTCCTCCACTGCTTTTTGGAACTTCAGGCTCTCCTACAGAATCTGATCTCTCTTCTGAGATTCTCAATGGTTCTCTTGAAGCCTTTTCTGCTTCTTTTCCTGAACTTTGATTTTTTCTCACTGGTTCTGGGTCTTCATCATCACTGGAATCTGACTCTTCAAAATACTCTCTACCAGTCCCATCTTTTGGATTTGGAACTCTCAGAGTATGACTCGCATGTACCCAGTTTTTCACACCAGCACACTTCACTGCAGTTGTCGTAGTTAGAATGACTTGTCTTGGTCTTCCCCACCTTGGAACCAAGCAATTTCTTCTTCCGTGAACTTTAATCCTCACCCAGTCTCCTGGACTCAGATCATGAGCTTGCTTCTTCTCGAGTGTAGTAGCTTCTTCTCCAATCTGGTGAAACACAGAATGAACTGCGTCAGCCAGGCCTTTACAGTAATCCAAAATCATGTCATCAGTTATTGTCATCAACTTATTGACAGGTACATATGCATGTCGCATTGCACGTCCCATTATGATTTCATGCGGACTTAAACCAGTAGTTCTATCTGGAGTAGATCTAATAGTCATTAACACTAGAGGCAAGACATCCGGCCATTTCATACCAGTGGCTAAACACATCTTACCAATCCTGTTCTTGATTGTGCCATTTATCTGCTCAACAACACCAGAAGCCTCTGGTCTGTATGCACAATGTAGCTTCTGCTGTATGCTCAATGCTTCACAAATCAAACTCATGAGTTCATTATAGAAGTGTCCACCTCTATCAGACTCAATCGTTACCGGAAATCCGTACCTAGGAATCAACTCTCTTAACAGTAACTTTGCCACTGTTACTCCATCATTTCTCCTAGTCGGATAGGCCTCAACCCATCTTGAAAACAAACAGACTACCACAAGTACATACCTCAGTCTGTTCACTTGGGGCATTTCAATGAAATCAATCTGCATTCTTGTAAAAGGACCTCCTTCTCTGCCTATTGTTCCCAGACTCACCACTGTCTTTTTCCCAGTGTTAAATTGCTGGCAAATCAAACATCTTTGACAGATACTTTCTGCAATTGTCCTGAACTTTGCATTGTACCAGGTTTGCTTAAAAGACCTGATCATCGAATCCCTTCCCAAATGTCCCTGGCCATGATACATCCTTGCCATTGCTGACAGCATGGAGTTCGGCATTACTGGTCTGCCATCTCTATAGACCCAAACATGGTCTGTCTCTCTTGGGGCACAACCTGCCTTTATCCAATCTTTCTTTTCTTCCTCCCCTGCCTCATCCTGCAACTGTTTCACTTCATCCCACGTCTCTAAGACATTAGTAAACATCACAGAACAAAAAGACATTTCACCTTCTCGTTCCCGATTAATGGACTGGTTATTCTTGGCGCAATATTGAGCAATGTCATTTGCATAACGGTTGCCCACTGTCACAAAATCATCTCCTTGTCCATGAGCAGCACATTTCACAACTGCTAATTCTTTAGGCAGCTGTATCGCCTCAAGTAATTTCCCAATCACTTCAGCATTCTTTATTGGAGTCCCACTCGACGTCAAGAAACCTCTTTGCAGCCAAAGTTGGCCAAAGTCATGCACAACTCCAAATCCATACTGACTATCAGTCATCACAGTCGTTCTCGAATCTTTCCCAATTTCACAAGCTTTTGTCAAAGCCACTAATTCAGCAACTTGCGCAGATTTCACTCCTTTCAATGATGATGCTTCCATTACTTCTGAAACCTTACACACTGCATATGCTGCACATAGCATACCCTCATCATTCCTCAGGCATGATCCATCCACAAACAACACATGATCACTCTCATGCAAGGGAAGATCCCTTATGTCTGGTCTCGGTTTTGTACAGTAATCAAGCACATCCAAACAATTGTGATCATCTTCTGTTTTCACACCCACATTTTCAATATCCGGCAACAATGTCGCTGGATTCACATTCACACATCTCTCAAGAGTCACATTTGATGCTCCCAGAATGACTTTCTCATATTTAGTCAACCGACTATGTGACATGTACTGAGTTCTGCTTCTTGTCAAAAGAATTGCCACATTATGAGGTACGAATACCCTTACAGGATATCCCATTATGATTCCCTCACTCTGTTCTAGGCTTCTGCATGTTGCAGCCACAGATTTCAGACAACCTGATAAACCCACAGCTACAGGGTCAAGTGTCGATGAGAAGTACGCAATAGGCCTTCTCAGTAATCCATGCTTCTGAATTAACACTGAAAGTGCACATCCATTTCTCTCACTGCAGTACAACTCAAACTCCTTTTCATAGTCAGGCATACCCAAAGCAGGGGCCTCACACATTCTGCTTTTCAACTCTTCAAATGCTGCCATTTGTTCTCCATCTAATTCCAATGGGTCTGTCATCTCACTTTTTGTCAGCTTAATCAGTGGCTTTGCTATCAGCGAAAAATTAATTATCCACTGACGACAATAACCCACCATTCCCAGGAACATTCTCACTTCCCTCTGGGTCTTTGGGGCCTTCATTTCCCTGATAATTTTGATCCTGTCATCAGTCACTTTTCTCAGACCTTTCTCAATATTGTGTCCAAGATAATGCACCTCTTTCTTGCAGAATTGCAATTTGGCTGGAGATACTTTTAACCCTCCATCTGCCAGATGATTCAGTAAAGCTATAGTATCTACTTCACAAGCTTCACGTGTCTTTGATGCCACAAGTAGGTCATCAATATACTGCACTAGTACTGAGTTTTCAGGCATGATCAAACTCTCCAATGACTTTTTCAATAACTGATTGAATATTGAAGGACTCTCTGTATACCCCTGTGGGATACGACACCATGCTAAAATACGCTGGCCAAACCTAAATGCAAAAATCGGCTGGCTGTCATGATGCAATGGAATTGAAAAGAAAGCATGACACAAATCAATCACTGTATACCACTCAGCATCATGTGGAATCTGATACAAAATCACTGATGGATTTGGCACAATAGGACAACATGCCACCACAATTTGATTAACTTTTCTCAAATCTTGTACAATCCTGAACTTCCCATTAGGCTTCTTTAGCCCCATTATCGGTGAATTACACGGACTACTCAGTAGTTCTCTCAGAACTCCCTGCTGAATCATTTTCTCAATTATAGGAGTTATTGCCTCAATTATTTCTGGTGTCATTTTGTACTGAGGAATGTTAGGATAAGTAATTCCCTCTTTCACTGAAATTTTCACAGGATCTACATTATTCATCAATCCCACATCCTCTCCAGTAAAATCCCAAACTGTCCTTTTCACTGTGTCTCTCAGTTCTTGAGGCAAATCCTCTGGATCAAACACAGCATATGCACCAATTGACTCACTCTCTCTATTTTCTAGAGTCATCCGGTACAAAACATCCTCATCTGGTGTTTCAAAAGCTATTCCATCCGGTGTACAAAAAATTGTACAATTCATTTTACAAAGTAGATCCCTACCTAACAGGTTCACTGGACTTGTGTCACAGACGATAAATCTGTGCATGTCTGAAAATTTCCCTATTTGTACTCTTACTGGTTCAGTAAGACGTGTCCTTATTTGTGTATTGGCTACACCAACTACTTGGATTGCTTCATCCGAGAGAGGAAGATTTCTAACATCTGTTGACCTGACAGTTGATCTTGTCGCACCTGTGTCTACTAAAAAAGTAACACCTTCTTCATTTATTTTTCCATCCACAAATGGTCCTGCCTGGTCTATTTCTAGAGTTGCACCAAGTATGCACTCTTCCTCCTCTCTTCGGCACCGTCAATAATCACCCTCAGACTCACTCCCTTCATTCTTTAACAAGTACTGTTGCACCTGGTTAGAACGCCTTGGTTTGTTTACCTGCTCATCATTGTAGAATCCCGAATCCGGATTATACTTTTGTGATCCTCTATTCTGCGGCAAGGGCGGTTTTGGCTCTTGACTCTGCTGTCTCACAACTTTCTGTTGTTGCTGCTGTTGATTATTCCCCTCGTTCTGCACCTGTTGATTTAAGGATTTTCCCTCATTATTCACTAATGGTGGATTGGTACACTCAGATCTCCAATGTCCCAGTTGGCCACAGTTGTGACATGGGAACTTTTTTTTAGCTTTCTCAAGATTCCCCTTTCCTTTCCCTGCATACCTAGGTCTATTCCCTGCATTATTTCCTGCATTATTCGCCTGTTCCACCAACTGTGCTTCCTGTCTTTCCGCAACTTTCACTTGTTCCCACATTGCTTTCTCTTTCAGCTTTCACTGTTTTGCTTCAATCTCATCACTGATTTATTTTGCATGTCTCAGAATCTCATCTATTTTCTTACTCTGCCAATCCACAGTATGCTCACTAATTCTTTCACTAATCTCAGGTCTCAGGCCATATACAAATCTGTATACAAAATGACTCAAATCCTTGTCACCCAGGTGTTCATCTCCACTGAATTGTTTAAATGCCAGTATCAGCCTCTCGTAAAAAGCATGAACTGATTCTTTTGCTTCCTGATGTGTTCGATCTATTTTAACCCAGTCTGTCTCTTTTGGAGGTACTTTATTTTTCAGATATACGATCACCTGCTCATACTTTCTCATTACTTCTGGATCTGGTGCTCCTGTTCTCTGATCTCTTGGATATTCCTCAGTAGGCCAACTCACAACTATTTTACACTCAGCCCACAAGTCTGCTGGAACAATTATATCAAACAGACTATTCAGGTCAATCCACAGCACTTTTGACAATTTCACAAACCTGTCTACCTGCCTATACCACTCGACGGGCTTTTCTCTCAATCGAGGGAAATCATTCGTAAATGATAAAATATCCTGTCTGGTCCATGGAACATGTACATATCCTCCTCCAGGTATTTCTCTCATAGGATAAGTATCCACTGGTTTCTCTTTTTCTCTCACTGGAAATGCTGAATAAGTCCTATCCCCTGATTCTTCTCTCTTTTTGTACCACCTATCCTTCCACTTCTCAACATCACCCCATTTTCGCAATAAAGCAATCATCTCTTTAATCTGTCCTGTTCTACCAGTACCATTCAAATTTTCAATATCTTTATCTGTGAAATCCATCCTGTAAGACTTCTGCAAAACTTTCACTTTATCAATGTCAACTCCATAGTCATTTGCTATTGCTCTTAATCTGTCATGTGTATTTCTCGCTCTCCAGGTGATATTTTTACACATAAACAATAATTCACCATCATGATGATTTTTTAGAATTTCTGTTGGAACTGTCCCTGCAACAAGCTCTTCTAATTCTACACGTAACCTAGCAACATCAATTGCTTGTGAATCTTTATCCCTCTTTTGAAGAACTTTCATCCATTCATTCAAATCTTCAGCTGTTATTTCAGTAGATTTTCTCACTGGAACCACTTTCTTCTGCGGTTCTAAAATTGGCATCCCTGAACAACTAGCTTCACCAGCATCCAGTCCTGAATTAGACTGTACCTCTAATCCTTCACTACATGTGTCATGTCTGAATTTTCCTGCCCTTTTTCCTGAATCTCCTGAAGGACCAGCCAAACTTGTCAATCTATTCCCAACATATGGAATAACCAAACCATTCTCACCCGTCCTCTGCTTATCAAAAACAGGCATAACCGGACCTATGGTTACGGGTACCGTAACAGCATCTAGATTCTTTGTCAGTTCTTTGATTTTTTCAGTCAACTCCGATGTAGTTCTGGCTAATTCTCTCGTATTTTCGCCACTGCTTCTATTCTCTCTTTCCCTGAAAGGATTACCACTTCTTAACTCAGGTGTCACATTTTCTGTCTCAATGATACGCACTGTATCTCTTATCGGAGAAACAACTGGTGTACTCTCTTCTGGTTCTGGTCTATATGGAGGTGGTCTTTTGTAAATTATGTCATTCAAGACCTCATCCTCATATTCATTAACTCCATATCTTCTCACTTCTGCCTCAGGAACCCTTTCTGTTCCTTCTTCAACTGTTCTCATAGGATATAATCCCTCTGACATACTAGCATCTCGCCATCTCGTCATTCGATCATGATGAGTTTCACGACCATGTCTCCTCCCGAACATGTACCTATAGTTGCCTCCAGACCTCTGTTTCTCTCGCTCATGCACTTCCTCTTCCCATTCCACTAAAGCCTCGAACTGTGTCGGCCTTGGTCTTGGGTCAAGACATAACATCTTTTCCCGTAAATTTTTCAACACGGCCAGATTAAATGAACCATGTTCTGGAAATGCTAAAACTCCATCTTCCTTGGTATACCTAACCCAATTTTCCAACCATATACAGGTATGATACCCATATCTCGCAGCCATGAAGGATGCAGGCGTTTTCGATGGAGGTAACAATTCACCCTCTCTCGTTTTAACATCTTTATCCTTGTCGAACCAATTTTTAATCTTTCTGAACAAAGATTTTTTCTTTTTCTCTTCTTGGTAATACATTTTAACGTTTACCAAAACTTTCTAATCCCTTCCGTAATACAACTGCACAATATGATTTTTTAACCAATAACAGCGCGACTCACACTAACGCACCAATCCTGGAACGTTTACGTCACTAGAATAGCTCTTCCAATCTTAGCGCGGCTCACACCAACGCACCAATCTCAGCGCGAGCACTATTCTGATCTAATATCCAATCAGAGCGCGGTCTGTCTGACGTCAGCAGTCGCTGCAGTCGCTTCTGTCTCCTGTGTCTTGTCACTCGTCTACCCCTCCTTTACAAAATTTCTCAGTAGACTCCGTGTCAAATTTCACAAAATCTATTAGTTACAACATATAAACATCTCCATTGTCTGCTTCGCTAACCACAGAATAGTAAAGAAAATCTATTTCACAAAAATCCCGTTGACACAGTAGCACATCCCTCTACTCTGCCCTTCTAACATTCATTCATTAATTTTTTCCTCTAGGACTTGTCCAAAGAGTCTTACAATCAACTAACTATATGAGCCTTCACGCACATTCATACAAGAAAATATATAGTATACACACAGAATCCTGCTTTTCCCGAGAACAGCGAACAATCTGCTCCACTACAGAATTATAACACACATTAACCAAGCAGCTTACCTCTACCCAGTTTCTCAAACAAGCTCAGAGAATACCTATTACTTCTCCCGCGATAAGCTTTAACGGCGAACCTTACGGATCCCTGGGACTTAAAACCAGAGTTTCACAGATAACCTTCACTACCATACGCACTCCTTATATACCAGAAATATTTCTAATAGTAACATACGACAATGTCACTGATTCCGAACCCAGACAATGTGACGCGCAACTTCGATTGTCACACGTTTTCTTTTCCTGCATACATACAGGACCAACAATCCCGTCTTTCCCGAGAGCAGCATATACTCTGCCCTACTACGGAACTGCTACTAGCTCCCAAGTTCCAGAAGCACTACATATAACTCAACATGACGACTCCAACATATAGTATTAGTACATATACCAACATCAATCAATAATCAATAATCAATAAGCTAATGTACAAGCAATCTAATCAGATCAAGACAATCATCAATAACCATCCTCACTCTGCTACCAGGAACTGATGCAGATTGGGGTGTACAAAATCTCCCTACTTCCACGGATAGAGTAATTTCACAGTTACACGCACATACACTCACCATACACTAGGGTCCATTTCACTAACATACACTCAAATACTCCACCAGCACTGAACCTGTGGAAAGAAAACTCCTAAACACCCCACATCTACACTGAGGTCGATAAGACCTAGTGTTAGACCTGGCACCTTGGCGTGAGTCTCCCTTCCTCTTTTTGTCGCTGTGCCTCATGTGTTTTTATGGTGTTGGCCGCTCAGCGCGCTGTGCCACTGCCAACCAGTGTCACGGTGCGAGTGCTCCCTATGTAAATTGTATATGTTGGTTGGATTCCATGATTGGATTGTTTGATTTACTGTCAGACCCCAGTAAAGTGCGCCGGGGGCGCCAGGGCATGTAAATGCGAACCCCGCTGGTGGGCTTGCAGCACTGGTTGTGCCACCCACAGAAGCGGCCGGTAAAATATATCTAAGGTCTGCCATCGCAGAACCTGCGTGCAGTCTGGTACTGACACGCCGACCGACAAGTGCCCACACTTGCCGGTCCCTGAAACCTTCCCTTAGCTGCATGTTAGTCACCCCTCTGGTAGGCCCACGGGCAGGGTGCATTGTACGCCTAAGGTAGGACACGCCTGGATGCGTGGCATGTCCTAGTAGTGAATTACCGCCATCTTGTTGTTCACTACTGCAAGGCTACCCTGTTCTCATAGGCCAGTATGGGCGGCCTGGATTATTACACCTTATGATCCTAACCGACCCAGGGAACATGGTAGGAGATCGAGTTTAGTATGCCTGAACTCGGAATAATAAGGTACATCTTTTCGCAAGGTTTATTTTAATATTCCGGGTTTGCAAATGCCGCTTTTAGAAAATTGGCCTTTGCTTGCCTAAACCTTTCAGCCGCCTCTGCGTGTTGTGTATCTGATGTCTGGCTGGTGTGAGTGACAGGGCTGGGGGAACCCAGATGGGCAGGGCTAGGCAGCCTGGTATGAATAGGACGATCGACAGGTAGATGGGTGGGAGGAGTGCTCCTAGGTTCTGAATAGGACAGTGCTCCGCTACCTCGATGCCGGCTCCACCCCCTGTGGAGCGTCTGATGACTCTGCCCTGCACTCTGAAAGGAGAAGCCTGCATCACGTAAACAAAGTGCTCAGAAACCGGACTGAACTAGGCAAGGGCCCCCCTGGCCTGGGAGAACAAAAGATTTGTGGTATAAATGGAGGAGCCCTGCTCCTAAGAAAGTAGATCCGCTTTTGACCAAGAAGAATCTCTGCCTGAGGAGGAGGCACCGGGAAAGCTGTAGGAGGAAGACTGTCCCTATCCTGGGGGATTGGCCTGCAGTGGTGACCTTGCTGCCAAAGGAGAGAAGAGAAACTGTTGCTGAAGACTTTTACTTTACTTGTACTTTCAAGACTTGTGCTTTTCCAAAAACGATCTCCAAGGGCTTGGAACTGAGCTTGCCCCCTGAACTGAGCCCCAGGACCATTGGGCTCTACCTGATCTTCACTCGCCTGCTGCTGGACTGTGGTGTCCTTTCCCTCGCCGGAGCTGTGACCCTCGTGCCCAGTCCCTCCCTGAGCCGTGACCAGGACTGCTTAGCCGCCCCCGCCTTGGGAAGAGCCTTGCTCGATCGGAGCCGCTCCCCCTACGCTGTGCTGGGCTGCCCCGTCACCTCGCTCGTGGAGGCTCGCTGTGCACCTTCACCCTCCCGCCGGAATCGGCGTTTGTGAGCATCTCCAAGCCTCGGACGGCCCGGACGCATCGGCGTGCCCGGCTGCCCCGCTTTGTTCACCCGCCACCTGCAACACCCCGCTCCTGTCGTGAGCCTGAAGATCAGACCCCCCATCGTGAAGTGTGGGAGCCCCGGACGCCGCCTCGCTCTTCTGTCGAAGAGCCGCTGAAATCCCGCACCCGCCTTTGCGTCAAGAAACAAGGTACTGTACTTACGAACTCGACCGCGAGCTCGCATCGGATCCAGGGTCCGCAACGTTCTTATTTCCCTGTCATCTGCTGTGTGCTCCCCGGGCGCTGCCTCAGCACGAAGTGCGCTGAGGCCTACAGTTACCTTGTGCCCGCCTAAAGAACTTTCCGTAAAACCAAGAGAACTTGACCGTATTTCCAAGAATTGTGGCCCCATCAGTTCAACGTTACTGGGCCTTGTATTTGAATCTGCTGAAACTACATAAAAGCTTATTTTTATATACCTCCTGATTGGTGTCCGTTTGTGGTGCATGCAAGGGGTTTACTGTATGTGTAATTGCATTTGCTTAACCGTGTACGCCTGAGACTTAGCCTAGACTGCTCGCGCCACGCACCTAGAGGGTGAGCAGGGGTTATTCTGGGGAGTCATCCTTCGCCCTGACAAGAAGTAAAGGGTCCCTGCTTGTTGTGGGTTCACACCTGCGTCAACCAGAGCCCCCTCATTTCTAACATTGGTGGCAGCGGTGAGGATTTACGGATTTGCATTTGTGGTTTGCGTATAGTGAATCACTGATCACCACGTAGTGAGAGCAGACCAGTAACACAGCCACAAGGCTAGCATTTGTTTTTGTTTTGCCAAGAGTCTCCGTTGTTAGAGCCATGCCTGGTTCACTTTCCGCCGGAAGGGCGGCTTCCATAATCTCTGGATTTGAAGACGTAGATTGGGAAGAAGACGCGCTTCTGAATCGTACCAATGAAGACTTGAAAGGTCTTTGCTCCAAGTTCAGGATTGCCCAAACTGGATTGAAGAAGAAGGAGCAATTTGTGAAGGCGCTGAGGGCCTGGTATGAGTCAAAGGCACCAGAGAATCAGGTGGAAGTGGTTCCACCAGAAAGTGTCCATGAGTTTGGCAGGTGCCTGTCGCCGGAAGAGTTGGCAGACAGGGCCGCAACCCGGGCACACGAGGTGGAAATGGCAAAACTTCATGGGCAGATGGATATGGAAAAACAAAGATTAGCCATGGAAGAAAAGAAACTACAATTAGAGCATGACATGAAGCTGAGGGAGCTGGAGCTGAAAGCAAAAAGTTTGGAGCTTAATCCCTCTGGTGGCAGCACACCGCCAGTACCGGCGGAACCAAGAGTTTATATTCCCAAGGATGTAGTGAAGGAGTTCTTCAGGAATGACGACATCGGGCAGTGGTTCAGAGCCTACGAGGTAGCCATGTCTTCCCACCGGGTCCCTGAGAAAGATTGGGGAGCGGGGTTGTGGGGAAGGTTCCTGAGTGAAGGGCGGGACACACTGTTAGATTTACCTGTTGATGTTCGTAATTCTTATGCCCATATGAAGGAAGCATTGGTGGCTAGGTATGGGTTGACCCCTGAGTTATATAGACAGAGGTTCAGGGGTTGCACTAAGATTCCCAATAGTACGTATGTGGAGTATGTGACTTTCTTTTGCAGAGCGCTGGATGGTTGGGTAAAGGGTAGTAAGGTGAATGATTATCAAGGGCTTCTTGATTTAATGGCATGGGAGCACTTGTCCAGTAATTGTTTTCCTGAGCTACGCCAGCACCTGATCGATAGTAAGCTGACTAACCCGAGGAAGCTTGCTGAGGAGGCGGACCGCTGGGTCAGTACCAGGGTCCACAAGGGTACCGTGGGAGATTCCGCCAAAGGTGGGCAGGGTCCCCAGCAGAAGAGTGGGGGGGACAGGGGTAAACAGAAGCAGTTCCAAAAAGGGCCCCAAAATAGTCCCCAAGGGAACCAAGGGAAGGGTTCTCAGCCTCCCCCACCCCAGAAACCGACCGGGGCCCCGACAGGTCCTCCTGTTCCAAAGGGGCCCGTAAGATGTTACAGGTGTAACAATTTGGGGCATTTTGCCTCTGATGTAAAGTGTCCATTGTTTGGTAAACCCGCACCCACTGGTGCTCCACCCCGGCAGGTGACTAGTATAGCCTTGGGGGAGGAGAGGGATGTCCAAGGTGGGTGGGGTCCCGCAGAGATGTCCCTGGTCTCGCTAGGAGACCGTGAAGTGGTCCCTCCAACCCAGCTGCCTGAGAACACTAAGAAGTACAGGCAGTGGGTGACCATAAATGGCCATAGGGTGGAAGCTCTTAGAGATACAGGAGCCAGTGTGACGGCTGTCCGGTGTCACCTGGTGTCTCCGGAGCAGGTGGTCCCCAATGCATTCTATCCCGTTGTTGCCGCTGACAACACAGAGAGACACTGCAAGGTGGCTCAGGTTCCCTTTGAGTGGGGGGGGGGTCTCTGGTACTCTTCAGGTAGCTGTGAGGCCCGCCATGCCTGTAGACTGTTTGTTAGGGAACGATTTGGAGAGCTCACCTTGGGCTAAGGTGGAGCGGAGTGCTCACCTGGAGATGTTGGGTATGCCGGATTGGGCGTGTGTCACCACACGGTCCATGGCAGCCAGTAGAGGTACTCAAGAGGTCCTGGAGCCTGAGAGGGAGGCCCAGGAACCGGCCTCAGAGAGAAGGAGCAAGGGGCGCGGGAAGCCGGCCCCTGAAGTTCCCACGGTCCAGGAGGAAGCAGACCTTGAGGGGGATGCCCTGGAGCCTACAGGGGAGCAGATAGCTGAGCTGGGAGACCTGCCGGAGCTGACCCATTGGCAGCAGGAAGGGGGTCCCACCAGGGAGGACTTTTGCAAGGCACAGAAGGAGTGCCCTTCTCTCGTGGGTATGCGGCAGCAGGCTGCAGACCAGGCCGCAGGTGATCAGTCAGGATCGCATTTCGTTTACTGGGAGAACGACCTCCTATATACAGAGCCTAAGGTTGCTGAGCCTGGGTCAGCCCGTGCGCTGGTGGTACCCCAGGACTTCAGAGCCTTCCTACTGGGGCTGGCTCACGATGTGCCATTGGCAGGGCATTTGGGGCAGGACAAGACCTTTGAAAGGCTTGTCACCCACTTTTATTGGCCTCAAATGCGCAGGAGTTCCGATACTCACTGCAGGACATGCCAGACTTGCCAGGCAAGTGGAAAGAGTGGAAGGAAGCAGAAGGCTCCACTCCAGCCATTCCCTGTGGTCGGTACCCCATTCCAGCGAGTGGGGATTGACATTGTAGGGCCACTGGACCCCAAGACAGCGATGGGCAATAGGTTCATCCTGGTCCTGGTGGACCATGCCACCCGGTACCCGGAAGCCATTCCTCTGAGGACAGTGACGGCCCCTGTGGTGGGACGTGCACTGATGGGCATTTTCTCCCGAGTGGGATTCCCTCTAGAGGTGGTGTCTGACCGAGGTACCAATTTCATGTCCAAGTACATGAAATCTCTTTGGCAAGAGTGTGGTGTAACCTACAAGTTCACCACCCCTTACCACCCCCAAGGAAACGGGTTGGTTGAGAGAATCAACCGAACCCTCAAAGGCATGATAATGGGCCTAGAAGGAGCCATGAGGCGTAAGTGGGACGTCCTCTTACCATGCCTTCTCTTCGCTTACCGTGAGGTGCCACAGAAGTCTCTGGGGTTCAGTCCCTTTGAGCTTCTGTATGGTCACCCAGTCAGAGGACCTCTAAGTCTGGTCAAAGAAGGCTGGGAGCAATCTCCCAGGAAACCTCCCCAGAATGTATATAGTTACATGCTGGCCTTCAGGAATCAGACTAGGCGATTCAGGCAACTTGCTGAGGCAAATCTGGAAGCCAGCCAGGAGGAGATGAAGCGGTGGTACGACCAGAATGCCACTCTGGTAGAGCTTCAGCCTGGACAGAAAGTATGGGTCTTGGCCCCCGTGGAGCCGTGTGCGCTCCAGGATAAGTGGACCGGTCCCTTTGAGGTGGTGGAGCGCAAGAGTCCTGTTACCTACGTGGTGGACCTGAAGTCTCCTAGGAACCCCTTAAGGGTCCTACATGTCAACCGCCTCAAGCCCCACTTGGAGAGGTCCCAAGTGGGCATGCTCTTGGCAACAGATGCTGGAATGGAAGAGGAGACAGAACCTCTTCCTGACCTCCTGTCAGCCAAGGAGCAAGATGGGTCAGTGGATGGTGTCATCCTCTCTTCCACCCTGACCCCTGAGCAACAGAATGATTGTCGCCAGCTGCTGGGACAGTTTTCTGACCTGTTTTCCCTGGTCCCTGGTGTCACTGATTGGTGCATCCATGATGTGGACACTGGGGATAGTCCACCTGTGCGGCACAAGGCCTACAGGGTGACTGACAGGGTGAGGACATGCATCAAGGAGGAGGTCTCCAAGATGTTTGCCCTCGGGGTAATTGAGTCTTCTAGCAGTCCTTGGGCCAGCCCCGTGGTCTTGGTCCCAAAGGCTGCAGCGCCGGGAGCCACACCCGAACTCCGGTTCTGTGTGGACTACAGAGGACTCAATTCGGTCACTAGGACCGACGCACACCCCATCCCCAGAGCTGATGAGCTCATCGATCGGCTAGGGGCTGCCAACTACCTCAGCACGTTTGATTTAACGTCTGGGTATTGGCAGATCGCCTTGACCGAGGGGGCCAAAGAGAGGTCAGCATTTTCCACCCCAGATGGGCACTACCAGTTCCGGGTTATGCCATTTGGGATGAAGAATGCCCCTGCCACCTTCCAGAGATTGGTCTACCAGGTGTTGGCTGGGCTGGATTCGTTCAGTGCAGCCTACCTGGATGACATCGCAGTGTTCAGCTCCACTTGGGAGGAACACTTGCGTCACCTCTGGGAAGTGTTGATGGCGCTGCGCATGGCAGGCCTCACGATCAAGGCGAGTAAGTGCCAGATCGGGCAGGGTTCCGTGGTGTACTTGGGACACCAAGTTGGGAGTGGCCAGGTGGCACCCCTCCAACCCAAGATAGAAACCATCCTGAATTGGGAGGCACCCAAAACCCAGACGGAGGTGAGAGCCTTCCTAGGTCTCACCGGGTACTACAGGAGGTTTGTCAAGGGGTATGGCAACATGGTTGCCCCCTTGACAGCGCTGACTTCGAAGAAGCAGCCCAGGAATGTGATCTGGACTGACACCTGTCAGAAAGCTTTTGAGGCCTTGAAAACTGCTATGTGCACGGCGCCCGTGCTCTTGGCTCCCAACTTCTCCAAAGAGTTTATCGTTCAGACAGACGCTTCAGAGCATGGTGTGGGGGCTGTTCTTTCACAGATTAATGAGGAGGGCCTAGATCAACCCGTAGCCTTTCTTAGCAGGAGGTTACTTCCGCGGGAACAGAGGAGGAGTGCTATTGAGCGTGAGGCATTTGCTGTGGTCTGGGCGCTGAAGAAGCTAAGACCCTACTTGTTTGGGTCTCACTTCCGGGTTCAGACGGACCACAGGCCCCTCAGATGGTTGATGCATATGAGGGGTGAGAATCCAAAGCTGTTGAGGTGGTCCATTTCCCTACAGGGTATGGATTTCACGGTGGAACATCGCCCTGGTACAGATCACGCCAATGCTGACGGTCTGTCCAGATTTTTCCGCCTTAGTGATGAGGAACTCCCTGGGGTAGGGTAGTTCTCCCCACTTTTCAGCTGGAGGGGACACGTGTTAGACCTGGCACCTTGGCGTGAGTCTCCCTTCCTCTTTTTGTCGCTGTGCCTCATGTGTTTTTATGGTGTTGGCCGCTCAGCGCGCTGTGCCACTGCCAACCAGTGTCACGGTGCGAGTGCTCCCTATGTAAATTGTATATGTTGGTTGGATTCCATGATTGGATTGTTTGATTTACTGTCAGACCCCAGTAAAGTGCGCCGGGGGCGCCAGGGCATGTAAATGCGAACCCCGCTGGTGGGCTTGCAGCACTGGTTGTGCCACCCACAGAAGCGGCCGGTAAAATATATCTAAGGTCTGCCATCGCAGAACCTGCGTGCAGTCTGGTACTGACACGCCGACCGACAAGTGCCCACACTTGCCGGTCCCTGAAACCTTCCCTTAGCTGCATGTTAGTCACCCCTCTGGTAGGCCCACGGGCAGGGTGCATTGTACGCCTAAGGTAGGACACGCCTGGATGCGTGGCATGTCCTAGTAGTGAATTACCGCCATCTTGTTGTTCACTACTGCAAGGCTACCCTGTTCTCATAGGCCAGTATGGGCGGCCTGGATTATTACACCTTATGATCCTAACCGACCCAGGGAACATGGTAGGAGATCGAGTTTAGTATGCCTGAACTCGGAATAATAAGGTACATCTTTTCGCAAGGTTTATTTTAATATTCCGGGTTTGCAAATGCCGCTTTTAGAAAATTGGCCTTTGCTTGCCTAAACCTTTCAGCCGCCTCTGCGTGTTGTGTATCTGATGTCTGGCTGGTGTGAGTGACAGGGCTGGGGGAACCCAGATGGGCAGGGCTAGGCAGCCTGGTATGAATAGGACGATCGACAGGTAGATGGGTGGGAGGAGTGCTCCTAGGTTCTGAATAGGACAGTGCTCCGCTACCTCGATGCCGGCTCCACCCCCTGTGGAGCGTCTGATGACTCTGCCCTGCACTCTGAAAGGAGAAGCCTGCATCACGTAAACAAAGTGCTCAGAAACCGGACTGAACTAGGCAAGGGCCCCCCTGGCCTGGGAGAACAAAAGATTTGTGGTATAAATGGAGGAGCCCTGCTCCTAAGAAAGTAGATCCGCTTTTGACCAAGAAGAATCTCTGCCTGAGGAGGAGGCACCGGGAAAGCTGTAGGAGGAAGACTGTCCCTATCCTGGGGGATTGGCCTGCAGTGGTGACCTTGCTGCCAAAGGAGAGAAGAGAAACTGTTGCTGAAGACTTTTACTTTACTTGTACTTTCAAGACTTGTGCTTTTCCAAAAACGATCTCCAAGGGCTTGGAACTGAGCTTGCCCCCTGAACTGAGCCCCAGGACCATTGGGCTCTACCTGATCTTCACTCGCCTGCTGCTGGACTGTGGTGTCCTTTCCCTCGCCGGAGCTGTGACCCTCGTGCCCAGTCCCTCCCTGAGCCGTGACCAGGACTGCTTAGCCGCCCCCGCCTTGGGAAGAGCCTTGCTCGATCGGAGCCGCTCCCCCTACGCTGTGCTGGGCTGCCCCGTCACCTCGCTCGTGGAGGCTCGCTGTGCACCTTCACCCTCCCGCCGGAATCGGCGTTTGTGAGCATCTCCAAGCCTCGGACGGCCCGGACGCATCGGCGTGCCCGGCTGCCCCGCTTTGTTCACCCGCCACCTGCAACACCCCGCTCCTGTCGTGAGCCTGAAGATCAGACCCCCCATCGTGAAGTGTGGGAGCCCCGGACGCCGCCTCGCTCTTCTGTCGAAGAGCCGCTGAAATCCCGCACCCGCCTTTGCGTCAAGAAACAAGGTACTGTACTTACGAACTCGACCGCGAGCTCGCATCGGATCCAGGGTCCGCAACGTTCTTATTTCCCTGTCATCTGCTGTGTGCTCCCCGGGCGCTGCCTCAGCACGAAGTGCGCTGAGGCCTACAGTTACCTTGTGCCCGCCTAAAGAACTTTCCGTAAAACCAAGAGAACTTGACCGTATTTCCAAGAATTGTGGCCCCATCAGTTCAACGTTACTGGGCCTTGTATTTGAATCTGCTGAAACTACATAAAAGCTTATTTTTATATACCTCCTGATTGGTGTCCGTTTGTGGTGCATGCAAGGGGTTTACTGTATGTGTAATTGCATTTGCTTAACCGTGTACGCCTGAGACTTAGCCTAGACTGCTCGCGCCACGCACCTAGAGGGTGAGCAGGGGTTATTCTGGGGAGTCATCCTTCGCCCTGACAAGAAGTAAAGGGTCCCTGCTTGTTGTGGGTTCACACCTGCGTCAACCAGAGCCCCCTCATTTCTAACACCTAGTTATTGTAATTGTCATAATCCAAACAATCTATAAAACAATAATCAAATAGAGTACTCAATAATTGACAAGAAATAATTACCAACACCGTATTTAAAATTATGGTTCTTTATCTAAAATTAGTCAAAAAAAATTAATCAGAATAAATCATTTTCTCATAATTACCTATTCTAGCTAAATGTCAGAATGGGTCATCAGGACAAGTCTCTCAGTAGAAGTCTCCCGAGTCACCGTCCTCACAGCATCGATCCTCACCAACGCAGGTTTGGGAAGAAGTAGCAAAGTGGCCTCCCACCCTCTCTAGGCTAACAATATTTATAATGAAACTTGCAATACTATAGAAACATTAAATGTTCTACACGTCCGCCGAACCGCTGAGCAGAGCGAGCAGGAAAGGATGTAGCATCGCTACATTTGGAAAATCTCCGCTCAGAAAAAATCACAAAAATAAAAAGACAGAACAGGAACTAAAAAATGTATCCTTCAACATCCACATTTCCTCGGAACTAACACGATGACTTCAGAGTCCATTCAGTTCATTCTTTATGGCTCCTTTGTCCTCCAAGGCTATTCAAACATTTCTTGGTTCTTGGAGACTTGCCCAGCACTACTGCTGTCCTCACGGAAAGTTTTAACCAGGCGAAGACTGCGGTCAGATGATTCAACCATATTCAGCAAGGCCCTCTCATCACAAATCTTTCACTCGAGGCCAGGCTGCAAACGGCGGACATTTTACGCTAGGCCAAAATGGACCATCTTAATTAAAAGAGACAAAAACAACGTTACCACAGCATAGTGATTAAACAGTGTTAACCCCACTAATACCCTTATGTGTATGTAATTATCTAGCTTTTGCAACACAAAAAAGCATTTATTCAAAAGCGATTTGTGCTTTAAAATAAACAGCACTCAGCAACGTTTATTTAATAAAACATGCACATTTATTAAATAGCAATACGAAAGCATTCCCTCGTGTCGGTTTTCTTCTCATTAGTTCACATTGATAAGTTTAAACATATACACAAAACAAATAATTAATAATTAATAATTAGTAATTTTAATTATGACAAATAGACAAACCAGAGCTTAAAAACCCAATAGATTTTCATCAGAAAATCCTGCTCCAGCAACGGTGCGACGATAAAGGACAGGAGCAGACGTGTTTGGAAGAGAGAGGCACGGAGAGGAGAGACAGTGCTGGATGTGAGGGGACGGTGCGACGAGAAAGGACAGGAGCAGACGTGTTTGGAAGAGAGAGGCACGGAGAGGAGAGACAGTGCTGGATGTGAGGTGACGGTGCGACGAGAAAGGACAGGAGCAGACGTGTTTGGAAGAGAGAGGCACGGAGAGGAGAGACAGTGCTGGATGTGAGGGGACGGTGCGACGAGAAAGGAGAGGTGCAGACGTGTTTGGAAGAGAGAGGCACGGAGAGGAGAGACAGTGCTGGATGTGAGGTGACGGTGCGACGAGAAAGGACAGGAGCAGGCGTGTTTGGAAGAGAGAGGCACGGAGAGGAGAGACAGTGCTGGATGTGAGGTTTCGGTGCGACGAGAAAGGACAGGAGCAGACGTGTTTGGAAGAGAGAGGCACGGAGAGGAGAGACAGTGCTGGATGTGAGGTGACGGTGCGACGGGAAAGGACAGGTGCAGACATGTTTGGAAGAGAGAGGCACGGAGAGGAGAGACAGTGCTGGATGTAAGGTGACGGTGCGACGAGAAAGGACAGGAGCAGACGTGTTTGAAAGAGAGAGGCACGGAGAGGAGAGACAGTGCTAGATGTGAGGGGACGGTGCGACGAGAAAGGACAGGAGCAGACGTGTATGGAAGAGAGAGACACAGAGAGGAGAGACAGTGCTGGATGTGAGGGGACGGTGCGACGAGAGGACAGGAGCAGACGTGTTTGGAAGAGAGAGGCACGGAGAGGAGAGACAGTGCTGGATGTGAGGTGAGGTGACGGTGCGACGGGAAAGTACAGGAGCAGACGTGTTTGGAAGAGATAGGCACGGAGAGGAGAGACAGTGCTGGATGTGAGGTGACGGTGCGACGAGAAAGGACAGGAGCAGACGTGTTTGGAAGTGAGAGGCACGGAGAGGAGAGACAGTGCTGGATGTGAGGGGACGGTGCGACGAGAAAGGACAGGTGCAGACGTGTTTGGAAGAGAGAGGCACGGAGAGGAGAGACCGTGCTGGATGTGAGGGGACGGTGCGACGAGAAAGGATAGGAGCAGGCGTGTTTGGAAGAGAGAGGCACAGAGAGGAGAGACAGTGCTGGATGTGAGGTGACTGTGCGACGAGAAAGGACAGGAGCAGACGTGTTTGGAAGAGAGAGGCATGGAGAGGAGAGACAGTGCTGGATGTGAGGTGACGGTGCGACGAGAAAGGACAGGAGCAGACGTGTTTGAAAGAGAGAGGCACGGAGAGGAGAGACAGTGCTAGATGTGAGGGGACGGTGCGACGAGAAAGGACAGGAGCAGACGTGTATGGAAGAGAGAGGCACAGAGAGGAGAGACAGTGCTGGATGTGAGGGGACGGTGCGACGAGAGGACAGGAGCAGACGTGTTTGGAAGAGAGAGGCACGGAGAGGAGAGACAGTGCTGGATGTGAGGTGAGGTGACGGTGCGACGGGAAAGGACAGGAGCAGACGTGTTTGGAAGAGAGAGGCACGGAGAGGAGAGACAGTGCTGGATGTCAGGTGACGGTGCGACGAGAAAAGACAGGTGCAGACGTGTATGGAAGAGAGAGGCACGGAGAGGAGAGACTGTGCTGGATGTGAGGGGACAGAGCGACGAGAAAGGACAGGAGCAGGCGTGTATGGAAGAGAGAGGCACGGAGAGGAGAGACAGTGCTGGATGTGAGGGGACGGTGCGACGAGAAAGGACAGGAGCAGACGTGTTTGGAAGAGAGAGGCACGGAGAGGAGAGACCGTCCTAGATGTGAGGTGACGGTGCGATGGGAAAGGACAGGAGCAGACGTGTTTGGAAGAGAGAGGCACGGAGAGGAGAGACAGTGCTGGATGTGAGGTGACGGTGCGACGAGAAAGGACAGGAGCAGACGTGTTTGGAAGAGAGAGGCACGGAGAGGAGAGACAGTGCTGGAAGTGAGGTGACGGTGCTACGAGAAAGGACAGGAGCAGACGTGTTTGGAAGAGAGAGGCACGGAGAGGAGAGACAGTGCTGGATGTGAGGTGACGGTGGGACGAGAAAGGACAGGAGCAGACGTGTTTGGAAGAGAGAGGCACGGAGAGGAGAGACAGTGCTGGATGTGAGGGGACGGTGCGACAAGAAAGGACAGGAGCAGACGTGTTTGGAAGAGAGAGGCACGGAGAGGAGAGACCGTCCTAGATGTGAGGTGACGGTGCGATGGGAAAGGACAGGAGCAGACGTGTTTGGAAGAGAGAGGCACGGAGAGGAGAGACAGTGCTGGATGTGAGGGGACGGTGCGATGAGAACGGACAGGAGCAGACGTGTTTGGAAGAGAGAGGCACGGAGAGGAGAGACAGTGCTGGAAGTGAGGTGACGGTGCGACGAGAAAGGACAGGAGCAGACGTGTTTGGAAGAGAGAGGCACGGAGAGGAGAGACAGTGCTGGAAGTGAGGTGACGGTGCTACGAGAAAGGACAGGAGCAGACGTGTTTGGAAGAGAGAGGCACGGAGAGGAGAGACAGTGCTGGATGTGAGGTGACGGTGCGACGAGAAAGGACAGGAGCAGACGTGTGTGGAAGAGAGAGGCGCGGAGAGGAGAGACAGAGCTGGATGTGAGGGGTGCAGTGTAGGAAGGTGAAATATAATTCTGGCTCCCCGGGAGGTCACTACGGTTATTACTTTATCGACATCATGAGAATGACAAGTACGGCAGCCCGGCAGTGCCAGACGGACTGGTCCCGCAGGTCCAGGCGGCGGCTGGATTTTTTGACTGGTTATGTGTCTTTTATTGTCTGGTGCGCTGGTTTTACTGCTGATTTCCCTGCTGCCTGCCGCGCGCACACCTGCCCGGAGTCTCCCACAGCTGCGAGTTCAAAACAGCCCACAAATATACCAATGTGGGTCAAACGTTTAGCTCTCTGATCTTCTAACGGGGTCCCTTTTATTTTGATGTCTGGACCTATTTCTGTCCCAGTCCGACCCTGATTGTAAAATCTACAGAAACAGATTTTACAAAAAGAGAGAGCGGTAGTAACAGCAGGGACTGGGGCCGCTGGGGGCCACGTGGCTGTGAGTTGGACTGGGCCAGGAAGTCACGCCGCACCATTTTAATGACCAGAGTGCCATGAGTGATCCTCGGCATGCGCGCCCCAATCTACCCTGCTCGGGTAAGAAGGAGGCGCACCTGCTCACAGCCACGATTGAACGCATCCTCTCGGCTGCTATGGCAACGCGCGGAGGACGCCAACGAGGGAGCCTCCCTCCATGGCGTGTCCGGATGCAGAGCTGTCCCTGTACATACATCCTTTGAGGTGTTACCCTAGGCAGGGGAAGGGGCAGTGCCTCGGCACTGGTTGCCATGCAGAAAGAGAGAGGTGGTCCTGGCCAGGCAGCTCAGTGGTTACTATGGCGATGGGAGGAAGGATGTTTCTATGGCAACGGTTTGAAGGACCGCTTGATTTTTAACTCAAGTGGCTTTTGCTGTCACACGCCTCCCCTCTTGTGGCTGAAAGAGTAAGATCTAAGCGCCCTCCTTCTACGCGGAGAAGAAGGGGGTGAGTGAAGACCCTCCATCAAAACATAAGGCCCAGTGCATGCTGGGCAGAGAGGAGGGGGGGAGAGAGGAAGAGACAGAGCGAGAAACAGAGATGTCACCAGCAGACAGAAGCCCAGAATAAACTGGCACGGGAGAGACAGCATTGGTACAGAGGTCATGAGCATGCTGAGAAGGGAGAGACCCTATTGGTATAGAGGCCAAGAACATGGTGAGCAGAGACAGGGTGTGGGGAGACCCCACTACCACAGAGAAGCCGAGAGCGTGATCAGCACAGACAAGCCCAGGGCATGATGGGAAGGGAGAAACTGAACAAGCACAGGGAGGCCCAGAGCATGATGGAAAGGGAGAGAATCAGTCAGCACAGGGAGGCCCAGAGCATGATGGGAAGGGAGAGAATCAGTCAGCACAGGGAGGCCCAGAGCATGATGGGAAGGAAGAGAATCAGTGAGCACAGGGAGGCCCAGAGCATGATGGGAAGGGAGAGAATCAGTCAGCACAGGGAGGCCCAGAGCATGATGGGAAGGGAGAGAATCAGTCAGCACAGGGAGGCCCAGGGCATGATGGGAAGGGAGAGAATCAGTCAGCACAGGGAGGCCCAGAGCATGATGGGAAGGTACTCAATCAGCATAGGGAGGCCCAGAGCATGATGGGAAGAGAGTGGCCCCATAAGCACAGGAAGGCCAAGAGCATAATGGGAAACGAGGGGCCCCATCAGCACAGGGACGCCCGGAGCATGATGGGAAGAGAGGGGCCCCATCAGCACAGGGAGGCCAAGAGGATGATGGGAAGGGAGGGGCCCCATCAGCACAGGGAGGCCTAGAGCCCGATGGAAAGAGAGGAAAGAACAAAGAAAGGAGAAAAGAAGGGAAGAAAGAAGGAAAAAGAGGAAGAAAGAAGGAAAGAAGGCAGGACAGAGAGAAAGAAAGAGAGGAAAGAACAAAGAAAGTAAGAAGGAAAGAAGAGAATAAAGAAGGAAAAAGAGGAAGAAAGAAAGAAAGAGGGCAGGGAAGAAAGAAGGAGAGAAGGAAAAAGTGGAAAGAACAAAGAAAGAAAGAAAGAAGGAAAGAAGGGAAGAAAGAAGGAAAAAGAGGAAGAAAGAAGGACAGAGGGCAGGACAGAAAGAAAGAAAGAAAGAAAGAAAGAAGGAAAGAGAAAAGGAAGAAAGAGAGAAAGAAGGAAAGAAGAAAGAAAGGAAGAAGGAACGAAAAAAGAATGAAGCAAAAGAATGAAAGAATGGAAGAAAGAAAGAAAGAAGACAAGATTGAAGGAAGGAAGGCAAGAATGAAAGAAGGAAATTGAAAGAAGGAAAGAAAGAAAACAGGAAGAAAAGAAAGAAAGAAGGAACAATAGAAGGAAAGAATAATGAGAGCACGTTAAATATAGTCTTCCTTTGTTTTGTCCCTGCCAGGGGTCGCAGGTAACGGTGACTGGCTCGGACAAACTAATGAAGGAAGAATGTCCTTTTTGGGCTGAATGTATGTGGTTCTGTTTGTGCGGTGGGAATGAGAGAAAGAAGTGGGGGTTGTGATGCTTGTGACGTTTATGCTTTTAGTAAATTGATAAAATCATGAGATGTATTAAGTTGTACAGAAATTTGATATTGTTATGTTTTTTACTGCAAAGTTGATCAAAGATATATTAAGGCAACAAAGATTGTGTTTTAAGGAAATAAAATATAATTTTGTGAATCTGACTGGGTCAGTGTTTGTTCAGGAATGATTCAGTGTAAGAATCACAGAGGCCAAGCAGGAATCCTTAGCAGCACTTGTTTTTTAAAGTGGCACAGCGAGCAGTCAAGGCTTACTCCAGGAGCTGGTAACAGGATTGTAGGACATAGTAATCACCCTCGACGACTGCAATATCAGAGAAGTAATATATTTTAAGGAGGGGGGATTTAGAGGAATGTGTGACGGAGAAAACCCCCAAAAATGTTTCCAGCTCATGTACGGCTGATCAAACCAATTGCCCGCCTAGCATTTAATGGCACAATTAGAATTAACTCGTAGGTACTTTGACAACCTCAAGAGAAAAATGACTGTCAGGGCTAGACCTATGAGCTGCTGAGAGCCATTTTCTCAACCAGAGGTGAAGTGCATGCAAACAAGTATGGAAACTGTGATCCTGAGTGCAATGGGGCGGGGTCAGTCATCATGGGGGTGGGATCAAAGAAGTGACTGAAGAGAACAACATATGTGGTAGCTATACCATTGGTCTTTCACCATCAGATAACTGCATATAAAATAAGGCACATCTTAAATGAAAAATAAATGCAAGATACACCAATCCCTTAGAGATGCTCTCTTTTATGCTATGAAACCTCCTTGAGTGTGTGAGGTCACTGCTCATGTTTGCGTGTGTAACAGAGAGACACAGAATGATTCCGGCTGGCGCAGTGGGGAATAGTGACGTGTGTGTTTAGTGTTATGAGTCCAGCGTGTGACAGGAAGTACTATGCATGTATAAGGCATTCTTTTAAGCATACATTAGACACAGTATGAGATACGCTTCCACAAAATGCGCATAACAAGATTTAGGTATAAAACTGAAAAAAAGGTTACGGGGCGCTTAGGGGGGACATCCCTGCTGACCCTCTCCCAGTTCATACTAAATGGGACGCGACAGTAGATGAACCCTTAACAGGAACAGAGTGGAGAAGGGTGCATGAGGGGAGCAAGCAAATGAGCCCCAACGCCTGATTCAAACGCACACAATATAACATTGTACATCAAACCTATCTGACTCCACGAGTGCTACACAAAATGTACCCGCACCACCCTGACCACTGCCCCAAATGTGGGTATGCTGACGCCCATTTCCTACACATGACTTGGGACTGTCCGGAATTGGTATCTTATTAAGGGTCGGTGATAGACAGCTTACAAAAGGGTACTGGAGGGACGATACCCCACTCCCCTTAAGGAGATATTACTGGGACTCCTCCCTAAACCTAAAGGGAAAAAACTTACCAGGAAATTTGTACAGCAGGGGTTAGTACTAGCCAAACGAAGAATAGCAATCAGGTGGATGAGCTTGACGCCCCCCCCCCTCCCCCCCCCCCCCCCCCCAATAGAGAGTTGGGCCCAGGATTTACGGGAATGGGCAACCGCAGAGCTAATCCAAATGAAAAGAGTTAGGAGAGATGAAAGGTGGAGGAGGATGCGAGGGCTTGGAACGCCATGATACCAGACATCCTCCCCCCGCAAGAGACGGAGGGTCACAGGCAGGCCACGCTGGTTCAAGGGTAGCAACAACACACGGGAGCCACTCAGTGCCCGGAAATGCAGTAGACACACAACACTCGTGAGAAGTAGTCCAACTCATGGTACCTGGTATGGAGGGGTATTCCTTATGTGACCCGGGGAGGGGGGACTCGTTCAATGTTATGATCTATACTTTTAGCATAACGCTGTTTTGTCCGGATCCAGTAATGTGCTCCATTAATACAAGGTTGATATTGAGAATACCTCCTATTTTTGAACGGAATGTACAGGTATTATTGTCATAATCCCCTGTGATGTATAACTGCTGTCATGATTTTACTGTGATTCTGGAAGATTAATAAATGCAATAAAAATGTCTTTAAAAAAAAGACTGAAAAAAGTACTTGCAAAATATCGATTTTAATAATAGACTAAACCCGGCGTAAACATTTTCATAACTCTCTATTAAAAGCCTGGACTCCATGGGTCAGCCGGTAACACCCTCGCAACGCTGTTAAAAAGAGTACATCTTTGTCCTAAGGACGTTTCAAGTGAATCCATCAATCAATGCCAATACTGACTTCCAGGCAGCCTTTACATTTGCAGAGTAAGCAATTGAACACATTTACATGGAAGCCCTGTCTTTTGTTTAGCTGTCTGCCCTCTCTCCCCCCACCCCCCAGATAGAGTGCAGTGGCATAGAGTGCATTTGCAAATAATACAGTAGTGCAGAGTAGAGTGGCATAGAGTTCAGTGGTGTAGAGTGCAGTGTCGCAGAGTAAAATAGCATAGAGTGCAGTGGTGAGTGGCATAGAAAGCATCGGCATAGAAGGCAGCAGCGTAGAGTGGCATAGAGTAGAGTGGTGTAGAGTAGAGTGGTGCGTAATAGAGTGCAATGGTATAGTGTAGAGTGGCGTTGAGTAGAGCTGCGTAGGGCAGAATGGTGCAGAGTAGAGTGCAATGGCACAGAAAGGGTTGCAGTGGAGTGGAGTGGAATGGCATAGAGTAGTGTACAGTGGATTGGTGTATAGTGTTGCAGAGTATAGCGGCATAGAGCGCAGCATCATAGAAGTCAGCAGCGTACAATGCAGTATCGTAGAATGCAGTGGCATAGATTAGAGTGGTGCATAGTAGAGTACAGTGGTGTAGAGTGCAGTGGTGCAGGCTGGAGTGTTGCAGAGTAGAGTGGCATAGAGTGCAGTAGAATAGAATACAGTGGCGTAGAGAGAAGTGGTACAGAGTAGAGTGGCATAGATTAGAGTGGCATAAAGTGCAGTTGTGTAGAGTGGTGCAGAGTAGAGTGGCAAAGAGTGCAGTAATGCAGAGTGAAGTGGTGTAGAGTCGAGTTTCACAGGGTGCAGTAGTGGAGAGTGCAGTGTTTAAGATTAGAGTGTCATAGAGTGCAGTGGTGTAGCGTGGCATAGAAAGCAGTGGCACAGACTAAAGTGGTGCAGAGTGTAGGGTGCTTTTGCACTGAGTTCATGGGCATGTTGTGCAGTGGCATAGAGTACAGTGCTGTAGAGTCCAGTGGCATGGAGTGGAGTGACACAGAGTAGCACAAAGTGCAGTAGCGCAGAGTGCACTAGCGTAGAGTCGATTGTTTGAGAGTAAAGCAAAGTCATGTAGAGGGGAGTCCTGAGTGCAATGGGGTGGATCAGTGAGCATGGGGATGGGATCAAAGGTGTGGCTAAAAAGAAAAAAATGTTTTGTAACTATATTATCGGTCTTTCACCTTCAGGTAACTGCATATAAAATAAGGCCCATCTTTTGAATGAAAAATAAATGCAAGATACAGTAATCGGTCAGTGATGCACTATGTTATGTTATGAAGCCCCCATGGGTTAATGTGATCACTGCTCATGTTTGCGTGTGCAACAGAGAGCCACAGAACTGAACTCCGGTTGGTGCAGTGGGGAATAGTGAAGAGACGGCAGACTGGCCAAAGGAAGCATTATGGTGATGACATTGGTTTGTTTTAAATGGAGCAGTAAGAGCCGCTCTGTATTCGGCCATCACTAATACATGTTTTTCTAATATATATCCCGGCTGGGAAATGTGCCAGAAGAGAAGGGATTCCAAATATGCTTCAAACCCCCACCACCATTTCTCACAATCACACGGTGGATCCTTTTAAACATTGGTCAGGCATGTCTGAGCAGAATAGCATGTTTAGCAATCATGTACTGTTATTGCATTTTGAAAATGGTAACAAACATAACTGCAATGCTTATAAAAGTCTAGAGATATTTAAACATTGCAAATTTTAATAGAATAATTGTGAAAAATTCAGCGGGGGGGCCCAAAGATTTTTTGCCATCACTGTGAGGGGGCGTGGCATAAAACTATTTGAAGACCACTGGCCTAAAGCAAATAGAGCTAGCAAATAGAAAGCCAGAAAGTGTGAGTTACAAACCACAAAGCCAATGGTGCGCAATGGGTGAAATACAATCCCAGGGAAGCTTTCTGAATGTTTTGAGTGACAGAGGCCTGTGCCTTGGTGTAACTGGGAGTTGCTGGAATGCTTAAGGTGCAAGTGTATAAAATGTGTGGTTGTGGTGCTTGTCTTTGAGTAGTAAAAGGCAATTCTACCTGCGGTAAGCTTATCAGTTGTTTCCGGTTGCTCTCTATAATGATGTATTTACCTTAGTGAAGACGTCTATGTGTTTTATCACACAGTGAACATATTAACCGTAGGGAGAGTGAGTTGACATCCAGGTCTGAGTAGGGACAGCCAGAGATAAGGACATTAACTTCAGGATCATTGGAGAAGAAGGAAACTTACATTTGAAACTCACCTGCACAGTAGTAACAAGATGAAAGCAGACTAGAAGAGGAGGCGTTAGAGAGTTCTGGGGTACTTGGGGTTGGTAAAACAAGACACACAGTAAGTCTGTGATCAGCACAGCCTCCCAGAACCGCCTGACTCCAACCAATCTTGCAGAACAGTACAGCTGTTCTAATGCCTTCATCATCAGAACACTCACCAACGAGTGGGCAGAACCCTGGTACAGTTTGTTCTACTCCTCCTCATCATACGAATACATTATGGTTTTACGTGGAAAAAATGGATAAAAGCTTAAAAGCTAAAATTAACCTTAGATTGAAAAATCGAATATGAAATGCTCAAAAAAGATTATTCAGCAAATAGTCTCCTGGACTTCCAGGTGAGGGAGGTACTTCTACGAGGCTGCTTGGTTTCCTCCCTCAGAGACTGTCTGTCATCTGTATTCACCAGACCTTTAGTTTCACACCCCTGTCAAACTTCAACACTCTTTCCATGTTCCGTTTCACCACACTTTTCCTGAAAACATAGTAGTGGTTCCACATATCTTCTCCATTTTCACTGGTTTTACAAACTTGAAATTCTCATTGAGATGATGCAAAGGACATTGAGTCTGCACCCAATCTACTTTTTTCATCCTTGTCCCTCACCCTCTGTCTATTATCATAGTATTTATTTTTTGAACCCTCTCAAAACTTTTCAACTCTTGGCTGCATTTTCCTTCTCCATCCTTCTTTCATGAATGCTCCTCTGATGCCACTTTCTCATCCACACAGGATACATTTTTTAGGAACACTACCTCCCCTTAAGCAACTTAAATGGATTTAATCCAGTAAGAAATTGGAGATTGGTACCATGTGATGTGATCATATTTTACACTACTTTGTGTAAGTCAACCATTGCCCTCTTTGCACTCCTCCACAGTTCTCTTCATACGTTCAACATACCCAATCATTTGGAGATGGTACAATGCAATTTGGTGATGTTTGATATTATACTCGCATCAAAATTCTGCCATTTTATTGTAGACAAACTACGTTCATTTGTAAGAGATACTTTCTTTGGGAAACCCCTCCCTCAGATGTAGACTTAAAAAAATGTAGTCACAGATGTAGTATTGGGTTCAGACAAAAATTGTACTTCCTACCACTTGCTAAATTAATCTTTTAGAACAATAACGCATTGAATCTTGAAACCCAAATCATTATAAGACCCCACAAAAACATGATAGCCAATTTTTCCCAGAGTCTGCCTGGTAATTTCACTGACAGTAGGGAGGGTTTGCCTGTTTTACATTGCTTGTCACTGCCAGCGCATGTAGCAGTTCCATTCACCCCAGCTTCAATTTGAGAATTATTTTCTTGTCACCAAACATCAGCACATATCCTGCACTTAGTTATTGTGCGACCTACATTGTCTGCCTATCAGGCAGTAATCTTCTTGCTGATGAGCTCATAACGTCATCCAACACTTAAGAATGAGCCTGGAACTCAACAGGTACATTCCCTTTCCAAGGCCACCCTTGGACAATGTACTTCAGCAGTTCTTTCATGCACATATCCCCGCCTATTGCATCCATCCAGTCCTCCTCTGAGGCTCACATGATCTGGACTCATCAACTATGAACACTGAGAAAGTTGATTCAGAGTTATTAAAATGTACGCCTATCACTATGGATGATATATGCACTAAAAAGTAAAAACTACAAAACTGCACCATGTAAAATAGTAATTTACTGTGCTTGACTAAACTAGGCCCATATTAGGACTAACCTCCACCTTGAATCTCAGCCACAGCCATGGTGTGTGTTTTATTTCTCGTCTCATCACGCTTAGCAGAATGTGCACCACGGGAATACTATATGTTGACATGCTGTTCTCTAAGAACTTTGAAGGAAGTCTTTTGCTACAAGTCCAAGGCTTTTCTTGATTGTAATTGTAATCCTATTCATTACACAAGATTGGGATTGTTTGCAAGTAGCTAGATTTGTACTGTCATTTCCAAAAGGGTCTGGATTCATGTGGATTCATAGTCATTTAGGGGATGATGTTAGGATTGTGTCAGATAATGCTGAGTTACATTTCATGTTCCAATTTGTCAGAGTGAGAATTTGATGACTTTATGGTGATTTTTGAGGGTTCATTTCTCTATAAAAAAAACTCAACTTTGTAGGTGACCCAAGACTTTATGGACTGGACCCACGTCAGTCTGACTCATGCTTAGGGCTTTGAATAATTTGACTCCTCATGTCAAGCTCTTTGCTGCATCCGATTGGCCGTATGCCAAGTCCTTACATTGATTTTTTCATGCATTTTGACTAACTATTATTTTTGCACCTTAAAAACAAACCATTTAATAAACCGTCATGGTTTCTAACTCATTGCTCCTGCGCTTTCTTGAGTTTCGTGAGGTATTCATCGCTGTCTGTTTCCTGAGGCTTTGGATCCAGTTCGGGGCACATTTCCTCGTCTGTTCTTGGGGTCAACACTGCCCTAGACCCGGCGAGGATTCTTTATATCTTTCAGGTTATCACAGATAGCATCAAGACCATTAAACATGTATTTTTATTGCTGCTCTTTGTCACTTCATCCACCTCAATCATAGAGCTGGAAAGACAGCATTTATCATGTGCTATGTTATATGTTTCTCTCCTTGGATGCCTATAATTGTATTGTAACAATTCAAAACGTGTTCTCGGGATCCTAGCTGTGTGATCCTTAACACTATTCTGACTCAAGATATATACCACAGGCTTTTGAATTTGATCCATTAATAATGTACATTTTCTCCCTAAATGAAACATTTGAATTCTTCAATTGCCCAACAACAAACTCATAGGGGCAGATTAATGAGGGACTTGCGCGCCTTTTATGCCGCCGTTGCGTCACTTTTGTGACGCAGCGGCGGAGTAAACCCTGCGCCATGTTGCGCCCCATTTACATCGTGACGCATCTATGGAGATGCGTCACGGTGTAAAGCCCTGCGCCACATGAAACCTGCGTCAGGTTTCATGTGGGCGTTTTTACTCAGGGGGGGCGTTCCGTCGCAGGAACGCCCCTGAAAAGTGACTCAGTGAAATCTATAAGATTTCACTGAGTCACTTTCCCAACGCTGATGCGTCAAAACCCTGCGCCTGCTTGAAGCAGGCGTAAGGCTTGACGCACCATGTTAGGGATAGGGTAGGTTGCAACAGTGCTGGAGTTGCGTCGCGCTTGCGACGCAACTTCAGCACTGCGCCAACCTTACGCCGGCAGATGCGTCACGTATCTGCTTGTCCTTGCGCCACGATGCACCGCATTGTAAATGCGGCACATCTGCGGTGGCGCAAGGGCAAACTTGCGTGACGCATCTTCCCTGGCGCATCCATGCTGATTTGCAGGGATGCGCCAGGGAACATAAATCTGCCCCAGAGTTTCTTTTCAATGGAGTCCATCCTTCCTGTCGGATGCTGAGTCCTCAAAGCAAAACGACTGGTTCTGTCCCCCTCATCTTCCTGTTGGGATAAAACAGCCCTGGCGTCTTTTGGATTTCACGCATGCGCGGAGTCCTCTGATGGTCGCGCATGTGCAGAACTGCGTTATCGGTATGCGCCTGTGCACGCTTTTAATTTAGAGACGCCCTCTAGTGGAAATAGACTTAGTTGCATTTGGCGGGTTTTTGGTGACATTATGGGTAAGATTTGTGTATCGTGGTGTATTGCTGTGTTCCTACTAAACAGGCACTGTGCAGCTTGTTCTGGAACATGGAGACAACACTTGAAGAAACAAAGGCACGTGTCTACACCTTCCTCTTCATCACCAGAGAGATCTTCTTCGCCTCCTGACATAAAGCGCAAGTAGGAGGATGAAAGATGTAACAACTTATCATGGAAGCCCTGTCTCCCTCTGAACAAAGGGTGGGAAGGTGTTACCGGAGCAGGGTGGTATTTTTTCGGACCCTCTCCTTCTGAATTCGCTGATGATTCCTTTCTAGCGCCTTCCTCACCGGAGGAGCTGTGGATATCAGCAGACATGTTGGCCGAACTTTTGAATCCTATCAAGGAAACGACAGGACCTCCAGCAGATGAATTTGCAGGTTCATCAAAGGACACTGCTTGGGACAAATTAAAAAAACTGCACATGTGGAGGTAGCTACACATCAGAATGTGATGGAAGTCATATTGAATGAATGGAAGGACCTGGACAAACCCAACCTTCCATGACTGGAGAGTGTAGCCTTTGAGGAATGGATGAGAAGTGAGCTGGCTCCATTCCTGTGGACTCGATGGTGGCCAGTCTTGTGGGAGGTCCTCTGTAGCGACAGAAGATATTCCAAAGGAACCGGCTGGACAGAAAGCAGATGCAGCATTAAGGAGGGCCTACTCTGTATCTCATCATACATTATGCACTGGCGTGTATGGGGCCTACAGCGCTCAGTATCAACTTTCTTTCTTTCAGAAACTTTAGGAAGCCATGCACAAAGGACAGAAGTGTTAGGATCTTCTCAATAATATGGAGAAAAAAGAGGGATTTCTGTTAGGCCTGGGCGCTATTCAGACTACGCCAACATAAATTGCATCATTTCGGGAATTTCACACTATGCTTGTTGAAGTCATGAGATTACGCCATTACACCACTTTGCGTAATTTCCTACTATTCACTATGAAAATGTATTGCGAAGGCGCCATTTGTGGAAAAAACTCACTGCGAATGCACAGCAGCAGCTGCGCGCCAGAGGCTGTTGTCTGCGCCTCTGTTCCTTTAGTAGATCGAAACATCAGTGCATCAACACTTGAGGCGAGGACGCATTTCACGCTACAATGCAGCCCGAAATTATGGATTTGCCTTCTGTGTAATTATGCGCAATTTCAGGCCACTTAGGGGAAAGCGAATGATTCTGTAATTCACTCACCGCGCATTGCTCGCCTGTGTCTCCTTTGACGCCGTGCGCAGCCCTGCCCTGTTTGTGGGGCTTCACTCACCGCGCATTGCTCGCCTGAGTCTCCTTTGACGCCGTGCGCAGCCCTGCCCTGTTTGTGGGGCTTCAATCGCTGCGCGTCGCAATCTTTTCGTCAAAGGCAGGAGGACTGACCTGGCACAGAGGACTGTTGTATGGAGAGCGCCTTCCAAAGCTCGGAGTTTGAAGATGAGCTGCAGAGAACCTTTAGAGACAAGGAGCATCCTTATTTTAAATTTGAAAACAGCTGAAAGTTTCAATTCCATGTACACACAAATCACCCTTCAGGCAGATGTTCAGAAGATAACAGAATATGGACACCATTTAAAAAACCCACTCCGACTCCACCCCTTCGAAGCCTCAGAAGAGACAGACGCAGGACCAGTGCTGTGGCCCATGCCCTCACACTGGAGGTGGCGGCAGAATGTACCTGGAAGAAGTCTGCAAAAGGCATGTGGGTGTCGAACATTGACGGGAATGGATCCCAGATCCAGGGGCTTATTTATGGGTGTCTTGTGCCCCCGGAGCGTTACTTTCTCTGACGTTCTGCAGCGTAAGCCGTGACCCCGCAGCGTCACTTTCTTTGAGGCTCTGGTGGCGCTACCCTCTCACTCGTATGTATGAGGTGACGCAACGCCCACCTGCGTGGCTTTTCATGGCCTCATAGATGTGGAGTAAGGCGCACAGCTCAAGTCGCTGCCTGGCCTTACTCTGTGTGGAAGGGGCGTGCCATGGGTGCTGCGGTGGGTTTTCCCACGCAGCCCTCGTTCACCTTGACGCTGCGCCAGATTTACTTAATCACATAAACCTGGGGCATCGCCAAAACCTTACACCACCCCAGAGCAGGGGCAACGAGGAGAAATATTTGTATTTCTCCCCGGTTTTTCAACTTTCCATGTGTGCTGCAGCACACGTAGGAAGAGAGAAATGTCTCTTAGCATTGCGTTTGTGCAGGAAGGTAGCACTTCCTGCACAAAAACAATCCTGCCTGCAATGGAGGCACCATTGCACCATGGTGCAAGGGTGGCTACCTTGGCACTAGGCAGCAAGCTATGCACCAGCGCAGGGGGAAAGGACGGGAATGCACTGTGTTTCATAAATACAGTGCATTCCCGCCCTTTTACATTGGCGTAGGGCAGCGCAGCAAGAAGGCTTGCGGAGCTGCACAACGACAAGTCCTCATACGTGAGCCGATGTGATGGATCGGCTCGGCTCTTCGAGCCAAGCCTGACCCCTCCCCAAAACCCCACCCCCCCACCCCCAGTCCGGCTGTATTATTCTGTGCGTTGTATCTGTACAGCGCACATTCACCCTGCGGTCTCTTATTACTGTTGACAGGGAGCAAATGCCTGTTCTTACCCAAGTTGTTTGTACTATGATTAGGGCTCCCGGTTTTATGGTATTTATTTTTTTGCTATTTCCGTCTGTATTTATCCATATTTATTTTTTGGGCATTTTTTCTGTATTTATCCGCATTTATTTTTGCCACAAGCAAATGACTGACGCTACAGCTAGTATTTTTCCACATTTATTTCAGTCCTCAAAAACACATGTGCAACTGCTTGTACACGGACACAAGAGCAGAGGGGTTGTCAACTGTGTATTCACCATCGATCGACTGACCATCCAACTATTCAATCATTTATACAACACTTTAGACATGGCTTCAAACAGTGAATATAATTCGCCTTGTGATTAAATGAAAGAGGGAAGTTTTGGGGCGGTTTGAGTGTAAAAGCGCTGCTGCATTTTTTTTGTCTGTGTTACTGAAGCTTGCGCTGCAACCATCTGGCTATGGCTACCCTTTGCCTTTCGAAAAGCTTGTACTGGTGGTGCCCATGCATTCCTTTCTTCTGTGGGCAAATTGTCTGACATTAAAAAAGACAAAAATACTGCCGGTGGTAACCAGCGTTCAATGTTGCTTACTATTTACTGGTGTAATTTCGAGCTTTTAAGCCCCGTTTTGGTGGGACGATATCCCACACGAAGTGTCGTTCACAGGTGTGTTGCACAACTAATATACCACCAAACAAGGCCTTCGGACTTTTAACGAACCGAACAAAAGCTCTAAAAATATCAACCAGCACCTCCCCTCGGAAACATCTGGTGAGTTAAAGGTCATGGAATTGTCTTTTCTTAATCCTGCTATCTGGTATTTCCATGGCAAAGCGGCCCTGTGAATTTCCCGAACTCTGGACGCCGAGTGTCTGAGGAAACATTAATAGCCATGCGCGTTAATGATCAAGTAGTAATGGTGAACAAAACAGGCAGGATGTGGACTGAGCGTTATTTTAAGGGCCAGACGAACACAACTATTAAATGCATCATCGTGACTATTTGAAAGCACAGCTTGCAGAATACAATGCACCGTCCCTGAGCTGCAGTTATACTAATCGTCACATCAATAAACATTAATTGATGTTCTAAACAAACAAAAAAACGATACGACCCCCCCTGGTGCTGCCGGTACATACGGCGTGGGGGGCCTTAGCTTGAGTCCGAGGCTGCAGCGGCACAGACAGTGTCAGGAGCGGCATTCAAGGGTTAGTGTCCTGGGTCGCTGTGAGGCCGCCATTAATCTATCCCCTGAGGCCACAGAGTAACACTTACCTTGTGAAATGGCGACGGGCTGGCACAGAGCTCACTCGAGCAGCAGAGCCCTGGAGATGACTAATTCAAGAGAAGGGCTGGGGCAGCAAGAAAAGGAACAGGGGCGGGGCAGAAGAACGGCAGTGCAGCAAAATTTACTAGCATTTTGCAGTTTCTAAATATAAATACAGACAACGGAAAAACAATTTTCCGTCTGTATTTATATGTAAAAATCCGTTTAAACGGAAAACCGGGAGCCCTAACTATGATTTTATCAACATTAG